>NC_132793.1:118897857-119216071 GCF_048418805.1 Vulpes vulpes | reverse complement strand
GCTGTAAAGAAGCAAGGTGGGTGGTGACTGGATCATGCAGGCGGTGTTATTAACAGCATAGCCTGAGTCTGGCAACCTAAAGTTTGGGGGTTCATTTCCTTGTCTGCAAAATTAGAAAAGGGCCCATGCCTCCCCATAGGATTATTCTGAGAACTGAGACAGGGAAGGTAAAGCATCCAGCAGAGGGCTTGACACACAGCAGGTGCATGATATGTTACTTTGTAACAAGAGAGGGTATGTTGGAGGGCTCTAGATCCCTCTTGGCAGCAAAGCACAATCCAGCAAGAGACTTGATGTACTGATGTTGTGGAAAAGCCTGGCCGCAGAATCTATCAACCTGATCTCAGTGTCTACCCTCTGCCTTTTACTTCTGGTGCTGGAGCAAGCCAGCTGCCTTCCTGAGCTGCAGACTCTCCACTGTTGGACAGGGTTGAATCACTGTCTTTGACAGCACAAGGGGAAATGACGAGCATCAGGTGCCTGGCACCCACTAGATGCTCAATGAAGTTTAATTCCTCTCCTCCCCCTTCCCAAGCAGAAGTCTGCCTCTGAGGTTGAAATGATGGCATATTTTCAAAATGAATATTAGAAGAAGGAGGAGGAAGAGAGGGAGAGAAGAAGAGGTAGAAGGAGGAGGAGGAGGAGGAGGAGGAGGAGGAGGAGGAGGAGGAGATGGAGGAGGAGGGGGGGAAGGAGGAAGACAAAGAGGGGAAGGAAAAATGTGGTTTCTAGCCTCCCACTGGAGTGCTTCAGGGCTCACATGTTCTTAGGGCTAAGGTATGTTGCTCACTGGGATTCATTCATTCATCCAACCAGGAAGCATTTATTGAGCACCACTAAATGCCAAGCACCATTACAAGCCTACCTGGGGTTACAGAAAAGAACAAAACAGACCAAATCCCTGCTATTTGGGGTCAGTTCATATCCGTCAATTGGCCAGTTGATGGATAAATGCTCAGTAAGTGCGTCCTCCGAGCGGGCTTTATGTGGGACTCTGGCTTCACCTTCAAGGCTCATCTCTGCTGCTGGCTGTGGGCTACCTCCATATCTGGGCCCTGCCTGCTTCTCTGGCAGCCCCAGGTGGCACGCTTGTCCTGGGCCCCTGGTCACCTACCACTGGTCTTTCTGCCCACTTGTGGGGTTTCATTGCCTTTGTCCCTTCCAGATCCCAGAAGTTTCTGAGCCACGTTGGGACCAGTGAGGCATCCCTGGGGGAGCAGACCATCCCACTGCCCACAGGAGATCCGTAGAGGCCAGGTATGGACCCTAGTAGAGCCCTGCCTCATTACCTTTAGTCTTTGAGTGAAATGGAAACGTGACCAGAGAAAGAACTTTGTGAAGTCTCAAGTTCTGCATATATCTAAGGATTTGACTTTCATAAGCTAGAGGGATAAGAGACCACCTGGTGTAGGAGAGAGAAATGAGGGCTTAAACCAGAATCACTGGGCTGGAGTCCAGGTTCTGCAACTTCTTAGCTCCAAGACCATGGGAAAGGCACTTCTCCTCCTCAGTTTACTTACCTGTCAAATGAAATAATAAGATACCTGCCTCAGCATTTGCTGTGAGCATTGACAGGTAAACGAGATGGGAGAGCACTTTGCAGACTCAGTGTGGTGCAGACATTTGTTCATGTCATTAATTCAATGCATATCTATTAGGCACCTACTGTGTGCCATTATGAACAAGGTGGTCTGTCTTATGACAATTTGGAGAAGGTCTCCAGGCTAAAGAAGAAAAGAATTGCTTGTCAGATGGTTGTACTGTGCATTCATAGATTATGATTAGCAACAGCCAGGGAGTTGGCATGGCAACGTTTCCCCACAAACTGCTAGGCAGTGTTCTTAAAATAGGTTCGCCAGAGGTGTGGCAGCAGTGGAGACACGCAGAGGCGGTGTGGTCTGATGGCTCTGCAGACCACTATAGGCTGCACTGCTACCTGTGTGCTCAGAGTGGCCAGGCCACTCCCCTTCCCAAACAGACCAGTGGCACAGTAATTAAATCTGGAGGCATCCACTGTGGGAACTAGAGACTTGATTTGGTATTAAATACCACTGGCTTTCCCCATTTTACAGGTGAGGTGAAACTGGAGCCCAGAGGGGTGCAATGGCATACCCATGGTCACACAGTCACTTGATTGCTGATGTGACTGAATCTGGTTCTGACATCTTTATGGAGGATTCTCCAATCATGCTATGATGTATGCTCTTCTGATTTGGAATTCTAGATGTGAGCCTGATGCAATTCATTTCCTAATGGATTACAATCCATATGGCATCACTTAGCAACATGTATTAGGTCAAGGCATTCTTTCCTTTTGTGTAGAATCCATGCCTGTGTTTCTCCCCGGGGAAGCCTTGAATCCCAAGATGTCACGGAAGCTCATCTACTTCTTGGTCAGGCTGAGATGACTGTGGTTTAAGTCCCTCCCTCTACAGCCTTCCCTACCCTAGTTTCCCAATGTGAAAATCAAGCAGCGATGCTGATCAAAAGTTTATAAGCTGCTTTGCGAGGAGATTATTGTATGAGTTTGTGACCTCTCACTGCAGAGGAGGATGAAGAAGCCAAAGTCTTTAAAAGATTAGTTCCTTTTTTCCATTTGTGTTAGTCAGTAATTTATCTAGCAAACTTTATAAACTTGAGAAGATTTTTTTTCCCCTTTCAGGATGGTGAGTTGCTTTTAAGAGATTCACAACTTTTGTTTAATTCCAGGGTGAAATTCCAGGACTGGAATGTGAAACTTTTTGAGCACTGTCAACTTCTGAGAATAGGGTGCTAGACATTTGTGACATATTTTAGGTACTCCACCTTTCTTCATGCAGACAGTGCCTTGCAGTGGAAAGGGCTCCTGGGCTGGGAGCAGGGAGGTGGTGGGGGAGGCTGTAGCATGAGTTCTTTGTAGGCCATAAAGATTGTACTAGGTAATGGTAATTCTTTACCATGGTTGCATGTTAGACTCACCTGCAGAACTCTTTAAATGCTCAATGCACAAGCCTCTCTCCAGGTCATGAAATCAGCTTGTCTTGGGTGGGACCCAGGCAGGGATCTTTAGCAAGGCCTCTGGTGATTCTAATGGGTGGCCTGAATGGAGATGGGGCGAAGTATCAGACCCTCCCTTTCAGTTCTCCCATGTTCCTGGGTTAATTAAATTCCGACATGCCCCTGGGGATGTCTTTTATGTTAGATATATATTTATTTTTGCTCCTCGCTAGGAAAGAAATGTGTACTCCAGAGTTGATAGGAGGAAACTTCTCATCTTTGGAATATTTCTGACCATGAGTTGGCTTTGTAAGTTCACCTTTAGAGGGCCTCTTAAGCAGCTAATGATCCTTTTGAAAATGAAATGTGTGGTGTTACAGCATTCAGCTCCACTGTAGCAGAACCTAATGCTGAGCTCTTGGTGGCTGATCACAGCACACTGACATGGAAGCTCAGAGAACACAGTCGGGTGATGCAATAGGCACTGAAAATGAACCTCGCGCACATAGTTGCTTACATCCCAAAATCTTCCAAAAATAGATATTTCAAATCCACCACTATATATAGATTTATCAGTTGCGTAAGCAAATAGAAGCTGATTTCTATTCAGCATTTGTGCCCATGGCCAACTGTGTTCCTACCTGGCTTTGAAATAAATTCTTTGGGAATTCTTGATGCCTTAAGGAGGTAGAAAAGGAAGACTCCTGGGAGGTGGTCATATATTTAGTCCTCTTCCCTGTTTGAGAAGAATTTCTAGAAAAAGATAGTGCGTGTCTTGGACCAAAACCTGTTTTTAAGAAGTTGGTAGGCTTAGAATGGAAGGATTGAGTTTTCTTTTTCTTTATCCCATTTGATCTTCCCCAAATCCTACTCTGGTTTCAGCCAGCATAGCTCCCATCCAAACCTGACTTTTGCACCATGGTACAAATGTATTACAGAGTCATAGAAAGACTAACAGGAGAATCAATAGGATCAAAATAGTTTTGCTCCAACACAATTTTTTTTGTCTTTGAAAAATATCATCAGGCTATGTCCAAAGGTAGATTGATAATACCTCTATATGATGGTACAACAAAGGAAGAGAAACATAAATTAATGGGATTGTTAAGGATGCCTGAAATTTTGATATCAACTTTGTATTAATGTTTTCTTGTGTAAGGTAAAGTAAATAATACAATGTTTGTGAATATGACATTGAACGTGATGGGGGGACAAATGTGTATTCAGTGATGTTAGAACCACTAACTTAGACTTTTCACTGGGGTGAAGACAAGTCTGCCTCTAAAAGAGATCACAGAATGAGTTATGGGCCAGACACACTGGATTTGGACTGTAACTCTGCCTACAACTGGTTGTACAAGCGTACTTACGTAAGTACAAGTGTACTTACCTTTGTAAATCTCAATGTCTTCCATGGAAATTACAGAGAAGCTGTGAGCCTTGATGAGATAGCAGGTCTTCTGTAAAGCACCTGCACATGTTAGTGCTCTGTAGGTATTGAGGACCTTTCTTTGCCTGTCTGGATATGCCCAGATGCATTGCAGTGTAATGGTTGGGCATGTGCCACCGATCTGAGTTGGGTGACTCCGTTGGATCCCAAAGTTCAGGTTTGCACAACCAACTTTTGATGATGAGGTAGGGAAGGAACCTGGGTGTCCCTGGCAAAGGTGATGAACAAGGCTTGTGAATTGATTTTGGCCGAACCCCTCCTGGTCTCCTCAGTCTTTCAGGTTGACTCCTGGGAGGGTAGGGTATCATGTGAAAGCCGTGAAGCCCAGACGGTAGTTTGGAAATTGCACACTTTCCCACTGGGTCTCAAATGTATAATACTTCTACACCTTGCTGTTGCTTGAACATTAAAGGAATTTTATATTATATATGGCCATTAATGAACAGAAGGGTCAGAATTTTGGCAGTCAGAGTTCTGTCCCTCCCCTCAGTTAGAAGCAGAGGTTCACATGGGAGCGATGTGGCAACAGGAGCAGAGCCCCCTTCCCTTTGGATGCTCTTCAGCAGGACTCTCCCTTGCACCCAGGAGCAGTGGCTCTCCCCCAGCTCCGGTCTTCAGTGAGTGAACAGAGTGTGCTCAGTCCCTGGAAATGCTCATCGGATTCCCGAACAGTTGCAAATCAGGCTCAAAACTCCCTTCTTGGGTTTTCAAGATTTGTAATGATTGTTCAATCTTGTGTAAACTAGGCTGGCATTTTCTCTTGTTACCAAGATGTATTTTTCTATGTTAGTTAAATGTATAATTTGTGTAATTTTGTACATTAAAATGTATGCTTTTTCACAATTAAAGTTTTTTTTCTCCCTTTTGAATGTCTAACTTACTGATGGTTTATTACAAAACGTTGCAGACCTTGACACAATATGAAAGGGCAATGAATCCAAGAATCTTGATTTTAGGTGAGCAGTAGTGAAGTCAAATCCACTTTGCACAAATAATGAAGTGACTTCCTTTATGGCCCTTTATATGCCTGTATTAGTTTACTGTTGTTGCTGTAACAAGGTACCACCAACCTAGTGGCTCAAAACAATATTAAAGCTCTGGAGATTAGAAGTTTGAATTGAGCTTCAGACTGAAAGGTCTTGTCAGGGCCGTATTCCTTCAGGAGGCTCCCAGGAGAATTCACTTCCTTGCCTTTTCCAGCTCCTAGAAGCTTCCTGCATTCTTATGCTCTCGTCCTCTATCATGAAAGCCAACATTGTAGCATCTTCAAATCTCTCTCTGACTCTGACACCTGCTTCTGTTGTCACATCTTCTCTAACTCTGATTCTCCTGCCTCCCTCTTTTCACTTATAAGGATGCTTGTGATTATATTAAGCCAAACTGGATGATCCAGGATACTTTCCCCCTTCACAAGATCCCAAACTTTACCACATCTGCAAATTCCCTTTTCCTTTTTGCCACGTAAGATAACATATACACACATCCCAGTGATTAGGAGATGGTCACTGAGACTGGGCTATTAGTCTGCCTACCAGAATCACCTATGAACTGCTTTGGCAACTGCTGGGGGAAAAGCAGACATTTCAGAATCAAATAGGCCTGAAGTCGAACCATTTTTCTGCTACTTTATGGCCACATAACTTTAGGCAGCTTGTTTAACTTCTTGGAACCTCGTTTCTTATACACAAACCGATTGCAATAACCCATTACTTGCCTTACAGATTCAGACCTAACAATAAACTACGATTCCCTTTACCTTATTTTTTGGAAGACATTCTTTTTATAACTGATGCTTTTAAAAAATATCTTTTTGTTTGTTTGTTTGCCCAAAAAAGGGCCCTGATGCAGAACGTGCATTGGAACCAAGTGGCCTCTCCTGTTCGCTCCCTGCTGCCATGTGACATGGCCCTCTCTGTTCTCTGCCATTACCCTGGAAGGCTTCATGGCCTGACAGCATGAGCTCCTGGCTTGTCCTTCACCAAATGTCATGGTTTAATTCACTTGTGAGCACTCCTTCCCTGGAGGACTGAAAGCAATCAGAGGACAGGATGGAGAAGGTCATAGCCATCCTCTGGCCCGAATGCAGTTTGCTCAGGTTTTCTGGGCTTTCTTCTGCTGGCCTCTGCCAAATCCTGCTCCCTTGGGCTCCCTGCAGGCTGGTGGGCGCATATCCTGACTTAAGCCCCCAGCTTTGTTTCTGGCTTCCCTTTCTTTTCTACCCTTGGGTTATGACCTTGAACGAGGGGATGCTGTAGGAAGTACTCAGACAAACCTGAGCTGAGCTCCAGCATGATCACCTCCTGGCAGATAACTGGAGCTGTAAGTTTAAAGTATGTACCCCTCAGCAGTGAAGACTGAATATGGAGATGGTGTTGTCTTCCACATGGGACTGCTGAGAGAAACCGTGGCATATAAAGTGACACGTAAAGCAGAGTGTAGTATGTAGAGATGGATAGCGTGTGCAAAGACCCTTATGTACACATGGCAGGAATTCCATAAAAATCAGAACCCCCTCCCTTGTCTTTAGGGAAACAGAGGAGTCCTGAGAAGTAACATAAAGCCTGTGACATACAGTAGGTGCACAGATGTATATTGGATGAAGTCTGAATGATTAGTTACCCCAGGTTGCAGGGAAGACAGGATTCTAAGTAAAAAATCTGGACTCTTCTGACAATCACAGACCTTTTCCTTTATCTCTCCTCTTCCAAAGGGACTTCTTCAGCCACACTTCTTGAGTGTAGAGTATAGATTAATATGTAGACTCTGGGACAAGACTACTGTGTTTAAATCATCAGCAGCATCACTTACCAGCTGTGACCCTGGGCAATTACCTAGCTCTGTGAGCCTTAGTTTTCTCATCTGTAAAATGAAGCTAAAATGGTATCTATGTCAAAGGTTGCTGTGACGCCTAAAAAGAGTTACTATAGGTACAGTGCCCACAGTGGTCCTTAGCACGTAGTAAATCTCTGTAAATGGCAACTCTGCTTTTCCTTTCTTGCTTCTGCACAAAGGTGACTCTTTCCCTCCTTCTTCCCCATGATACTCCCTCCTAGTCTTGACAATTGTCTAGCCCTTTCTCACAGCAGAAAAGGATTTCTTGGAAAGCAGTGGGATTTCCATCACCAGTGGTATTTAAGCAAAGCCGGGGAGATGAGCTCCTAAAAATGTGGAAAGCAGATTCAGTCATAGAGGATTGACCTCAAGAGTTCTAACTCAGATTCTTGGATTCTCTGCTGTTTCTATGGGTTTAGTTACTATGAATATTTGTGGAGCTTTTGAAGTCTAGGTGGTCTTAAACATGAAATTTCCTATCCTGAGATATCCTTGGAATAGTATTTCCCAGAACAGATAGAAGTTTTCATTGAAAACACTTGCAATGAAGCCTAGAGTTCTCCAGAGCACAAGAGGAGTATTTGTGACAGAAATCTGTGCAGGATGTTCAAGGACAAAGGAGTAGGGAGGCCAGGATGGAGGATGGGGTGGATAGAAGAGAGAGAGAGAGTTTGTGTGTGTGTGTGTGGGGGGGGGGGTTCTTATGTTCTTTATGGCCAGTACTCTCTCCCCTACTATGATATATGCTTCTTGAAGGAAGGAGCTTTATAAATATTCATCACTATATTCCCAGCACAGGAAAGGGACCTGTTAAATGCCCACTAAGCTCCAAGCCTGGCCAAGCAGCAATAAGGTCTGAAGCACTAGGTATCTGTTTCATTGCTCCTCTCTTGTTTCCTCATCTGCTCAGTGGGTGGTTTGTTCTAGGGTTGCAAGACAGAAATACAGAGATGTATCAGCTACTCTGAAGTCAGTATCCCTGGAGTTATCAGCCTATGTGTTCTAGCAGTCACAAGAACAAAAATGTGAATCTGGCTGTCTGGGACCCCAGAACTGGGGAAAGGCCTGGTGCTGAAGGGACAGCTCCCGGGATGGGAAGGGGTGAGGGTGAGGGTGCAAGGCCAGGCACTCAGGCTCCCTTCTGCGGTCCCCACCGAGTCCCAGGTGCCGCCTGTCTGGACTCTCTGGCAGAGAAGGTCGGCAGCTGGTGATTCCATCCATCCAGAAAGAGCAGCTGGAGTTGCCATATCCCTGGAGACTCTTAGGACCCTCTGCCTGGTAATAATCATGGAGAAATGAGGGATGGTGTCTAGAGGAGGCACATGGAGCCTGGCCTTGAAAGAAGGATTGAGGCAGAGGTCACACAGGTTAATGACCAGGAAAGAGCCCCAGAAGAATGACCCCAGGCACCCATGTCTTTCACCTGGCCCAAGTCAGAGGAAGCCTGAGACCCTCGAGGGGTCCAAGCTGCCAGCACATCAAGGTATGCTGTACCAGGGGTCGTGTGAGGTGACCCTAGAAAGAGAAAGAGAAATATTCCTGTCTGGGTGACTGACAAGTGTGTACCTATGTGTTCATCTATCTCTGTGTGTTTTTCTCTGGAGTGTTCCTATTTAAGCTTCAGACTCTCCTGATTTCCGGTGTGCATTTCCACGTGGGTATCCTGACTGGGTTTGCCAGTGCATCTGCGTGGAGTCACCCTGTGAGTTTGCCTTTGATAGGAGTGTGTGACAATCTCTTTGTTGCGTGAGTGTTGTAGGAGCGAGCACGGTGTGTGTGTGTGTGTGTGTGTGTGTGAGTCATTCGTTGGCGTGCAGGGGTGTATTTCTCTTGTCTGCCTGAGTGACTGTGGTCCTGGCACGTCCCTCTCGCCTTGCTGTCTCATCTTTCCCAGCACTCAGCACGCCGGGTACATCATACATGTGTTCGTTTCCTCCCCCCTCAGAATGTCAGCTCCCAGAGGGCAGGACTTGGTGTGATCGTGTTCACAGCACTGTCCCCAGTACCCACAGCGTGCTGGGCACCAGCGGGCGCTCAGTATAACACTGTTCACTGAATGGTCGCTGCGTGCCGTGTGTGTGCGTGTTTCTCCGGTTGTGCGATGGATTTCGGTGTGATGCTGGATCGGTGGGGTTGGGGGGACTGTGAGAACTTCTGGCGTGGGTGTGCGCAATTGGCTCATAACACATACAAGCTTGTACGTGTGCGCAAAAGTGTCTCCTGTGTGACTGCAGGAGCCTGCGTGTGCCTGGGAAGCCTGAGTGTAATCGGCCCCCGTGTGTGCGCGCGCGCTAGCGTGTTGGTGCATTTCTCACGTGTGTCGAGGCGCACTCGTCGGGGGTGCTGGCGCGAACCCGTGCGTGCCCGGGGGGGTGCGTGTGCACACTCGAGGCCCGCGCTCCGCGCCCTCCGCGCGCCCCGCGCTCGGCCTGGGGGCGGGGAGCGGGGGTGTGGCGAGGGCACTGCGGCTCGGCTGCCCGCCCCCGGCGCTGCGGCTCCGGCGCGTCACCGGCCCGCCCCGCCCCCCGGGCCTTTGTAGCCGCCCGGAGGCCCCGCCCCGGCCCGGCCCGGCCCGCCCCGCCCCGCCGCGCGCCCCGCCCCGCCCCGCCCCGCCCCTCCCCGGGCCGCAGTCGCGCCTGGGCCGCCGCGGGCCCGCAGCGAGCGCGGAGCGCGGAGCGCGGCGCACGGCGGGGCCAGGGCCAGGGCCAGGGCGGCGGGCGGGCGGCGGGCGGCGGGCATGGCGGACCGGCGGCGCGCGTGGAACACGGAGGACGACCTGCCCGTGTACCTGGCGCGGCCGGGCAGCGCGGCGCAGACGCCGCGCCAGAAGTACGGCGGCATGTTCGCGGCGGTGGAGGGAGCCTACGAGAACAAGACCATCGACTTCGACGCCTACAGCGTGGGCCGCCGCGGCTCGGCGCGCACGCCTCGCAGCGCGGGCCGGCCCGACGCCGTGGGGCTGCCGGGGCCCGGCGGCAGCGAAGACACCGCCAGCGACGTGAGCGAGCTCTCGGGCTCGGCGGTCAGCTCGCCGGGCGAGCGCGAGGAGCGGCCGCCCGCGCTGCGCATCCGCTGCCCCGCGCCCCGCGACCTGCCGCTCGGCCGGGACAATGGCCAGGTACCCTCAGGGCGCGCGCCGACCGGACGGGGGGGCGGGACCCCGGGGCAGCGGGGCGCGGAGCCGCCGGAGCCCAGCGCCCGGCCGCTGCCCTGGGCTCGAGAGGGCCGCGGAGGGCCCCTCCCCCACTGCATCCCCCACTGCATCCCCCACTGCATCCCCCTGGAGGGCCGGCGCGGTGCTCCCATCTGGTCGGGGCTGGTCAGCCCAGCCCGGGAGACTCCAAAGGGCCCTTCGCGATCCGGCCCCCCTGCTGCTCCTCTGCAGAAAGGGGGAGCAAGGCTCTGAGCAGGAAAGTAACTTGGCTACAGCTGCCACATGGAGCCTTCAAAGCGAGGGCACCTCTGGGGTGAAGTTTAATCCAAGGATCCCCGCTCTTTGCCCTTCGAAAAGAAGGGGAACTGCTTTCCGCGTTAGTCCATTCATTTATTCACTCACTCATTAGTGATTATAGAGCCCCTACGGTGTACCAGGCTCTGGAAAAGGTTCAGTGAACCGCCTGTGGTCACACAGGCTGATGCCCAAAGAAGCCTTTCCTGTGTGCTCCCTCTGTGCTTTCTGGGGGAAAGATTTGCTTAAAGATTTGGATGGGTCGGGCACATAGAACTAGAAACTGCTCTCCCCAGGCACCGACATTTTCAGGGGATGCTGCTGAGTCGCACAGCACGACGCCAGTGGGCTCCCTTCACAGAGCAAGTTGGAGGCAGAGCGGAGACTTGAACCCGGCTCTCCAGCTTCCTAGACTTGGAGGTTTTTACCCTCCGAAAGTGAAGGGGCGTCAGAGAGAGGGAATGCCAGGCCGTGGGCCCTATGGCTCTTCTCCCTTAAGCTGGAGGTCGCCAGGGAATTGGACGAAGATGGATGGGTAGACAGCACAGCTTTGGGATGTGTGCGTAAGGGTCGGGGCCAGATGCTAGGACAACGGAAGTTGGAGCACTTGAGGACCAGCGAGCTGTCAGCTTAGCCCAGAACTCGAAGTCTGAGCACTGCTCAGGTCCCAGCCCTCCTCCTCCCTCCCCCCCCCCCCAGTACACGCTGGGGTCCCGACTCAGCACGCTGGCCCCACCCCAGGCCAGGGTGGGCGATAGATTCATGGTGAGAATCAAATCAGTTAATGCCGGTACGCAGTGAGCAATAAATGTTCGTTGTTGGATTTTACTATCATTTTTTTATTACCCCCTCTCCCCTTAAATACTATGAGAGGCATAAAGTGAGCGGGAGGAAGCAGAGCTCGATCCAGACGGAAATCTGGGAGGGCTTCCTGGAGGAGTGGGGGCTGGGCCGGCCTGCGGCGGCTTGGACGCAGTACGGGATCTCCTGCTCCCATCCTCGGGCTCTCGGCCTTCCGCCCCCGGGAGCTCGGGAACTCTCCGTGGTCCTGAAGTCGGCGCCCTGAGAGGGGGAGGTCTACACTGATGGCGGTGGGGGTGGGGGGAGGCCAAGGGAGGGGGCTATCGGGAGTCATCTCCTTGTCCCTACCCCTTCTTATTCTCCCTTGGCCACTTGCTTCCCTCGTGGTTGACCCTGTTTGGGGTTCAGGCTTCTGAGCCCGAGCGGGAGACTTCAGGGCTGCGGATCCAGATGCCGGGGTCGGTACCGGTAACCCCTGTTTCCAGCCGAGGCCCTTTGCCCTCTTAAACCTCAGCTTCTCCACCTGTGAAATGGGGATGGCATTTTCCTCCCAGCCACCCACAAGGCGTGGTGGGGGATCAGGGAGGCGAGAGCGCTTTGTGCACGTCGGGAAGCTGTCTGGAAGTGCGTCCCTGACGGAGCTACGGCCAGCGGCCCCCGAGCCAGCATCGCCCCCCGGCTCTGCCTGCGACGGCTCCGCAGCCGCGCCTAGGCACTTGCGGGCGGTGGTCGCTTCACCTCTTCCACTCTTCCCTCTCCCCTTCTGGCCCTCTCTTCCCTTTCTCCATGGCTTCCCGGGGACTGGACAAAAGGCGGCGCCTGCGGCGCGCCTAGGGCTCCGGAAGCCCTGGAGGTTTGGGACTGCGGACACGAGGGGCTCACGGTCTCCCAAGGGGAAGCCTTTTACTTTCTGCGGACCAAGCGGCCACGGGGCTCGGGTTCCGGGGCGGGCTTCGCGGCTCCAGAGCTTTGCAGAGGGCACGGGGCGGGGGGTGGGGTGGGGGCGGGAGCGGGGGTCCTCCCCCCGCCCAGAGAGCTCTCTCCCGGTGAGGGAGGAGGAGTTTCTGCGGCGCAGGCGCAGCCTTTGCTGAGGCCGGAGGCCCAGCGACTGCGGCGCTTTGTACCCGGGAAGTCTGCATGGGAGCAGCGATCTGTGTGGCCAATCGCGGGCCGGTGCCCCTCCCCCGATACGCACGTGGTCTCGTCCCCAGCTCTGGAGCTTTCCTGCCCGGACTGACCCCCGGGGACGTCCTGGTGCGGAACCCAGGACTTAACCACGCTGAGGAAGGGAATGGGGGCGGCATGGGACGCGAGACTTGCAAATTCCGGTCATCAACGAGGATTTAAGACCCAGCTCAGCCCCCAGAGGCCAGGTTGAATGAACGAGTGCAGGAGAATGAGCTCTAGATAAGGGGTGCGGGAGGGAACCTGGCTTCCAGGAACTGTTCTGATTGTAGCTAACATACTTTGCACCCGAGATACCATTTTATTTCTGTAAGCCCCAACCAGTATACCCACCAGTATAAAGGAGGATATTATGGCCTCTAGGGCCCCCGGAATCCTAAATTGCTTCTCTTTTGCGAACCTACAAACCTATTTCAAGCCCAAAGCATCTCTGGCCTCCCGTCCTGGTCAGGGTGACTGGCCTCTAGGTGGCTGTGGAGTTAAGGACTTCAGGCCTCAGTTTGCAGAGTGGGGTTCCTCACCACCCCTAGGACACCCTCCCCCTGGGTGGCAACTTGAAAGTAAAGAAGATGGATCTTTTAAAAGATACTGTGAGTTTGTATTTTGCAGGCAGAAAGTGAATGGCAGAGAAGGTTAACATGTTATTCTGTCTGGAGGTTTGGGGCGCCTTCCAGGATTGGGGGGATTGCTAGGACTCCCCCTTCCCCCATACCCTCTTTTCTCCTTTCCTGTCTAGAAGTTTATCAAGCTATGCCCTGGCCTCCTGACCCCTCTCCCTAGAGCAACATATGGGTGGGGGTGCTGGGGCTGTGGTCCACTATACACTGGGAGGCAGGGCATCCTATTCTGTTGTCCCCCAGCCTGTCCTGGGGTCTGTGGGGACCTTAGTGCCAGTAGTCTGGCCCTCCAAACCATCACTGGTGGGGAAGACTGTGGGGGTGACTTGGTCCCCCTGTCCTCCCCCCCACCAGCCAGGCTGTTGTGTGATGAGACCCTGCAGCAGGGGGTAGAGCGGGTCAGCCATTCATTAGGTTAGGGCCTTGTCTCTCCCATCCCTGCACTCTCCTCCCTAACTGCCTGGCAGTAAGACTGCCGAGCCCTCGCGGAAGCTGGTTCAACGATGGCAGTGGGGAGGTGGCGGGAAAGGCTTTTTGGAGAGGCCGCTGACGAGGGGTCGGGGAGATGGGTAACCTTTTGTTTGGGGTTAGATGTTAAGGAAGACGGTACAGCTTGAATAAAGGCTCGGAGTCCTCGGAGATGGAAAAGCGCTTGATGCGTTCAGGGCGTGTGCACAGCGGACGGACAAGCGGACGAACGGAGGCCGCGGCGAGAGCGGTCGGAGGGGCCGGCCCTGCGCCCCCCTGCGCCCGCCTGCGCCCGCCCTGCGCCCCCCTGCGCCCGCCTGCGCCCCCCTGCGCCCCGCGCCGCGCAGCTGTGGCGGGGAGGCCCGCGATGCGGTGCTGCGCACCTGTGGCGCTGCGGCGGGCCCTGCTGCGCCGCGCAAGGCCGCCTCCCGCACTTCAAGGCACCCTGCGAACCGGACCTTCCCAGTCGCCAGAGCGCGGCCGGGGCGCAGCGCAGGGCGTGCGCGCGGGGCGGGGGTCGGCGGGGCTGGGCGGCTCGGGGGGCGGGGGGCGGAGTGGGGGGATCGGAAGGGAAGAGCTTCCTGGTTCGAGCCGAGAGGGGCGAATCGGGCTCGGCTCCGCGCCGCCGGGAGGAGCTGTCTGTAGCCCCCTCCTCCCGCCCTCGCCGCTCCCTCCTCCTCCCGCCCTCCGCGCCGAGCCGGGAGGTGCTGCAGCCGGAGCGGCGGCGGCGGGCGTGCGGGCAGCCGGGGCGCCGAGCCTGCGTCCCTCTCCGCTGTCCTCCCGGGCCTTTGCCACCGCGCCCGCGGGGAGCGGGGCCGGCGGAGCGTCGCGCCGAGCGAACCACCGCCCCACGGGCCGGCCGGCCGGGCCGAGGGCGCCAGCGGGGCCATGTCTTACCAAGGCAAGAAGAGCATTCCGCACATCACGGTGAGCCGGGCCCCCGCCGCCGCCCCCGCCCCGCCCCGCCCCGCCGGTCTTCGTGGGTGGGGGTGGTCGCCGCCGGGGTCGGGATCCGCGGGGGGACGGCGGGGGCGGCCCCGAGGCTTCCTGCGTGGCGGCGGGTGGGGCGGGGCTGGTCTCGGCTCCGCGGCCCCCTCCCCCCAGCCTCTGGGGACAATGGTGGCGATGGGGGGAGCCCCGCATGGCTAGGCGGGGCCGGAGCCTCGGGCCGCTCTCCCCGCGGGCTCGCCGCCCCACCCCGCCCCACCCCACCCCCACCCCACGGGAAGTGCAGGAGGCTGGCGTGGACCGGGAGGATGCGGAGCTGAACAAAAGAGGGAGGGGCGCGGGGGGCCGGACCCCCCCCTCGGGCCCGGGAGCGGGGATGGGGCGGGGAGTGCCGAGCGTCCTGCGCCTGGCCCCCGCCCCGGCCGGCCCGGCACCTCGCAGCCGAGTTCCTCCCCTGCGGGAGGAAGGGAAAATACGGTCCTCCGCCTCCCGCTCCCGCCCATACCGACGGAGTGGAAGTCTGGACCTAGGGACTGCGCCATCATGGAGCGCCCCTCCCATCTCTCACCGCAGCTAAAAATAAACCTACTGGGGTGGCCTTGGCAGCTGTGGCCCCAGAAGGGTTAACGCTGGGGGGCAGGAGGGTGGTGGGGGCTGAGCCGTCCGTCGTCCCTGGGTGTGGCCGGAAACAAAGGATCCCTGCTTTGTCTCGGTGGGGAGCTGAGGGCTGAGGGCGCAGCGATGGGGAGACCTGGCCTCCACCCCATTCCCGCCCTGGCACCCGAGTTGAGCCAAACCCATCCTGAAGGATGTGGCTCACAGGCGCTAGGGAAGCCGCTGGGCCTTTGGTGGCCGTTCCTGGAGTGGGCAGGTGCTGGGAGGTGGGATTCTGGGTGTGCCCTAATTCTCCAGCATGACACCTGAGGTTTGAGGACAGGAGACCCAGCATACTTATTTATCCAGAATCCTGGCTTTGGGAGCCCCGAGGGAGCCCCATGCCTTCCCATGGGAAGGCAGCCCTGGGTGGGGGAGGGAGCTGACATTTCCCAGTTGCCTGCCCAGTCTATGGTAAATCCTCTTTTGAGTCTTCATAGTAAATCCTTTGAAGGAAGCATTGTCTACCTCCCAGAGGCTGGAGCACTGGCTGGGGCGTAAGTGAGAGGCAGGTTGAGACAGAGCTCCCCTACCCCCCACCCATGTGCCTCCTTTCCAACTGTGGGCTGAGTCTTCCCTTGGGAAACCCCTCCTGGGCCCAGCTTCAGGTCTTGCCAGCAGACCTTTGGTGAGGTCCTGTCTCGAGGTGTGACCCCTGAGGGTAGAGACCATCTCTAACCCATCCATAACCCCTGCCTTCTGAGATGTGAGGGTATGAGTGACCAGTCCTAGAACACTCTGGTTGCCTAAGAATCAACAGAAGAGGTGTGGTTGCCCCAGGCAAGGCAGTGCAGGAGGAAAGTGGGTTTTGTTTGAGCAGGTCCCTGCCTTGTGACTCTCTAACCTTGCCCCCTCAGGGGAACCAGGGCAAGTGATGGGAGTGGGGGTGATGCAGTGACTGATGAGTCTGGAGCCTTGGGTCCCATTGTGGCTGTGGCCCATGGCACCTGTGTCCCCCTCTCAGGACCCCAGTTTCCAAGAAGGCGATTTGGCCCAGTGGTTTTTGAGGCAGGTGTGTAAGAATGGTGTCCCAGACTTGAACAGCTGTCAGTGTCAACAGACATAGCAGCCACCCTGCCCTCCTGCTGTGACCCTCTGGAACCGAGATGGCTGCCCAGGCTTTTGCACCAAACGGATCTGGGTGCTCATCCTCCCTCTGCCACCTCCTAGCCTCTGCGCTCTGATATCCCCAGTGGGCCAACACTGGCCGATTCCCAGGACCAACGAACATCCAAGAGGACTCTGGCAAAGCACTTAGTGTGTGTTAGGTGCGTAATAAGGGCAGTAGAACTGGTGGCTGACTCTGCTGCTTTAGTCTTTGTGCGAAGCCAGTAGTCAACCTGTGTGTAAAAGAGAACCAAATGGAGTGGTTGTAGCAGCTTCAATAGCGTGGACAAGTGGGGATGAGATGCTGAAAAGTATACTTAATTCCTGGGAAGGAGGCTCTTGAGCATTTGTGTTTCATTTGGTCCACATAAACCCACTCTACCCAGAAAGATTTGTGGTTTAAAGAAACAGCAAAACAGAAAGGATGGACTTGGATTAAGCTCCTTTATAGGACCCTCAGCTTCCGGGGGGATCTTTTGCTGATAATGTACATGTCGTGACAAGAACCAGAGTGCCATTACATGCGTGGAAAGGTGCTGTGGCTTTCCAAATGCTGCATCCTTCATTTGTGTGACAGTGCTCATTTGGTAAGGTCATAATAAGCACTGCTCTGTGCTGGGCACTGTGCTGGCTGCTAGGGAAAGTTGGAATGAAGTGGGTTTGTGCGTTCCTTCCCAGAGTTTGACAAAGATCAACATTTATGCCTGAAGTTGCATCCAAGTGTGGGAGGTATCCTAAGAGGACACATAGGAGGCTGGTGGAAAGTAGAGCAGGGACACCCACCCCAGTCCTGGAGGGAGGTTGGGGAGGAGGGGAGATTCTGTGTGAGTGGAGCGGCCCAGAGGCAAATGAGTGTGGGGTGGTGGAGAAACTGAAGGCAAGTCAGCATTATGGGAACCCAACCTCTGCTTCCAAATGTAGCTGCTCTGTGCAATGAGAGCAATCCTGGATGGTTTTGGTAGCCATGGTGTGCTTGGCCTGTAGAGAGACTTTGGGGGTTGAAAAGAACCAAGATACAACTCTCAGCGCATCTCCACCTGCTCAGTGCTGGGTCACTCTGTGCCCCTGTGAGCCTCAGCGTTGTCAGAACAATCAGGATAAGGTCCCAGATCAGCCAGAGCATCCGGAGATAGGGCAGACGGTACTTGAGCAGAAGAGAAGGGACATTCCAGGCGGGGCACGGCTGAGTTAGGAAAATACCCCACCCGTGTTGACTGTGATGGGGCACCTTTCCTTCCATTTTCCACCTCGGCCTTTTTGTGAGATAAGAGAGTACCCGACAGAGAGGAGCGAAAAAGCAGAAGCACTTAGCTTCAGCCCCTGAGGATTGTTTAAAATATTTACAAAGCTCTGTTTCATGTGTGGCTTTTTAAAAAATTAATGGCACAGCCAGGGATTAACTTAGCTAAAGCTGTTTCTGGAGCCCACTGCAGTGGTAAAGTGTTAGAACATCCTGGGCGTGGCTCTGAGCAAACAAAGGCACATGGCTTCCTGGCCCTGCAGAAGCTCTAGGCTCCCAGCAGAGCCACCGGAGGGGGAGGTCTGCTCAGTTGTGGGAGGAGACCAGAGCGTCCACCACAATGGCGAAGCAATATTACTATTAAAAGTAGGACCTCACAAGTACTGATCATTTGTGGGTTTGCAGGCTGTTACAGCATTTGACATGACCTCTGTGATCTCTCACTTGGTTTTCAGAGCAGTCCTATGAGGGAGACAGGCTAGTGACATCATGCCTGTTCCCCAAAGTGAAGGTTCACAGAGACTTCAGTAGCATGTAAAAGTTCTTGCAGTGGCCTGTGAAGGAAGGAAGAGCCAGATGCAAGCAGAGCGGGTAGGAGGGCTGGTCTGCCTGTGATGAAAATTACTATCTGATTGAAATCTGTGTGCATCTGTGTGCGAGCATGTGTTCCATCAAACAGTGAAGCTGAGCAGGGAAGAAAGATCCGTAAGTGAAACTCATATCAGACTCACGTAGTCTCTAATGTGTAAATACACAAAACACATGTGAGGCCTGTTACACTTCTTCCCGAGGATGACATTCAGTTTATTTACCAGCCTTCGCCCCGTTTTTTACACAAAGGGTTTGAGATGCCCACAGTAATTTGTCACGCACATAGTGAAATCATATGGTATACCAGAGCTGAGGATTGAGGAAGAGCTGGGAATAGACCTGCCAGTGTTTCAGGTCACCAGAGGTGTGCAGCTGGATGTCTGCTACTGATTCAGAGCTTCTGTCATCCAGGGCAGAGAAGCAAACACCCTCAGTTATGTCAAGTTTATGACCAGAGACGGGGAAGTGGGCCATATTCCTAGGGGAAAAATTATTTTGTTAAAATTCTTTTTTTAAAAATTTTAAAAATATTTTATTTATTTATTCATGAGAGATACAGAGAGAGGCAGAGACACAGGCAGAGGGAGAAGCAGGCTCCCTATTGGGAGCCTGATGCAGGACTTGATCCCAGGACCCCGGGATCAGGCCCTGAGCTGAAGGCAGATGCTCAACCACTGAGCCACCCAGGTGCCCCTAAATTAAATTCTTAAAAAACATTTCAGAGAGGGTAATCATGATAATTATTAGGACTTCTTCTAAAACCTAGCTATGCTAACTTAGCCCTGCATGTCTCTTTCTCGTGGTGAACTTGGCCAAGACTGAATATATGGAACACACGTGACAGGACATATGTGAATGTGCCTGGCACATTGCAGTGGCTGACAGATGATCGTTTCTTTCTCCAAACCAGGCTCCCTCTTTGAGGATACGAAAACTCAGAATGGCAGGTGAACAGGCACGTGTTCACCACGTCTCCGTTCTGTTCTTGGAACAGTGCAAGGTGTGATGGCAGCTAAAAATACATATTTCATGATCCATGACCTTAACAAGCTTACTGCCTAAGGGACAAAGTATACACACAGCAATTAAGAATGACAGAGCACAGGTGTTAGAGGGGCTTGGGGAGGGGACTCAGTGTTGGTGGATGCTCTAGGAGGTGGCTTCCTGGGACTTAGGGGGGGCAGCACGAGCTAGATATTGAAGGATTTGATTGGTGGAAACATGGGAAGAGCTTGCAAAGCAGGTAGAACAGCCTATACAAGACTTGGGCTGGGGGATGAATATGGTCAGAATATGAATATAGTTAGAAGGAGATGGATCAAGGGGTAAGGAACGTGAAATAAATGGGAAGGGGTGCAGGTATGGGGGGATTCTGTAACACTTTGGAAGCTGGGTAGAATGTACCCAATGTGATGGAAATAGTATATGGTTCTAAGTCCGGCTCAAATGCGAGTAGGATATTTGATCTTAGGCAAGTCACTTCCTTTCCCTGGGCTTCAGATTCCTTTTCTTTTCTTTTTTAAAGATTGTATTTATTTGAGGGGAGGGGGAGAGAGCACAGAGAGAGAGAGCACGCACAAGCAGGTGGAGGAGCAGACTGCCCTGAGAACGGAGTCCAACATGGGGCTCAACCTCATGACCCTCCTGAGATCATGACCTGAACTGAAACTGAGATTCAAAAAAAAAAAAAAAAAAGAAAAGAAAAGAAAAGAAAGAAAAGAAACTGAGATTCAGATGCTAAACCAGCTACCAGGCGCCCCTGGATTCCTTTTCTTTATAGAGTTGCAGTAGGTGATGAATTCCAAGTTTAGGACCCTCTGAGTTTATTCTGGGTGGGCAATAGGAAGCCACTGGAAGTTTGTGAGCTAGGAGGCTGGTATGATAAAGGCAGCATGCAAGAGTGTGGATTCTGAAACCAGATTATTTGGGTTTGGGTTCTAGCTGTTCCACTGACTAGCTGTGTAATTCGGGCAAGTGTCTTATTCTGTCTACGCACCAATTTTCCCTGGTAAAATGGGATTAATAATATTGCATAGGATTTTTTAAATTGAGAATTAAATAACTTACTGTGTGTAAGATGCTTAGACTAGTGCCTGCACATGGTATATCCTCTATAGGTTAGTTACTATTATTCTTATTGTGGGAAGACGTATTAGTCAGCTTTGTTCTGTAGCAAACAACCACCAAGTCTGGTTTTCAACACATTGAATTCTTGTTCACGCTATATGAGGGCTTTGGATTGGCTGTAGCTTTACCCCTCGGTGCTGGTGAATAATGGGTCTGTTCTTTGTATTTCTTCACTTTGAGACTCAGGCAGAAGGAGTAGAAGAGGGAGGCACAAGAGATTGGTAGCAACCTGAAATGCCTTTAAGAACTTGTGCTCAATTATGGCTTATAGTCACATGGCCAAAGCAAGTCACAGGATCCAGACCTAAATCAATGAAAAGAAGCCTGATGATGAACTTTCTTAAGGAGATGTGAAGATTAAGTGTGAAAGTTATGAAAAAAAATTATGCCATGTAAGAGTTACTAATACCTGTTAGGGCTAAGATGAGGTATTCAGGAAGTGTATGAGGTGAGTTTGGAATAAAAGACTTGCACTGGTTCATAGGTTGAATTAAGTTGGGAATGAGCACCAAGCTGAGCTGTCTCAGTGGGCAGTTGGAACTCCAGATTGGTACAGGGGTGGGGGTTGACAGCCAAGGGCCAGATACAGAGATTAGGAAGCACTAGTAGAAGATATGAAATGTGAGATATTCAAGGAACCAGTGGTTCTCAGCCCATGTGCTGTGAGCAGACTGGTGTATTAAAAAAAATCCTCTGCAGATGTGCTGCTAAATTTTGATCAGCATTTAAAGTTTATATTTTTTTGCAACTGAATCTACAAATTGTCCTAGTAACATGTATCAAGTGGAATCCTAGGCACTCACAACAAGCAGGGAGGTATTGAATGAGTCTAATTTGTGTGTGTGTGTGAATCAAAGGAGGTTCCTGCCCTTGGAAGAAAGCATCAAGAGGACTTTGCCCTTGAGCATATAAAAGGACACGGTCAGGGCAGTGGACAGTTCCCTGGTGCTGAAGTGTAAGCAGGGGAGCTATTGAAGCCCTCCTGGGATAGGCAATCACGCCCTAGTAGGGATGGTATGTGAATGAATGCTGACTGTCTTAGTGTTGTGTAGGTCTTTACTTTAAGAACGGTGCAGTTTTTTATACTGTTTGAACATGTGTTCTGAACACAGGTTGAGATCCCTGACCCTGGAGAGATGCAATGATGAAATCCTAACTTTGCTCTGAGAAAAGACAACTCTGAATTGGTGTTGGTGGCTTTAGGAGGAGTGGGATCCAGGGTGTTTCATAGAAACACTGGTCTACAAAACTAAAGCAAGCAAGTAAAAGGTAGAAAGTTATGGCTGTGGACATATGAAGCTGCTCCTCCTCACTTCCTTGGGCCTGTGCCGGGCACCTGGAACATTCTCCCTGACCAGGCTTACCCTCTCTGGCCCTTTGCTCTTGTATAAGCTGTGCCCATTCTCCATGGAGGATCTTCCCCCCAGGAGCTGGGGAATGTGAACACTCCCACGTCAGTGACTTTGGTTTGTCTATTTGATTAAACCCTGGAAGGCTGGAACAGCATCTCATTCTCTTTGGCATCTCAGGAGTGCACTTGCACACTGGTGACTCACGGAGAGGCTTCATACTGCGTGGGCAGATGAATGAAACCAGGTTGCAAATGGTGTTGCTTTGCTGAGTGAGGTTTTAGCCACTCCTGCTTTTGGCTTTCCTTAACAAATATCCTATCTGTGTATTGAGTATTTAGGTAGTTACCATCCAGAAGATGATGAGGGAGGCATGAAGGGTTTTTGGAGCTCAAAAAAAACAAAGGGCCTCCTAAGTGGTACTTTGTCAGCGGGGAGAGAACAGAGCTGATCTATTAATGGGATTCATTGCATTTCCCACTGAAAAGCAAGATTTTACAGTAAGGGCCATCTGTATCAGTTGGAGCATTATAGCACACATATCCCCTAGGCCTTGACTGAATAATGACTTGGGGTCAGTTCCATGCCTCAGTGGGTCTGATACAGAATTGTATAGAACAAACAGGTAGCTGTTTTAGATTTTGTACCTGTTCCCAAATTATGCTGCCCTGTATTTTGTACCATACCATAACCCTTAGGGCTGAAGTCCTAATAATATCTCAGCAAATATTTGATTTATACAACCTTAAAGTCAAAAGGAACCTTTGAAGTTACGCAAAATGTTCAGTGTTTGTATAGTTAAGAACGCAGGAAGTAGTGTCTGTTGCTTCTCCCTGACACCCCCATCTCTAGTGTAGGAATTCAAATTCTCCTTGCATACCTCTAATGACAGGGCGATCACTACTTTATTCAGCAGCTTGCTATATTCTTGGGTGTTGTTGGAAACCTCTTGTGTGTGTGGACTGACAGTCTGTCTCTTGCTCTACTTGCCCCCAGAGTTTTCAAAGGTCTCCTTTTCTTCCACATGGACATTCTTGGAGGCTCCAGAAGGCATTTCTCAGGCATTTCTCATTACCCAAGACGCTTTCTTTCCCAGAATGGCCCCAGTGCTCTATTTGTCATGGAGCACACCTTCCAGGTGTAATGTTACGATTTTTTGTTCCTTGTTCTTCCTTTCATTTTCTTCTTTTCTCTTTTGCTGTCCTTTATTTCCGGGCATGCAGAACAACATAGATTCAAAATAGAACTTTAATCATTGGGCACTTTTCAAACTGGCTTAAAAACTTTTTAGGGTAATAGACATCTTTGAGAAGATATTGAAAGCAATGGAACTTTTTCCTGCTTCCTCAATGCTTGGACACAGGACATTTGGCATAAAATATTGGACTACATAGATACACATTCAGCATATGAAATGTACAGAGGGCTTTTACACATTATCTCTAGTAATCCTGTGAGTTGGTACTTTGATTAATTGTTTACAGATGAGGAGATGGAAGCAGAGAGGTTAAGTATCTTGTCCCAGGTCACTCAGCCAAGAAGCAGTGTAGGAATAAGCTGTAGTCTCTGTGAAGGATCTCACAGTCTCATGGGAGAAATAGACAAAAATGAGCTGGAAGATGAAACATCATGAAGCAATACTAACCATGCAGTGTGTGCCTCATGTTGTGGGAACTGCAAGGGGTGACCACATGTTCCTGGGGTTAGGAAACTGGGCTCACAGGGTGAGTTGGAAATCAATGTGTAGAGCAGGTTTGGCAGGAAGGTCATAGGAAGGCATGGGGGTGTGAAGTTGCAGTTAGGGAGCCAGTGTGTGGTGAGTAGCAGAATGTGGGAACACAAGGCTGGGGGAGGGGAAGGGTCAGAAAAGAAATTACCCAGGAGTGTGTCCTTTGTCCTGTGCATGAGGACAGGCTGATGAAAGGTTTAAAGGGGAGGTGTGACATGGTTGCATTTGTGTTTCAGAAAGGTCACTGGCTGTCATGTGGAAGGAACGAGACAAGCAGTAGGGAGACAGGTGGCGAGGGCTGAATTGGGACAGGTGCAGTGGGAGGTGGAATTAGCAGGTGTATGTGAGGACTTTCTGGACCAGATACAACAAGATCAAGGAAAGGGTTGGGTCTGAAGTGAGAATTTAAAGAAGAGTGGAAGATAAAACTGAACATCTCCATGAGATCTAACTCTCCATGTTGCAGAGGTTAAAAAACAAAAACAAAAACAGGCACAGGTCTAAGTGCTTGTCCACATGTTAATTCATTTGTCTTTCAAAAGAGCTCTTTACATTACTGGTGGGAAAGTGACACAGGCTGAGGAGAACTTGCCTGAGGCACAGGCTTTGTAAGGGTGGGGCAGGTCAGAGCTCAGGCTGTCTGCTTGGCACCCAGCAGGCCACTCTGCCTCTTTGTCAAATGAGATAATGGGTGTGAAAGCATCTGGCTTACAGGAGACAAGTAGGTCTCTGCATTTAACGTCTACCCACCAGAGAGCTCTTAACAACTTTTAGAGCCCTTTAATCTGCCTTACTCCCTTCTGGCTACAATGGCCAATCCTATCAGGAGGACAGGTGAGCATATGGCATCAGGTTTGTGCTTAATAAATAGCTGAATGGGTATATGTGGTTGGTTCTTGCTTGTTCCCATTTTGTAGAGGTGGGAACTAAGGCTCAGACATGTTAACCAGGTATAGTGAAGAGAACACAGGATAACCACTTGGGAGCAATGTGGCTGTCATTTTGTAAGTACTGGGAAGAACTAGGTTCAAATCTGGCAGCACCGACTCCTGGCTGTGTAACCTCCAGAGATTACTTCACTTCTCTGAGCTTCCTTGCTTGTAGCATTCATACCCACTTCTTTTTTTATTTCTATTTTATTTGCCTTTTTTTTTTTTTTTTGAGAAAGAGAGAGTGTGGGTGGGGGGGGCACAGAAGGAGAGGGAGAGAGACAATCTTAAGCTGGCTCCATATCCAGCGAAGGGCCCGGAGATCACGACCTGAACCACGATCTAGGGTCAAATACTCAACCAACTGAGCCACCCAGGCACCCCAATCCTACCCACTTCTTCAGGTGACTTAATTAAAAATGAAAACCCATGTAATACAGAAACAATACTTAGTATGCACTTAGGAATGTGATTTCCTTAAAGGTAAAGGATTTCTGTTCAGATTGCTTTGTATGAGGTAAAAAGCAGATACAAGGCAGCACAGAAATGGGTTTCAACATAGAAACAGATGTAGCTAGCGTCATCCTCCTATGGGCAGCCCGAAGCCCCTGTCCACTCCTGGGATCATCATACAGCTGTGTTATTTTAAACCCAGATTTTTTTGTCCACAAGGGATTATTTCCTGAATGCTGGTATCCTGGGACCTGAGATCTTACTGTTAAAACTGCAGTTGTCATGGAAACGGGGCTGAGCTTCCAGAGAAGCTGTGTAATCCATGGGGACTACTGGTATTTCTAATTCATGAAGGAGGAAGATGCTGCTGTGCTCTCTGCCCATGCAAGGGGAGAACAAATGTGTGTTAATTAGATTTGGTCTCAGGCCTGTTGCCACTTCCAGGGCTGGCTTCCTGGAAAGTGTGGCAGAAGGCTGCAGGTTGACAGGCTGTCCCCTGAGGCAAAAGCAAAGGCAGATGTGCTGGTTTTCTGTGAATAAATAGGATGTACAGCTGCACTGTATGGCAGTACTTGCTGCTGCAGGGAGGTCGAATGGGAAATCTACAAGGGGAGCCTGAGAGGAAGGGGATTCTGGTTATTAAAGGTAGGAGAACTGAGTCATGGAATTCTGAAGTATTTGAGCTAGGAAATCCCTCAGATGGCTCTCAACACAGAATCTTGATGGTGTTATCAGTTCACTTTGATACACTAATGCCACATCACAAACAACCTTGTAATTCTGACTTATAGCCCCAAATACTTATTTATTGCTTATAGGTCTGTGGGTGGCAGAGGCTTAGCAGAACTCAGCTAGATTTGTCTTCAGGCTTCTTCATGTGTTCTCCTCATGTCACCTCTTTCTGAGACTCAGAATGAAGGCAGCTCCATCTTGGGTCATGTGGTTTTCATGGTGGAGGGTGGACTGTCAAAATCGAGTTGAGTCCCACCTGCTTCTTAAAGCTTGTGCTCAAACTGGTGTGCTCACATTCACTCTAATTCTGTTGGTCAAAGCAAGTCATATGGGTGTCCCCTCAGCTGGTGGGGCAGGAGAGCACTGCACCTACATTGGAGCATGGCAAGAGTGGGGCAGCAGGAAGAATTGTAAAACAAATAGCACAACCCACCACATAGGGTCTACATCAAGATTATCTGGAAATGTTTGTTAGTAACATAAATTCTTGGCCCTAGCTACATTGGGGTTAAGTGAAAATCTTGACAAAAGTACATGGATTGGAATTTTTAGCAGGAAGTCCCAGTGGATTTTGAGGATCATCTAGGCTCAGGTGCCATATTATAAATTGTACATGCATGAATGAGGTATGCCTACCTGTCCTGTTGAATGTTTGAGTTGTAGACAATATTAGTGATTTGTAGAGTCTGAAGGACTGGTAACTTTCAAAATTTACCTTGACGTTTCTTTTGTCTTAAGAGAGTGCAGTTCGATGCATGGTCAAGCACATCAAAATGAGGATTCCCTGATCTTTTTTGAGACTCATTTCCATGCTAACCCTTTGGAGGAAGGTATTCTTCGTTTTCCCAGGGAGTGACTGGTCATTTAGTTACTCTGATTTAGAATATTAGTGAAGGATTGTGCATTAGTGAAGCATTAAAGGAGAGGGACCAACCTCCAGCTTCCTGGAGTGGAGGAATTAAAGTAAAGGGTGGTACTAAGCCTTAGTACTAAGGTAACCAATTTACATACATTGTGAAACATAGGTCCTCTGTTTTTGTTCTCTAGGAATGTAAAGATTACAAAATGTAAAGATTACAGAATAACAGTGAGCCAGGAAAGAAGCGCAGTAAAACTACAAAGCTCAATGAGGGAGAGGGATCTTTAGCATCCCGGGGTTTGGAGAAACCTTGCTGTCCTAATGCGCAGTGATGTTTCAGGACCACGGACAGCACACCACTTTCACTCTCCATTCCTTATTTGATGCCTAAAACCTGGAACTTTGAAATCACTATGTATGTGTATACTATTTATTTTGCTAATGCTCTGCTTCTTCCCCTTTCTTTGGCTTCTTGAACTTCTCATATTACAGAACCCAGCTCAAATGTCCCCTCCTTGATGACATAGGCACTGTCTTTCCCTGTCACTGTAATAACAGCTTTGGTTTTCTGCTGTTTTCCAGATAGTCTAGGTTTTTGGGTAAGTGTTGATTTGATTAGAACTGCACCTCTCTTTTCTTCCAAATCTCCCTAGTCCTTAATGGGTTTTCCATCCTCCTGACTTCGCGGTGGAGACGACAGATATTATTCCCACCAACCAGGAGGGAGAATGCAGAATGCAGGGAGGCTTAATGCTTCACTCAGGGATAGACAATGATGCAAAAATTTCACTGTGACCCAGACCTCCCCTCTGAGCAGAGGCTGACTGTTGTTTACTCTGCTGCTATATGGATAAGGATGTCTGAAGCTTTAAGGGCTAATTTTTGTAAGCAGCACTCAACATAGTACTTAGTGTTTGTGAAGAGGATGAAGGCGTCCTGCCAGCACCAGCTCTCTCCCAGTTGGGGCTGGATGGAAGATGATAGCGGGTTTGCAGACAAGCCTTCCCTGGGCTTCTCCTCTGACTCACAGGACCTTTGGTAGGGGCATAATTATTGCCCAGAACCAAGGTTTAGGTGGGCCCCTCGTGAGGAGCTTTCAGCATCATCCATGTTGTGCTGGCTTTGCATTAAGTCAGCTTCTCTTCTGCAGGCAGCAGGCTTAGGCTTTCAGAGAATTTTTAAAGGCAGGAAAGAGATTTCTGATGTGTCCATCTGCTCTTTTCTCCAGTTCCCTGTCTCTGCATCCTCCCTTCCATCCTTTCCTCTTGTCCATTTCTCTCCATCTTTATTTCCTACTCCTATCTTCTCCTTCTCCCTTCCTCCCTTTTTTAAAGCATTCTTTTCTTTTTCCTCCCCTTCTCCTTGCCTCCTGTATGTCATTCCCTCTCCTGCAGCTTTCAGCACACATTTACTGAACATCCCTGACTGGTTCCTTGGGATCTAGAGATGACTTACCCCAGGCACTACTGGCCACAAAAGGATGTTCAGCCCTGCAGGAGATGGACACGTGAACAATGATCTTGACTGTGCTCAGTGTTATGGCAAAGGGGTATTCAAGGGGCAGTGAGATATGGGTGCTCCCCACAGTCTCTGCTGGGAGGAGTCAGTTACTACCAGAAGGATGTACTACCCCCACCCCCGAAATTACTACCATATAAAGAGTTGGGTATTTTGCTTTTTCACCTAATGTTTTATTTTCCAGAACTTTTCATCTGTCCATAAAAGTTTCTGAGAAATATTTTAGTTGATGAGTGATGCTTCATTAGTGGTGTAGTTATATGATTGTAATTAATACTGGATCACACCTTTGTGCATATTCTGTAGCCTTGTTTGGGGATTTTTTTTTTCCTGAGGACAGATTGCTAGCTATAAGTTTTTAGATCAAAGGTCATGAACGGCTTTAAGGCCCTTGCTATATTTTGCAAAATTGTCTGGTTCTCGATCTTATTGAGAAACACCAGCTCTGAAGAAAATATAAATATTATCAGTTTCCTGTTTTATACATCTGCCTAGTATTGTGTTTGATGTCTTGGCTCAGAAGCTTTTGTATGTTGGAATTCTTATTTGATGAAAGCCCTTTCATTATCATGGTGACAAGCCTGGACTCCCTTCCACACATGGTGTTAGAGTTCCCATGAGCTGGCACCTGCATACCTCTCCAGATCCCCACTCTGAGGTCATAATTCAGCCATATAAAACCACATACAGATCCCCAAGCACACCAGCTGCCTTTTTCTGTAGTGTCTTTTTTCTTTTGCCATGTGGCTAATTCCTACTCATTTTTCCAGCTCAGATAAGCATTTCTCCCCCTGGAAAGATCTGGAAGGTCTGTGTGTAGGGGTGCTCTGTGCTCCTCCCCCAATCTCTGCTCTTCTCTCTGCCTCAGCCCTTCCCAGTCTCCCCCACTGGCCTGAGAAATCCTTAAAGGCATACACTGTTTCTTTTAGCTACACACATTCCTTCCTTAAATATTTATTGAGTGCAGTTCCTGCTATAGAAGATAGCAAAGAATGAACAATGCATAACTCCACTGAGTATTTACATGTGCCAGGCCTGTGCTAAGCACTTTATGTATATATGCCCCTTGCACTTCTCCCAACAGCCTTATGAGGCAGGAACATTTGTCCCCATTTGCAGATGGAGAAACTAAATCTAGAAGAGGTTAAATCACATGGAGAATAAGCGGGTAGAGATTGGAACTTGTATCTGAGTCTGGACATTCTGTTCTTACGTATCACTGATCCAAGGATATGAGCCATGCGGAGCATAATACACTTTAGATCACCGCTATTACCACAGAATGAGTGGCAGTCTCTGGCATAACCTGCTGTTAGACTTTTGTTGAATTTTTGATTAGATATTTCATTTTCTTCCAAGTGTTTAAACAGTGGTTGTTATATAGAGCTTGTCATTATTCATATCTGCTACTTGTGAGAAGCAGGGTATCATTAATTTTCTTACAAATGTGTGATTTTTACTTTGTTAAATTCTTAAAAATTATAGACCATCAAATTCACTCTTCTTGGTGTGAGATCTTACACAGATTTCCTGCATGAAGAAAGGGAGCCCTGGAATGCTAGGTCCTTGGGTCACAGACCTCTGGTTCTTTCTAAATTGCATCTGATCATGGGTGTTCATGGACTCTAGAATGTGGAAATGTTTTAAGATGTGACAGAAGGATGTTTGATGGAGCCAATGCTAGGCCGGAAGTTAGGGAACCTTGGGTCTACCCTACACCCCTGTTAGTTATGTGAACATAGGAGGCCACCCCATTTCCGTATGGGGTCAGATCAGACCTATCATTCCACAAGAGTCACTCCATGCCAACAGGTCTGCAGGGCATAACTCTCATAAAGCGCAATTCTAAACGGGTTGTCTGGGCAAAGTATCCTTGTCAAGTTTTCCATACTAAAAAGGATCAATGTTTGGAAAAGATGGAAATTCAGTTCCCCTCTTGCATATTCACATTACATATCCATAAAGTGAAGAACCTGGGAGTTCCTGTTATATAAATAATCTTTTCTGCTTAATCCAGAATTTTCTAAACTCCCTACACGTGGGAATCCCCTTTGGGAGTAGTATCTACTTAAACCTCTGAGCTAGAGTTCCAGAGAACGTGATTCTGAAAGTGCCAGTTAAAAGGCAAAGGCACTGCTAATTTTAAGGAGAAAAGGAAAAAGTCACATCAGCCCTTGCCTTATTATTGACATGTTGTTTTAGAAATATACTTGCCCGTGAGAACACCAGAAGGGACCCCTTGCAGTAGCTACACACGCTGTCTGCTGGTAGTTGGGGAGGAGGTGGATTTGAACACAGGCTGCACCATCTGATTCTAGGAAGAGCAGGGTGGGGCTGATCTTCTGGTGCACAGTACATTAAATACCACCTTTCAAGCTGAGCCTGAAAAACCCTCTATTAAATGTGACAGGGCAGACAGCTGCCTGAGGGAGGTCATGTTCTGGAAGCTGTGCACCAACAGCTGCTGATGACTCACATTTTCTTGCTTCTTGGTGCCCAGGAAAACCTGTGCACCAGCTTGTCTCTGCTTTGGATATGTAGAGCCCGCACCTCTTCTTTCCCTTGGTCCTGGAGTATCCTCCCTGGGAATGGCAAATTGTGCAGGGCTTCTATCTTAGGGCTAAGAGGCAGGTTGTAGAGCCTGGGAGTGGTTAAGCTTGAAGCAAGAGACCTTCTGCTGGGGAGCAGAATGTGCTGGTTCATACTTGTCTTCCTTGATTCATGGCTTATAGTTTCTTGTCTCATGGCTGTGATAACTTTGCTCTGCATCTTAAGCTATTCATCCGTCAAGAATCAGTCTAGGGATCCACCTGTCTGTTCATTCTTCCATGCATTCATGTATGCATCCATCCATCCCTCTGTCTGTTCATCCATCCATCCATCCATCCGTCCATCCGTCCAGCCAGCCAGCCAGCCAGGCTGTGTCCAAGTATTGGAGATATAGCACTGAAGAAAATAGATGGAATCTTTACCTCCATGAAGCTTACGGTCTTGTAAGGACAGTTGCAGGGCATAATTGCAGTTGGCACCATTATCCACATCGATGTGTATGCTGGTGTCCCCCGTGAGTCATGTCTGACACAGTCAGTGGGGGAGTACCATAACTCTGATGTCAGTGGGCAAGTCACCTTTTAGACACCTTTTAGTCAGTGGGCAAGTCACTATATATAGTGTGTGGGATGTACTGTAGTCAGTACTGTGAAACAAAGTGGGTAGAGGTGTGGGGTTTGCTGATAGGACAGAGGCGTACAGTATTCTAGACAGGGCAGCCAGTGGGGGTGGGAGGGGATCTGAGTTAAGTGATGCTGAATAGAGACCTGAAGCAAATGAGAAAGTGAACTTTTCCTTGGTAGTGGGATTCCAAATAACAGGGTCTCACTGACCTTGACTCTTACTCTGAAGGAAATACGGTGCTGATGCATGATGCCAACAGAGGGTCCTGAGCAAGCTCATGCCCTGTTTCTGCTCAGCAAGCTTTCCCTGATTCTTTAGTTTGGGTTGACGCTTTTTTTCTAGGCTTGTACAGTATCCTCTGCCTTCCTCTCATGGCTGATGCCATGGACCATTGTGGGGGCTCTGGGGTGCATTTCCTCAGAGGATCCTGGTGGGATCAAGCCTCAGTTAACCTTAGTGAGCACTCTGTATGGGATTTGCATGCCTGCCTGCCTGGCTGCCTGCCTCTCCCTCCTTCTTCACTCCGGTTTATGCAGTTGATTCCCATATACACTATCTGCCTTCAGTCCTTGTCTCAGGTTCTACTTTCAGGGAAACCCATGGAAGACACTCCCTTGGAAGTGGCTACCCTGAATTGTTATTGTCTGTTTACTGTCTCTTTCCCTACCCAACAGCTGGGGCTTAAGGAAGAGGCTGTGTTTTATTCATCACTGCATCTCCAGCTAGGAGATAGTACAAGTATAAATAAACACAGGGAAAAACACTTTTCAGCCTCTAAGAAATGCAAATTAACAAATATTCATGACAACCAAGGATGCTTGGTGATTTATACATGGCAATTGGGGCAATACTTTTGGGAAGCTATCTGGTCAGATTTATCAAGGGCCATAAACAAGGTTCATACAGTTTGACCCAGTTATTAGGCTTCTGAGAATTAGCCTAACAATTCAAGCCGAGGGAAAAGCCTTGTGTGCTGAGACGTTCATTGCAGCAATTAAGTACCATTGTGAAAAATTGAAAGTAACTTGGTGTCCAACAGTAGGGGGATAATTAAACAATTTATTGTGTATCTGTAAGATGGAATATTTTATAGCCACTTACTGATGCTCATGGAGAACAAACATGTCATAACTTGGGGGCACCCTTATGGTACAAGGCAAAAAAGTTGTGTTCTTTTTGGCTCCTAGAATTTGCTGGTTTTTTTGCTGCCTCTGGGCCCTGGCTACCAGACCTCTCTGTCCAGAAGACACTGAATGTTCACCTTCCCTGGCCTTCTTCCCCACCACTTGTTTGGAACAACTCATCTCGACTTATTTTCTAGGTGTGAGCTGGCTTTGCCTGGCCGCCAGTAAGGGCGGCAGGCCTTTACTTTGCTCCCATGACGGGCACCCTCCCCTTCTCCTCTGGTAACCCTGTAAGCCTATGGCTTGGTAAGCCTCTGCCACTTCCTCCATCAGCTCCAGGAGAGCACATTCCACTCTGTCCCTGGTTCCTCCTGGCTCATCAGGGCCTGGCCTTGGGCTGGGAGCCGAGGCAGTGAGGCAGCATGTGATGGGAGCACAGAGGAGTGGATGGATATGTGCACAGTGATCATAACCACAGGGAATCAAGGAAAGCAGAAAAAGGTGGAGAGAAACCTCAGCATTTTGCCTGGAGGTCGTTCTGGGGGAGTTGCGTTTACCCTATAGTCTTTCTGCTAACTTTTAAAATGTCTCTAAATTAAGGTTTGTTACAAATAATAATAATTCCTTAATAAACTCCTGTTCTATGAATGGCCTAGTTTCTTCAACAAATGAATGGGATCAGAGAGGGAGGAAGGCTGGTAGAGATCCCAGGAAACTGCAGAGAGCCAGTTGCAGAGTGGAGACCAGGGATGGATTCCCCATCGACCCACCCACTGTAAAACCAAACAAAATTGAACATGGTCTGATTATTAACTCGTATGAAGGACTTACTGTTAACTGGGTCCATTAAGATGATGAGTTGTGGTTACATTTATTTAAAAGCCCCTTAATGGTTGGAGATATATACTGAAGTGATGTGTATGGGGAACAGTGTTTGGGATTTATTTTAAAATACCTCAGCAAAAACAAAACAGAAGTGTTGGTGGGGGGAGTAGGACGGGTGCAATGTGAATGGCTGGGTATTGAAGATTTTTGAATCTGGGTGATGGACCCGAGTGGGCTTTTTTATGCCATTTCTTTACTTTTGAATATATTTGGATATTTTTATATTAAAAGTTTAAAAAATTTTTTGGCTTTTCCCCAGTGACACTTAAACACTTTGCTTGGCTTTTCAGAGTGACCGACTCCTCATCAAAGGCGGACGAATCATCAATGATGACCAGTCCTTCTATGCTGACGTCTACCTGGAAGATGGACTTATAAAGTGGGTTGACCAAAACGCACTTTTTTTTTTCTTCTTTTTAAAGATTTTAATTTTAAAGTAATCTCTACACCCAATATGGGGCTCAGATTACAACCTTGAGATCAAGAGTCACATGCTCCACTGACTTGAACCTGCCAGGCTTCCCCAGAACACGCCTATTAAGAAGCTAGTCTCGTGGCACCTGGGTGGCTCAGTTGGTTGAGTGTCCAACTCTTCATTTTGGCTCAGGTCACCATCTCGGGGAACTGGAATCCAGCCCCACATCGGGCTCCCTGCTCATCAAGGAGTCTCCATCTGCTCGCTCTCTCTAATAATAAATAAAACTTGAAAACAAAAAAAGAAGCCAGTCTTCCTAGGCTGCCAGACCCTTAGAGTTCTGTCCCAGGATGACTGTGCTGTGAATATCAGGGATGGAGGGGCACCTGGCTGGCTCAGTCGGTTCAGCGGCCACTGTTGGCTCAGCTCACGATCCCAGCGTCCTAGGATTGAGCTCCGCATCAGGCTCCCTCCTGGATGGGCAGCCTGCTTCTCCCTCTCCAATGCTTGTGCTCTCCTGGTCTCTCTCTCTCCGTCTCTCTCTCTCTCTCTCTCTCTCTCTCTCTCAAAGAAATAAAATCTTTAAAAATAACATCAGGGATGGAGAGATTCAGGGAGGTCCAAACTACAGGTGGAGAGGGGGTCAGTGGTTCTGGAGTGCCCCTGCCCTGCCAGCCTCATGCAGGCCATCAGATGCACAGGAGGCAGTGACATGCACACGGCCGGCCCCTGCTCTGTTGCAGGAAGTGGAGGGCCAGGGAGATAAAACAGCTGCTGCATGTTGTCAGCTAGGGACAGGCGCAGATGTCCACCTAGTATGTAGAACTGAATTCACAGCTCTTTCTTCTACCTGCCCACAATTTTTGGATTAAGTGTTGGGAGCCAGGAGAGAAAGGAAGAATGTTAGGACAGAGCCATGGCGCTTAAGTAAAAGACACTCACTTTGTGCCTATTGGCTTTTTCTCTAGCTGTAACATCCCAAGTGCTCATCCGCTCAGTCACTGCATTAAAAAAGCCCAGACTGGGCAACTGAAACCATAGAAACGTACTTCTCCCAGGCTGGAGGCTGCAAGTCCTGGATCAAGGTGCTGGCAGAGATGGTTGCTTCTAAGATCTCTCTCCTTGGCTTGCGGAGGGCGTCCTCTTACTGTGTGCTCACGTGGTTGTCCCTCTGCACACATGTGCACAGGACACCAGTCCTGTTGGATCAGGGGCCCCATCCTAATGGCCTTATTTTAACTTAGTCACTTCTTTAAAAACCCAATCTCCAAATACAGTTGCATTCTGAGATGCTGGGGGTCAGGGCTTCAACGTAGAAGTTTGGGAAGCACAGCTCAGTCCATGGTGGCTTTGATGTGGCCTCCACATTTTATCAGCTAGCGATGGAGAGGTTCAACTCTCTTTCGTATAACCAGTGCCCTGGATTCGCTGGCTGCTCAGCATCTTCCCCTGGAGTCTGGGAGAGTAGGAGCCAGAGACTGTGTCGGTCTCCAGCCCAGAGGCAGAGGGGAATGTGAGCAAGGTGAAGGTCAAACAGGAATGGGGTGTATTAGCAGGACCGTCTGGTGCCCATGTAGGCTTTGATGAGGAGGAAGAGGAGGGGGAGGAGGAGGGGAGGGAAGAGGAGGGGAGAGAAGGGCCGTAGATGGCTGTGAGCATTGAGAGACCATGCCTGCCAAGTGCCCATCAAAGAGCTCAGGGAGTGTGGAGCCCTTCCCTGTCTCCCTCTGCCTGCCCCACCTCCAGTCCCAGACTCCGACCATTTCAAGTGCAGCCCAGGCCTCGCTTCCTCCGGTGGATTCCCTCCTCTCACTTCTTCCCAGCCACACTGAAAACATGGTACCCACAGAGCTAGCCCAGCAGCTCTCACCCAGAACCTTGCATCCATAAATCCTCTGCCTGGAATGCCTTGCCCCTCTGCTCATTCTCATTCTGACCCCTGTTTCCCCAACTACTCTTTGTCCTGTGGGTCCAGCTCGTGTGGCTCCTCCTTCAGGAAGCCTTCCCTGACCCCCGTGCTGGCAGTTTTCCTCTGCTGGCCGGCCTGTTGCCAGTCCCCACACTCCTCATGCTGCTCTTGCCCCTGACTAGGGACGTTGCCTTAGGGCCTCCCCGCCTGGGGCCTGGCACAGTGCCGGATGCAGAGACGTACCAGGAGTATTGACCACAAGTGTAGCAGAGGAACCCCGACCTGTCAGGTGGCAGGACCTTGGTCTTAGCCACAGTACAGCCTGGAACCAGAGGAAGAAAGGCAGAGGTGATGGTGGTGGGGAGTGAGCTTTCTAGGTCAGTCCCCTGCTTGGATAAGGAGACAAGCATTCCGGGATGAACTCTGGTTTGTGGGCCTCAGGGTTCTGGGGCAGGAGGGGTAAAGGATGCTGACACTTTTCCGGGACTACCTATCCACCAATCGCAGGAGACTGAGGTTAGCTCCCCAAGAGCCTTGCATTCCAGGATGTGTATACATGGAACAAGAGCTCATGGGTCAAGCTGCACTTATTAAGTACTTGCTGTATGAGTGTGAACACCTAGAGTCATGGAACGGTGGCGGGCCATGTCCAGGAAATATGCGGTGTCCACAGATTCACGATTTGTCAGCTCCTCTTAGTCAGAAACCCCTTTTTTATTGGACTCTCTTATTTCTCCATGTCACCCCACTAAGCAGAGCGAGTCTCCAGGTGGTCCTTTGGAGCATGAGTCCCTGGCTGGCTGGGAAGTAGGTGCAGGAGGACTGGGACCCAGAGGGGGGCCACCTGCACTGACCCCAGGCAGCACTTCCTAGCATGGGGAGGCCCAGTTGTGTTCCTTCACTTTGAACCCCAAGAATTTCTTTCTCTTGTGGCCATTTTGCCAAGTGTTCCTAGAAGCTCTTCAGCTGTGTTATGATTCATTGAGGATTTTGTCCGATTTGCAAGCGCTGGTGACTCAGACGTTGGCCGCCGAGTGCGTGTGAGTGGGGTGAGGGTGGTGTTGGGGGTGCGGGAAGGGAGGTGCCTGGCCAACTCACAGAGCCTCCTGTTCCCTCGCTCCTTTTCCACACACGCTCCCATTGAGAACCATTTGGGTTCTTCCTAATGCGCTGGGGGTTCCATCCGGTTTAATCCAAGTTTGGGAAGAATCTGCTCCTTCTATGTAAGGGAAGCAGGAAGACAGTTCAGGCTGGTGGGCAGAGCCTATATTAGGCCTGGAGGGACCTGGCTTGAGTCCAGACCACCACTGATTTTCTGTGTGGCCTTGGACAAGTCACCGTACCTCTTTGAATTCTGTTTTCTCTTTTGCAGACTGTGAATACTTCCTATAAAGAGAGGTGACTGTCAGGCCTTTCAAATGGACTCAGAACAGTAGTACTTGTTGGCACTGCAGCATGGTGACTGTGTCACACACCCAGTCAGACCCCAGGTACCCACAAGTAGGGCTGTGCTGGTGTGTACAGCTCGTGCCCACTCTGGGTCATGCCCAGGCCTTTGCCGGCATCAAATGTTTGAACATTAGCCTGTTGTCTTTAAAAGCCAATTGAAGAATTAAATGAGATGGTCTGAGAAGTGCTTAGAAGAGCCAGTGGTCAGGAGTGATCTTCTGCTGTAGGGTGTGGGGCATCTCCTCCTGGACCCCCTGCCCTTCAGCTCCTGACATGTTGCCGTGTGTTTGGAGCTGGACAGTGGGAGGATGGGGCAAGGCAGGAGTCTGCAAATTGAGATGGAAATGATGGAGGGAAGGACATTGGCCTCAGAAGCAGCAGTGCCTTGGTTGTGGGAGGGGTCACGGTAGTGGTTCCTGGCACTGTGCTTTTGCTAGACGTATTCCCGGTTTCAGGACAGAGTGCAATGCCCTGATTCTGTGGAAGAGCCCCATGGGGATCCCTCTGTACCCCAACCCCACTTGCCTAGACCAGTCCTGCCCAGCGGGCCAGAGGAGCCAGGAGCATCTGCTTCTGCCACTTGAGTGTGGGTTCTGTTTGGGGCTTCACGTTATGTTCCCAAAGCGACACTGCCTTGTATCTTCATTACTGGTGTTTTTATGTGACTTAGAATATTGTTGCCTAAGATGACGAGTTCAGAACAACTATATGTTTTTTTAAAATAAAAATTGCTCATATTCAGATCTAGTGGTCTTCATCAGGAACCGACCTTGGAGGCCGATGTATCTGCCCTGGTTCTGGCTGAGCCTCCCCTCCACCCCCTGTATGTCTCCTGATTCTGGTTCCAACAGAAGAAACACAGCCGCCGCCACGCGGGGCAAGACGTGATGGTCATTTTGTTCAGAAAAAGTCTGCTATCTCCAGCATGATCCTCTCTAGGGAGGTGTTACGATGTTAGTGGCTTTTTCTCGTGGGTACTGAGAAGTTAGGCAGCTTTCCTAAGGTCAGTGCTCAGGAGACCTAAAAGGAGAATCCTGGTTGCCTGTCTATGTTAGCTTGCGTGGCTGGCGTGACAGAGCACCCCACACCGGGCAGTCTAAGCAACAGACATTGATTCTCTCATGGGTCTGGAGGCTGAAAGTCTGACATGAGGATGTCAGCAGGGTTGGTTTCTTCGAGGCCTCTCTCCTTGGTGTGTAGACGGCTGTCTTCTCCCCATGTCCTCACATGATCAACTCTCCTTGCGGGTCTGTGTTCTTGTTTTCTCTTCTTATAAAGACACCAATCCTATTGGATTGGGGCCCACCCTAACACCCTTATTTTACCTTAATTGTCTCTGTAAAGGCCCCATCCTCAAATAAGTCACATTCTGAGTCTTTGGGGTTAGGGCTTCAACATAGAGCGTTTGGGAGGGTTGCACTTCAGCCTATAGCACTACCTCTCACAGTTTGCAGAGCTAAGGGGACTTTAGACTCTGTCTCCTATAGTCACTGTCCTCAAGTGGTTGACAAAAGTGTGCGAGTTACTCTGGAATGACAGGCTATTCTGAGAACCCTTTGCCACCACCTCCCCCTGGAAGTCTTCCCAGATTCCTGGGCTGGTGAAGCAGCCCCATATACTCCCCCCACCCCTCAGCTGTACTGCACTGTGATCATCTGCCCACATGCCTCTCCTCCTTATTTACCGTGAGCACCACAAGGCCAGGAGCCCTCCCTGAGCATTCTCTGTCTACCCAGTGTCCTACATAGGATCTGGCTCAGAAATGTTTACCTAATGGAACTGAAGCCACACAGTTGACTGCCATCTTGTTTGCCTTTTAAGACCCAAAGGCCATTTCTGTTGTTTGTTTCCAGACAAATAGGAGAGAACTTAATAGTTCCTGGTGGAGTGAAGACCATTGAGGCCAATGGGCGGATGGTGATTCCCGGAGGTATCGATGTCAACACGTACCTGCAGAAGCCCTCCCAGGGGATGACTGCTGCTGATGACTTCTTCCAAGGCACCAGGGCAGCACTGGCAGGCGGGACCACAATGATCAGTGAGTTGCACCCCTGCCTTGGGCACATGGACAGTGACTTTGGCTCATCATCGCTGGCAGCAGCAGCAGCAGCAGCATAATGCCCAAGCTACACCAGGCACTTTGCTTAGAGGACCAATTAATGTAATTCTTACCACAACCTCCCATAGAGGCTGTGCCACTGGTGGTACACAGAAAATTTTATAGGCAATACAGACATTTGAAAGTTTGAATTATTTTAATGGATTTGAAGTTAAATAACTAGCACATCATGGGTATTATTGCTTAGGGTGAGATTGAAATTCACATTTACATTTTTAGAAACTATGAGCTCATTTAAAGAAAAGTATTAAGGAAAGAATGATATGGGTCGTAGGGAGATAAATAAAAAAATTCTTGCATCTGGTGTGCACATGGCTAAAGTTCTGAAACCAGTGCTATAGGTGTTATGGTGAAAGATAGGGAAGTAGAGGCTGAGACAAGTTGCTGAAGGTTATGTAGTGGGGAAGTGGTTGTACTAGTTGGCTTTGATGCTGCAATGCTGTTATAATGCTGCATAATGAACAATCCCCAAACTTCAAGCATCACTTGTTTTTCTTGGTCAAATGTCTGAGGGACTAGGAACAGGACTGGAGTGAGTCTGCTTCAGGATGTGGGCTGGGTTTGGACAGGCACCATGGATTTCCCACCCTGGAGCCAACAATCAGCTCAACCATGCCCTTCTCCTGGCAGATGGCAGAAGTACAAGAAGGGTCTGGAAGAAACTTGCCACCCCTCTTGCCACCTTTTGTCTTCACTTACATGCTGAAGTTCTGTTGGCCAAAGCAAGTGCATGGCCAAGGCCAAAGTTCCTGGGATTGTACTCTGCCCACCATGAACCATGGTGAACATGGAGAGGAGAGGAAGCATTGTATACAAACGTACAAGCCATTACCACAGGGGCTTCTTGGGATGCTGGATTCTTCTTCTACAGCATTTTGTACTCTCCTGTATTTTTTGAAGTAGTTTGTCTTTCTTGGATTCCATTTTTATTTTAAGTTTTGAATTTTATTATTTTTTTTTTTAGATTTTATTTACTTATTAATGAGAGACACACAAAGAGAGGCAGAGACATAGGCAGAGGGAGAAGCAGGCTCCCCGTGATGAGCTTGATGCAGGACTTGATCCCAGGACCCTGGGATCATGCCCTGAGACAAAGGCAGATGCTCAACCACTGAGCCACCCAGGTGGCTTTAATTTTCTTAAAGATTGTATTTATTTATTTGACAGAGAGAGAGAGCGCGCATGAGCAGAGATAGGGACAGAAAGAGAGGGAGATGGAGAAGCAGACTCCCTGCTGAGGGCAGAGCCTGACATGGGGCTCTGTCCCGGGACCCCAAAATCATGACCTGAGCTGAAGTCAGATGCTTAACCTACTTAGCCACCCAGGTGCCCTTCTTGGATTCCATTTTAATAAATGATTTTATTTAAATAAGCAACAATTGATTTTTAGTATTCTTTCAACTGATAAGCTCTTTGGGTCCAAGTGGCTCATCCCTGAGCTGGCTACAACCCAGCCCATCTCTCTCCCTCCCCTTTGGAAGTACACTGGGCTGGAGCTGGCTAGTGTGGGTGGAGCTCATGTGTCAGAGCTGCCTCGTCCTCCTGAACCAGGAAGGGATGGCCCAGCTCATGAGACAAGCATGGTCCTCATCCCTTCTCCACAAAGCAGCCTTTGTATCTGCTCATTGGGAAAGTGAGAGAAGCCCAGATGTTGGACCTGGATGGTTTTGGACTTGGATCTTAGCTGTCCAGGTTTATTTATTTATTTTTAAAGATTTTATTTATTTATTTATTTATTCATGAGAGAGAGAGAGAGAGAGAGAGAGAGAGAGAGAGAGGCAGAGACACAGGCAGAGGGAGAAGCAGGCTCCATGCAGGGAGCGCAACGTGGGACTCGATCCCGGGTCTCCAGATCACGCCCAGGGCTGAAGGTGGCACTAAACCGCTGAGCCACCTGGGCTGCCCAAGCTGTCTAGGTTTAATCCTGATCGTTGCCACTCAGCGCTGCATGATTATGGGCAGTATTTAGGCTCTCTGTACCTCAGCTTCCTCATCTGTAGGATGGGCTTTATTATATGAGCCTCCCCCAACCATGGTGTTGCTGAAAGACATACATACATGAGGTTCCTAAGTGTAGTACATGGCATGTGGCAAGTACTTGGATATAGGAGCTTGGATGGTTCTGAGAGGTAGAGATGGAAGTTGCAGGCTCCAGTGACTTGTGTGGAGTGAGTATAGGACAGAGCCCTGGATGAGGAGTCAGGACCTCTAGGATCCTTGTTTGTTTTTTTTTTTCCCATCATCAGCTTTGAGACTCTTAGGGGAGGCCCCCCACCCATCCTTGGGCCTCATCCACCCACCCCATCTGGAAAAGAGTGGCTTTCACAATGTGTTTCATGGAACACCAAAAACCTATGAAAGCACCAGGAGGACCATAGTGAGGGGCAGGGAGGTTCTGAGTCCCCACCCCATGTTTTCATTCAACAGGTGTTTACTGAGGGTGGGTTGCTCTGTGCCAGACACTATGCTGAGTGTTGTGGGAGGGAATAAATAAAGCAGACATGGTGCTGATCCTCCAGTGGTTACAGTTATGGGGAGTGGGGAGTTATGAATCCTATACGATTGTACACACGTGTCTATAATCTGTGACTAAGGCTACAACAGAAAGCTGTGCACGGAGCTTTGAACTGAGGGACGAAGTGCTCAGGGAAGGTGTCCCTGGAGAAGCAGCATTCATGCAGGGATCTAAAAGATGAGTGTGAATTAGCTGAGTGAAGAGGGTGGAGGAGAGCAGCTCCAGGGAGAGGGAGCACCCTGTGATAGGAGAACACTGCTTGCATTTAAGAGACGATAAAGGCCCATGAGGCATGAGTGTAGAGACTTATGGATGAGATCATGTGAGATGAGACAGGGAGGTGAGGATGGTACCAGTGGTACTCAGTGACTGAGACAGGAAGTTTGGACTTTTCCAAATGGATGATAGGCAGCCATTGAAGGATTTTAAGCAAGGAATGATGTGATCTGCTTTGGGTTTTAAAGAGACCAGAATAGAGTGGCCTAGGTTGGATGTGGCTGGACCTGAGGCGAGGGATCGCTGTAGCTGAGCTGACACAAGAGGGTGACTAGGCCTAGGAGTGTGGCCATGGAAGTGGACAGAGGCAGACAGCTCCAGGGAAATGTGGGATGGAAATCTAAGTACTTGGTGATGGGTCAGACATGGGAATACCTGAGAGAAAGGAAGTGTCAGGAATGATCCTTTGGATCCCAGCTGTGGAACTAAGGTGGTATCTTCACAGCTGAGGAAGTGGCAGGGATCAGATTTGCAAGGGAGGACAATGTTGCATGAGGTTTGGGACATTTTATTCTCGAAGAGCTTTTGAGTCATCCTGATGGAGAGGTCAGGGAAACAGCTGGTTTCAGAGTTCTGCAGCTAAGAGGGAGTGGTACATTTTAATGAGCAGCTGTATTGAAGGATATTCCAGGACCAATCTGTAAGGAATTTGACCATTTAATGGCCAAGTAGAGGCAGAAGAGTCTATAAAGAGACAGGAAAAATGGCCACAGTAGTAGAATAAAAGCCAGAAATCCATGTTGTCACAGAAGCCAAGAAGAGGGATTGATTCACTGTGCCCTGAGAGGTCCCGTGGAGTCAGGACTGGAGACATAGAGATTGAATTAGCAGAGGCCGATGCTTTAGATGGGTGGAGGGGTGAGTGGGTGGAGAATAAGGACTACTCTTGATAGGGAAACAGGGCTGTAGCTGGAGGGATATGCAAAGTCAAGTGAGGTTTAAAAGTCAGGTGTCTCCCCTTTTGTTTGGTTTATATTTTTTAAGATCTTATTTTTAAAAAGGGGTGATGAAGTTAACATTCTTTTAGCCTATAAGGTCTTGTTCACCTTTTTAGCTACATCAGTATGGAGTAGTGGGAAAGGGTTCAGTGCAGCTGATGGAACTCTTTGGATCTTCCTCCCAGCACTTACCTAGTTGTGGTGACTTTATTTTTTTTTAATTATTTATTTATTTATGATAGTCACACACACAGAGAGAGAGAGAGGCAGAGACACGGGCAGAGGGAGAAGCAGGCTCCAGGCACCGGGAGCCCGATGTGGGATTCGATCCCGGGTCTCCAGGATCGCGCCCTGGGCCAAAGGCAGGCGCCAAACCGCTGTGCCACCCAGGGATCCCGTTGTGGTGACTTTAGACAAGTTCCGTACCCTCTTTGAGCCTCAGTTTCTTCTTCTGCTAAGGGAGATATTAATAGTCACTTCACAGGATGGTTGGGAGGATTTAATGAGATAATTTATAGAAAGCCTTGTGGCAGTGTCTGAAGCATAGTTAGCATTCAGTAAATAACGGTGATGCTGCTGCTGCTGAAGATGACAATGACAATGGTGATGATGTCACTGTTGATGGTTATGGTAATGATAGTCACAGTGATGGCAGTATTGACAGTGATGATGAAGAGGGTGGCGATGATGATGATGATGATGGTGGTGGTGGTGCTGATGATTGTAATGATGGTGGTGGTGATGGTGTTGATGGTGTCATGATGGGGTGATAGTCGTGATTAAGGTGGTGGTGATGCTGATGGTGATAGTGATGATAATGATGGTGATGATGATGATGGTGATGATTATAGTGATCATGATATTTAAGGTGGTGATGATGATGATGGTGATGGTGATGATGGAGATGATGATGATGTGATGGTGATGGGATGAAGAAGCTACTTGAGGCTACCATTGGAACAGCTTGAGTCCTGTTTTACAATATTGATACATATTTTTCTTTCATAGTTGACCATGTTGTCCCTGAACCTGGGTCTAGCCTGCTGACCTCTTTCGAGAAATGGCATGAAGCAGCTGACACCAAATCCTGCTGCGACTATTCCCTCCATGTGGACATCACAAGCTGGTACGATGGTGTTCGGGAGGAGTTGGAGGTGCTGGTGCAGGACAAAGGTCAGTTAAAGCCTCAGAATGGGGGTACAGTTCTGGAATCCCCGGTTCTTTGTTGCGTCTCATTATGTAAGAGTTAAAAAATCCCTTTATCTGCATTTGCTGTGAGCCCAGCTATGAGCTACACACTGCCACATAAACAATGGAAAAACAGGATCCTCCTTAAGGAATCTGTCCTCTTCTTTTTCAAGCCCTTTGGTGGTATCCCTGGGTTCACAGAAGAAAGCCTGATTTCATGTTAGCTTAACATGCAAGGCTCTTGCTGATCTAGGCTCATTTCTCTTTCTCTACCTAAACACATCTGGGGTACTTGTTATCCTGGGTGCCATCCCCTGAAACCTGCTTCACTGCTGGGCCTGTGCTCAGGCTGTACCCCCCTGCCAGGAATGCCCTTTCTTCTACCCTGCTGCCCAACATCAACTAGCACATTCTTCAATTTCCCCAATCAGAATTGCTCATCCCTTAAATATCCATATCAAGCTACTCTGGCCTTTTGAGGGGGCACCTTCTCCATTGTTCTTGGATTATGGGACACTGGTTCTCTGTCTGGCTCTTCTGTTAAACCCTGAGCTCTATGGGGAGGGAGTCTATCTATCTCTATCCCACTGCAGCTCACTTCTGTTTGGGCTCATACTGGGCATCCCTGCACAGTGTGGACACTACAGTGTGCATCGTGTTGAGGTGACTTGAACTGAAGGTACATGAAGCAAAGAATACGAGAACAGGATGAACCAGGGCAGGAGTGCTCAGTCTGGGAGAGGAGCAGTTTTGGAGGCTCTCTGAAGAGGCAGCCTCGGATGAAGGAAATGCTTCAAGGAGAGCTCAGGGGTGTTTTCAATTTGTAAGATACTCTGTTTTCTCATTATAAAAGTATATTTGCCACAATATAAGAAAGTCAGAAAATCAAGAGAAGGAAAAAAAAATGTTTCTCTTCTGGCCCTACCCCCAGTTACCACTTACATTCATGTTAAGGATTATTGCTTTCCATTCTCTATTTAGATGATTTTCTCCTTATATAGTTAGACGAAAGTAGTTATTTGGAATCTTTCTGTTTTCACTTAACATTTTATGAGTAATCATTACTTTTCATTAATAACTTCTTAATGACTTGTAATGTACAATGCAATGGTTAACTTGCTTAGCTATTTTCTTTTTATTGGGCACTTAGGTGCTGTTTGCTTTATTGTAAATAGTGTTATGGTGAACATCTTCATATATAAACATTTGTTTGTATCTCTAATTGTTTCCTTAGATTTCCAGAACTGGAAGTATAGGGTCAAGGTTTTAACATTTTACAAGATCATGACACTTTTAGCCAAATTGCTTTCCTGAAAGGTGCACACACTTTCATGCCCATAATCCCCCGGTCTTTGGCTCTTTGCATGTTTGCACCTTTGGGTGTTCTTTCCTCTATAAAATGCTTGCAAATTCGATGAGCCAAATTCAATCTACCACTATACACTGTAGTTCTTTTATCATTAATTATGGTAGACATTTTGCATACCTTTATGTCAATGTCCAGTTATGTTCTTTGCCCACTTATGAGTTTGGGTTTTGTATGTCTGAGTTCTCCATATCGAGAAGGCAATGTCTGTTCATTGCAGTTGTTGTGAATCACACTCTTGTATAGAATCATAATCCAAGGGAATTTACCATGTTGTGTCTTGCCTTTCTTACCTAGTGTTAAATCCTGAGTAGTTTCCCACTTTACACCGTGGGCTGCATCACATCATTATTAGCAGCCTGATTACATGTGGGGATGTGGAGGAGGGTCAGATGGAACACCCGGTCACAGGAGAGTGCCACAGCTCTGTCAGGAGGGGGACTTTGTGGGGTAGTATTTATTGCATTGTCTTAGAAGAAGACAGAGGATTTTCTTCTCTTGGCCAGATACCTGCACAGAAGTGATTTGGGGAAGTTTTTAGGAGCATTCATGGTTTTAAGTGTCCAACTCCTAATATAGAATTTTTTTTATTGATTTAAGTTTCAGAATTAGTGCGTGTTTATTGAGAAACAACAATTTGGAAGTGTCTAAAGTAAAAAGTGATAATTTGGTGTTCATCTTCCCAGGCAATTTTCCTATTTGTGTAAGTGTATACACACTTACACATACATCACCCTTATATGCATGCAACTGTAATGTGCATCATCTTGCACCATGCTTTTTTTCACTCAATAAAATGCTGTAGATCACCAGGCCCTTCCACTTAGCAACATGTGACCTTGAGCCAGTCATTCAATATCTGTATATCTCAGTTTCCCTATCTGGAAAATAGAGGTCATAAAAAGGTTGTTTTGAAGATCAAGTGAGAGGAAATACATATAAAGTACTTAGAATACCGCTGGCCCCTGGTAAGGCTTCTGTGTTTTTATTTTATTTATTTTTTAATTACATTTTTTTTAAATTGTAGTTCAATTTGCCAACATATAGCATAACATCCAGTGGCTTCTGTGTTTTTAGTTATTTCTTTTATCATCATTCCATCATTTCTGATAAGACCTCCAGAGTATTCAATTTTATGGAGGTACTGGGTTGATCTACTTCCTATTGGAAAATATTTAAAATTGTGTTGTCAGGGCTCCCAGGGAGCAAACTCTAGAGATTAGTCTGCAGGAAATGAGTGTGGATTAGTTTCCTATTGCTACTATAATAAGCACCCCCAGCTTGTGGTGTAAAACAACCCAAATGGCAGTTCTGGAGGCAGGAAGTCTGAAGTGGGCCTGGGCCTTAGGGGTCAACTCAAGGTGCTGGTGGGGCGGGTTCTTCCTGGGGGCCCTGGGGAAAACCCTTCCTTGCCTTTTCTGCCCCCAACAGGCTGCCCATATGCCTTGGCTCATGACCTCTGATCCTTCTAGCCACTGCCTCCCCCAACATTGACTCTGACTTCTCCCCTGCTTCTTTCACTAAAAAGGACTCTGGTGATCACACTAGGCCCTTTCAGGTAATACAGGATGATCTTTTCTCTCAGGCTCCTTAATTTAATCCCATCTGCAGGTTCCCTTTGTTGTGGGGGCACCATATTCAAAGGTTCTGAGGATTAGGGTGGGGACATCTTGGGTTGGGGGGGGGCTGTTATTTTGCCTCTCCCAGAGTGATCATTGGATCAGCACCTGTGAGTGAAGCCCAGGAAATAAGATTGGCTGCAAGGAGCTCTGAGACCTGGACACCCTGCCAAGGGATCCTGAGGAAGCCAAGGGGGCTGGGGACTTCATAGCTCCCATCAGCCAGGCACTGGGTATGGCCCCGCTGGGATGGGGCATGGCCTTGAGCTGAGCTACTCTGTACATGGAGGATGGTTCAAACAGGGCTGACAGCTGAGGGTCATCTGCCTGCAGCTCTCCCAGCAGCTGGGGGAGGGGGAGAAGTCCTTCATTCTGAAGGGGCTCATGACAGCATCCACTTCAGCCTATTTCCAATTGCTATTTCAAATAGTGTTATGGGAAAACATTTTTGTAAAGATATTCATGCTTGTCTGTGCAAAGATTTCATAGGGCGAATAGCTCTGCAAGTGGACATTGGGTGCTGTCCACCCTCCATCTGTGTGGGCCTATTGGTGTTGGGCTGGGGAGCCAACACCAATGAAGGGGGAGTGGGTGAAGGGGGCGTGGTTTCCAGGAGCAAGTTTGGCAGCTCCATTGACCAGAGCCCAGTGAGAAAGCTGCTGGGTCTGTCTCTAACTTGGCTTCGTTTCTACAATTGGGCAGCATTACTGTTTTCTCTCAGACAAGTCCCATTGGAATGACTTATGTCACGTACCTTACAGGAATCAGCAGGGTGTAGGATGATCCCAGCAGTCGGCTGCCTGGGTTCAAACCCTACCCTTCCACTTCCTGGCCATGTGATGCTGGGCGAGTCCCCTAGCTGACTCTCTCTGAGGTTGCACAGTGGCCCCTCATCCATAGCACTAGGGCTCTGTTACTGGGTGCAAAACCCACAGTCTGAGCTCAGTGTTAATTCTCCACCTGGATGCCAGGTGTTTGTTGTCACAGCAACCCCAGAGGTACATAGTACATGGTGGGGATTGCTTTACTTGAGGTACTATGGATGGTGAGCTACTAAGCCCAACTGGAACCCAGGCATTGGGGACCTCATGCAGAGCTTGCTGCTCCATATGTCCCTTGATACTCCACATGGAGTGAAATAAAAGGGGTGCCCTCTGTGGAGAGAGGTCCTACCCTGACCTGCCTTGGTGATGCAGGAGGAAGTAGTGCTGCCAGGGCCAGGGGCCCGCGTCCACACTTGATGGGCTCTGGCAGGACAGCAGACTGCAGTGAGAAGGGCTGGTGTCTATACAGCCACCCACAGAGGCAGTGCCCTCAATAGTAGAGCTTTGGTCAGGAAGCAGCATGTCATCTCTGGGGCCTCACACCCACCGCCTGTCTCCCCCTCCCAGGAACCTGAGGCAGTGTGGTCCCTTAGGCAGGATCCTCAACACTTACCCCCTCTCCTGCCAGGGACTTCAGCCTTGTTCATTGTTTGATGGCCCCTGGGATACTTAATAGTGGTGCCTCTGAGACATGGAGGGAGGCCCTAAACCAGTCCAATGTTGGACGTTCATCCTTGTAGATGGGCTCAAGCAACCACACCTCCTGGAAGCCTTTCCTGCTTGCTCTGTGCTCCAGGCTGGTGTCCCCCTGGAGCTCTCACAGCCCCAGAGGGGGCTTCTCCAGCAGGGTTGTGGGGCTCAGGGCTCTCGCTGCCCTCATCTGCAGAAAGTACTCCGGTAGGAGTGGGTTTTTCTCCTCTCTGTTCCTGGCACACAGTGGCTTCCTGCTTAGTTGTCTCATTGGGAGAAGGAGGCGCTTGGATTAGATCGCTAGTTCTGCCAGGCCAAGGAGCTCGTGGAAGCTGAACAGAGCCTGGCCCCCAGACAGCTGAACCCAAATTCCCAGAGGGATGTGTTTGCAAAGCTCAGGTGTTCTGATGCAAAGCAGAGTCAGGATCACTGGCCAGATGGCTGCTCAGGGCCTGCCCTGTGTCCACCCCTGTGTCAGGGTTTTAGCAGTGACCCAAAGGAACATCAGCCTCCTATGACCCCCTGGCCCAAGGATGGGTCACAGGCTCTACCTCACATTCCCTGAAGGAGACGACCTGAACCCTCTGCTCTAGGGTGGATGGGCCAGCAAAGTGCCCTCCTCTGGCACCCAGAGGGTTAACGCAGATGGACTATAGGTGTTGCTAGGACCAGAGGGTCTGGAGGGGAAACAAGATAAGAAATTCGAGGCTCCTCAGTAGAGGCTGGCCCCTGTCCAGAACAATTGTTCTTGCCTTTTCCTTCCTGTTGGCCAGTCTTGTGTCTGAAGTTGGGTGGATGGTTATAAAGGATGTTGTTATCAGGGCTCCCAAGTGCATGGATTCCTTCTCATCCTCAAGGCAAGCAGCACTGTCATGAGCCTTGGCTGAAGCCACTTACCCTCCTCGATACACCCGTCGCTCCATCAAAACACAGGTGGGATCATTTACAAGCCCCACCCAGCCCTGCCTGGTCTTCTTTCTCCTTCCCAAGGTCTCAGTGAATGGTGGTGACCTCAGGGCTCCAGTCCAGGCTCACCTTCCTGAGGGGCCTTCAGTTTCCATAGTATCCTCACCATCCATCCCCCTGTGACCCTGGCCCCAGCTCACGTAGGATATGGCTTTCAGGATGCCCCCTGGGGGCTCAGACTTACCAGGTTCTCCCAAACCCATTACCCTTTCCAGTAAACTCTGCTGTCACACTGGGTCCCCGTCTCTGTGAGGGGAACCCCTGTCTAGCCATTCACTCAAGGCATGGGAACCATGTCAGTGGTCATTCTCCATGTGCCTTTCCCACTCTCTCCCCTCCCCATCCGTCACTGGATCCTTTACTTTGTGTCTGCAGTAGCTCAGCTCTGACTATGGGTCTCCACCCAAGTCCCTTTCCTGGTAGGGGGGCTCACTGTGTCTTGTCCAGATTCCTCCTTGGCCTCATCCCTGGTCTCCGCACCTAGTCTTACTCCTCCAGTGCATTATTCTCCCAGCCATAGATATGGGATATAAAAAAGCAATTAGTGTGAACACCTGCAGTGACTCCACAGTATCCCCACGGTCAGTGTCAAGTTGCTTATGTGGCTTTCAAGGGTTTTTCCTCAGATTCTTACACCTAGGAGAGGTACAGCAAATATTGGAGAGCTAAGTTCCTGAAAGATGCTCTTACCGACTCCTGTACCCCAAGTGTTTTTTTTTAGCACACGTCTTGCATAGAGTAAGCTCTCAGTAAATACTTAATGCATGAATGAGTAAGTTAGGGAAGGAAGAGAGGGAGGGAGGAACACACCTGGTCTCCTTTCCTAAAGCATTTTTAGCACAGCCCTCTCTAAGTCAGAGGGCTGGCTCAGGAATCTGGATGGCCATCATCATTGGACTGTAAAAATAAGGGCAGGAAATTTTCAGGACAAGAAATCAAGGTAGAGCTCATATAGTTCCGTCTGCCTGTTTTAGAAATGGAAATGGAAACCCAGAGAGGTGCAGTCACTTCCCCAGTGTCACACAGCAGCTAGCATCTGGACTCGGCTCCCTGACCAAGCTACTGCTAGCACTTTGGTGTCTTTGTGAGAATTTCAAAAAGTTACCCTCTTGGTGCCTTGGAAGAACGTGCCTTTCTCTCAGGGCACAGGCTTGGCAGCTGGGGCTCAGGCTGGATTTAGCTCCCTTGGGTGCTCCCTTTGCTGGGAGCCCTTATCCAGGGCACAGATTGCAGCTCCTTAAAGCTGCTGCCAGCCTCCGACCTCCTTCTTGCCAGGTGCTCTTCACACTGCATTCAGACTGCCAAAAGAACAGGCCCACAGTGCCTCTCCTAAGTACAGGCTCAGCCTGTGTGGCATGAGAGCCATCGCTCAGCACTTGGATCCATCTTTAGATCAAGCAGTTTATGGCTTATTTTAGAAATCTCAAAATACAAGAGGAAGTTATTCTGGAAAACGGTGGTGCCAGCAAGTGTGTGGACTTGGCAGGGGAGAATGACTAGGATGGGATTTTTTATAAACCACCGACAGGGGAGTCCTGCCTGTGTTTTCTAAGCCACAGACCCCAGACACTATTAATAGTACTTATTAGTTTTGATGGATGCCAGCAGTGTTTCACTCTCAAAATAGAAACTTTAATTTAGAAATCATTGAAAAGAAGAGAGAGGAAAAAAAAAAAAAAAAACCAAGCCCCGTAAAGAGGAGAAGAACTCACATTGGCTCATTGCTGGGCTGTGTCACTTGGGTCAAATATTTAGCCTGTGTCACTTGGCTATGTTCTAAAAATAGCAATGCAAGGACAATTGTGTCATTCCACCATTGGTATGAACCTTCTGGATCTTTCTGCAGGAACTTCCACAGTCTTTCTATCACATTGCCCTGTGTATCAGCTAGCTTTAGCCGTGTAACAAACCACTCCAAAACTGGGACTTAAAACAATAATCATTAATTACCTTGTGACACTATTGGGTGACAATTGCATCTGGGCTCAGTTGAGCAGTTTCTCTACTGATCTCACATGGGCTCACTCAGACATTTGGGCCTCAACTGGGATGGCTGGGGGATGTTCTGCACATGATCCTTCATCCTCTAATGGGCTCTCTGGACCTCTTTGCTTGGTGATAGCATTCTAAGAGGTGAGTGTAAAAGCTGAAAGGCCTAGAGGATTAAGCTTTGAACTTATACATCAGCATTTCAATTACGTCCTGTTGGTCAAGTCAAGTCACAAGAGTATCCCAGATTTGAGGAATGGGGAAAAAGATTCCACCTCTGATGGAAGGAACCTGGAAGAATTTGTGGCCACTTTAATCTAAATTGTGTCTCATCTGGCCACAATTAGTATAGTTCTCTTTCATTCAGAATATTCTCACTCACCCCCCTCAGCCACTCCAAAATGCCATCTGGTTTTGGCATCAGGTTCAGAGTCCAGGATCTCATTATGAGCATCTATGTAGGATCTAGATGAGGTTCCTTGGGTGTGGCTTCTCTTGATCCAAGGAACCTAAGAGATGAGTTGTGTGCCTCCCCACCCCATGCACCCCACATTACGGTGGTGGTGCTTGGACAGGACAACCACAACAAACACTCCCATTTGAAAAGAGAGAAAACTAGTGGTGCACAGTCATAACTTCATAGAAATTCTGGAATCCAGTTGGATACATACTGCTGGGAAGATCTTCTCTGGGAGTAGAGAATAGTTCTTCATTGGGGCCAGTCCTTCTTGGGAGTAGTACCCAAGTTCAAGGCTTGGCAAACCCCAATCTGTGGCCTAATATAGCTCCATTGCCTGTTTCTATGTAGCCTGTCACCCAAGAATGATTTTACATTTTTAAGTTTGTTTTTTTTTTTTAAACAAAACAACCACCAAAAAACAAAGAGTATGTGACAGAAACTACATGTATGTGACCCACAAAGTCTATAAGATTTACTCTCTGGCCCTTTATAGGAAAGCTTCCTGTCCCCTGCCCTAGGCCATTGTTTGCATAGCTCAGGCTCTGTCCTTTGGACTCTTGGTTTGACCCTTGGAGATATAGTTCTCTTTCCATAAAAATGGCCCATGTTTGCAGCAAAGTGCCTTTCTTAGCCCTTTTCCTACCCATAGAAAGTTGGTGGCCAGAGACCCCATTCATTTTGAACAGGCTGTCTCTTTTCATCAAAGAGCGTATGTTTTTTTTTTTTTTTTAAAAAAAAAACATTGTGGGTTTTTTGATGGATCACATTATAGCTCAGTCCACCGGACAAATATTTTTTTGAGATGAGCTTCCCTCTACATTAGGTGGCTGTTGGTGTGTGCCATGTGATGATGCCTTTAAGATTCTTGGAAGCTCTTTTGTCTGCTCAGGGAAGTTTTCTAGGCACCACCTTGAGTTTTTAGGAGGTCTTAACAAAGAGTTCTGGGCACATCATTGATTTAATCTTTACCCCGAGGTCCATTTTTTCCTTTAACTATTTGTAGGTTGGAAGGAATAGAGACGAGAAGCAGCCCTGTGTGTCCACTGAATCCTGCTTGCAAACTGAACCATTCCTTGTCTCTCTGGTCCTATTTGATGTCTACCTTCTGGCACTTCATCATACTTGGCTTAAAGAAACCAACTGGCCTTTAAGCATGTAACTGCGCTCTTCACGGAAATCACTTCAGGCAGATATGCAGATTCTTGGGGGTACATTTTTCTCCATGTTACCCCAAGTGGCAGTTTTTTCCTTTTGTGTTGCTGCTGCCTAATATGAGTGGCCCCTTTCCCACCTTCCACTATCAGTTTGTTGGCGATTTTTCCCTAGCCTCTGGTGTACAGTTTCCACGGGACTGTTCTGACCTCCACCCTCTACACAGTCCCAAGGCCAGTGCCACAAATGTTAGGTTTTGGCCACTATGGCCCCTGACCTCTAGGCATTGATTTCTAGATCAGTTAGCCTTTGTTTTGTGACAAACCACTCCAAAACCCAGTGGTTGAAAATAGCCACTTTTAAAACCACAATGAGATACCACCTCATCCCCATTAGAAGGGCTGTAATTGAAAAAACTGAAAATAAATAGCGTTGACAAGGATGTGGGGAGATGGCAGCCTTGGGGCCCCATTGGGGGGAATGTACACTGGTGTGGCTGCTGTGGGAAACAATATGGAGGGTCTTCAAAAAATTAAAAATAGAGCTACCCTATGATCCAGCAATTCCACTTCTGGGTATTTATCCAGAAGACTTGAAGGCAGGGATTTGAAGAGAGATTTCCATGTTCATAGCAGCGCTAGGCACAACAGCCATAAGGAGGAGGCAACCCAAATGTCCGCTGGTGGGTGAATGGATAAACAAAACGTACATCTCCATGACCTGTCTTCCAGAAGGTTCTCCTGAACCTCTTCACATGGGGCTCCAAGGTGAACATGAAGTCCCAAGGCACAGCTAGAGCCAATATGGCACCACTTCTGCTTCATGCCCTTGCTCAGGGAGAGTCTCCAGACCAGCCAGCGATCAAGGAGTGGAGAAATAGATCTGCCTCTTGGGAGAGATAGAGTCACTGTAAAACTTTTGTGAAACTTTAAAAAATTTTACCATCCTGTTTAATTTGTTCCTAGCTCCCCTCTCTGCATGAAATTACCTTACTTACTTGTTTGCTTATGGCTTATTCCTAGTAGAATGTAGACAGGCATTCTTCCTTCCTTATTCACAGCTGTATCTCTAACTTCTAGAATGATGCTCATGCATAGTAAGTACTTAGTAAATATTTGATGAGTGAGGAAATAAATATTTCATGAAAAAGGGCATCTGAGGTCCAATAAGTTTGGGAAATGCTCTCTGTTTATTCTGTTCTTGAATATTCTTAATGCACATGATCATGTTAAAATCTGTGAGAAGCCCTATGGTAAAAACAAAACAAAACAAAACAAAACAAAAAAACCTGTTCACTGTTGATGAATCCATTTTTCTTCACCAATCTAGATACTAGCATCTCCAGGTTTGATTGCAAACAACAGAATCCCCCTAGAGCTTGGCTTAAGTTTAATGAAGCAGATTTGCCTTAGTGTATCCAAGGATTCCACGCCAGGGAGCCTTGCCCCGTGCTCATCTGTGCTTTTGTCTTTGAGCCAACCCTGTTCTCCCCTCACCCTTGACCTGCATTCTCTGCTTCTGTAGCCACCAGGCTGGAAGTCAGCAGCCTGCCATGTATCTGTACATCTGTTTTGGAGACCAGCCAGTTTCTGGGTGTTAGGTGGACTCTGTCCCTCCTCCTGGCTCAGCTCAACATCTGCCAGGTGCCCAGCCCTGCACTAACCTCTGTGGTCTGGGGTCACCTGGTATGGACATGGCTGCTTCCAAGGGCATGGGGTAGATAGAGTAAGGGGTTTCTGAGAACTGGCGTGTATCATCAATGGGTGGACAGTCCAGTAAGGGCTCAGCACAATCTTTGAGAATTGGTGTTCCATGCCGCTTCCTTGGAGAAAAACTATGATGATGGCATATGTGAATTTGGGAGGTTTGGGGAGTTCCAGAGCTCACTGTGTTTCCAAGGCTCTGTTGCTAGGAGTGGAGTTATCAGGCCAAACATATGAGAACATTTGCTACTCTTGATATGCATTGCTTAATTGGTTTTTTAAGCAGGTGCAAATTGGTATATAGGAGGGACTCATTTTGATGCACTTTGACTAGCACTGGGCAACATATTTTAAAATGTGGTAGAGTCCTGAGGTTTTAATTTGAATTACTTTGATTATAAATAGGAGCAAATATTTTTATCTTTATTAGCCACTTTTTTTTTTCTTAAATTATCTGAAAGTACTGTTTACCTTTGGGGTTTTTGGCTTCTTTGTTTTTATTTTAATATTTTAGCATAAAGCAGGAGCAGAAAAACCACACAAATTAAAAACTGTGGCTTTATGAATTATTACAAGGCTATCCCACTCAGGCAAACAGTAGGACTTTGCCAGATACCCCCCAGTGGAATCGCCATGGGCCCCTCATAACACCCTCCTCCCTCCAAAATAACTGCTGTCTGGTGTTTTCTAAATCAGAGGATCTTTTTTAAAACCTCTGTTAAATTTGTTGCATATATATTTACCGTGTTGGTTGTTTGCTTTCTGTTTTGAGGTTTTAAGAATTACCCTACAGAAGATTTCCACTGATAACAATTCAAATCTGTCATGATTTTTTTGAGACAGCTTTCAAATTTTTTTTTTTTATTTTTCTTTATTTATGATAGTCACACAGAGAGAGAGGGAGAGAGGCAGAGACACAGGCAGAGGGAGAAGCAGGCTCCATGCACCGGGAACCCGACGTGGGATTCGATCCCGGGTCTCCAGGATCGCGCCCTGGGCCAAAGGCAGGCGCCAAACCACTGCGCCACCCAGGGATCCCTGAGACAGCTTTCAATATGAGATGACTTGACTCAGTCCACTCACCCCCAAGATGGAGTTCTAGGGTGTATTTATTAATCTTACCATGTTTGTTAATTCATTATTTCTGTTTTTATTTGTCATTTACTTCTAATTTCTGGTGAATTGTCCTTTTCTTAAAAATTTCTTAGCATGAAAAAAAATTCTTATCATGGGAGCTTACTAGGTCAATATTTGCTTCCCTTTATGTTAAAGAAGTAAGGAAGCATTTAAGGTTATGAACTTATCTCTCACTGTAGTTTTACCTGTTTTCTCACTGATAATTGATCTGTGTGTCTGCATATATGAGGTTTTGTTTTTATATTTAAAAAGGACTTGTCTTTACAAGGAATGCACTACCAAGTAATTGCCTATTTTTATTTAAGTATACTTGATGAATTCAAAACTGATACTTTTAATGTTAATTTCTGAATGTTATTTTTCTCTTTAAATTTTTTTCTGATAATTTGGATGGGGAATTTTTGTGGCTAGGGTTTTCTGCACAAGAAAAGACTTTAGGATTGTCTTCACTATTGTTTTAGTATAAAGTATCAATTCCACTTAATACTTTGCCCTAAATTCGTATTCCTACCCAAACATTTCTGGATTCCATGAGCAAACATTAATGGCACAGCACATATAGTGGGTGTGCAAATTGAAAGAGTGTATAAGACATGGTCCCTGTCCTCAAGCAACTGGAAGGTGTGTTAGGAAGGAATCTCCTACGTCCCCTGCTCCCTCCTGGCCTGTCCACACAGCCCATGAAGTCCTGCCATTTCAACCTTCTTGAATCCCCCACCCCACCTCACCCCTGCAGCTCCTGCCCTTACTCAGAGCCTCAGCACACCTGTCCTGTTGGCCTTCTGCATCCTCTTACCATCTGCCATTTCCCTATGATGCTCTGTAGACCATCCTCCACACTCCTTCCAAAATAGTCTTCCTGAGACGAAAAATTCTGATCATGTCACTCCTTGCTTTAAAAACACATGCTCGGGATCCCTGGGTGGCGCAGTGGTTTAGCGCCTGCCTTTGGCCCAGGGCGCGATCCTGGGGACTGGGGATCGAATCCCACGTCGGGCTCCCGGTGCATGGAGCCTGCTTCTCCCTCTGCCTGTGTCTCTGCCTCTCTCTCTCTCTCTCTCTCTCTGTGTGACTATCATAAATAAATAAATAAAATTTAAAAAAATATTCAAATAAGATTTAAAAAAAAAAACACATGCTCGAGTAGATCGTGGTGATGGTTGCACAACATTTTGAATGCACTAAATGCCACTGAATTGTACACTTCAGAATGGCTATGATGGTGAATTTTGTTATATGTATTTTACCATAATAAAAAAAAGTAGAGGATTAAAAAAAAAAAAAGCACATGGTCCCTTGAATCCAGCCAAGGCACACTTCTAGTACCTTCACACTCTGTCTTTTCGTCTACCTTACCATCCATGTTCACCCTCCTCTTGGTCCAGTTTCCTCCCTCCTCTTCCGCCTCCCCCTCTTCCTCTTCTTCCTCCCTTCTTTTCCTTCAGATCCAGCTTGTTTGACTTCTCTGGAAGCCTCCTTTGACCCCCCTCACCCACAAGCCCAGGCTGGTTTTGATGCCCCCTCTGTGAGTTCTAGTGACACCTATCTTTGTGGTTACCACTCTGTACTATGATCATTGATTTACTGGAAAGGAACGCTTTTTTTTTTCTTAAATGCATTTTTCTGTTTTCTTTTTTTATCTTGAAACAGGTGTCAATTCCTTCCAAGTCTACATGGCATATAAGGATCTCTATCAAATGTCTGATAGCCAGGTAGGTCCTCCTGCACACCTCCTTTCTGGGACAGGAATAGGCCACTCTGTTGCATAAGGCAGCACAGGGCAAAGGAGCTGTCAGAACAGGCGGGAGAGAGCTCTGGGTTCAAGTCCTGGTTCTGACACTAAATTGCTGTGTGACCTATGGTGGTCCCCACCTCTGCTGGGCCTGCATTCCTTTCTGGCTACTAGTGTGAGGTCAAGTCGGTTGCTTGGTGGTTCCCAAACCCATCTCATCCTTAGTAACATCTAAAAAGTTCCTTAAAAAGACAGACGTTTAGGGGTGTCTGGGTGGCTCAATTGGTGAAGCATCTGACTCTTTAGCTCAGGTCATGAAATCATGGTTGTGGGATCAAGTCCCATGTCAGGCTCTGTGTTCTGTTTCAGATTCTTGCTCCCTTTCCCTCTTCCTCCCTCTCTCTCTCTCTCAAATAAGTAAATAAAATAATAATAAAAAAAGACAGACTCCTAGATCCTGTGACAGATGCTCATTGGTAGGGCTCTGTACAGGAAACTGTACTTTTCCAAAATCTCAGCAGTTCATTCTGGAGATATAGCAAATTCAGGCACCAAGTCATTAGCTCTGACCCAGGGGGGAGCCCTGGCTGTCTCTCCAGCTAGTTGAATGGCTGAGGTTACTCCCTCAGTGTGGTCACCTCTGGCTGTGCCAGCTTCAAACAATTGTCATGTGGGCGAGAGGAGCTTGAGAAGGTGATGCTGTAGTGATGTGGGTGTCGGGGTTACTGTCTGCGGGCACCTGGCCTCCTCACACCACTGGGACTCCTGGTTTGTGTTTATTATCACTGCCCTGCCCTCTGCTGGTTAAAATGGTGGGGGCAGTGTGGTGGCAAAGGGCGTGGGTGCTCTAGCCAGACTGGCTGCAATCCTCAACTTGCTGTGCCCCCTGAGGCAGCTTTCCCAACCTCTCTGTGCCTTAGGACTCGTTAGAGCACCTGCCTCCTACAGGGTATCAGAGGACTCAATGAGCTAATACAAGACTCTAGGACAGTGCCAGGCACACATATGGGCATTGATAAGCTGTTATTCCATATCACCTACACTTTGATATCAGTGGGAGACATATCTAGGTCTTGCCTCTCAAAATAAATGCTTGGAGTTACAGAGACTAACTTACGCTAAGATGCCCTGGAGGACTTTGATTTGACACCAAAAGGCTAAAGTTGGTTCAGTCTCATGACAAAGTAGCTCTCTGTCTGTCTAGGGTAATTGAGGTCTTCACCTGTTTCATTCTAACGACCAAAGCCCCAGGGATAGATGGAGTTGAGCCAGGGGGGATCCTGGAAGGTGTTTCCTGCCCCCAAAGCGCCCCCCATCACCACCTGCTGTCCACGTCTAAAAGCACACGTCCCGAGGGTGGGGTGCTGTCTCGCATGCATACAGAACCAGGGTGAAATGCAAGAGGCCCAGGAGAAGGAACGTGGTGGCTTTGGTCCTCACCTCGGGCACCTGTCTGAGTGCAGATCCTCTGCAGATGGGAAGAGGGCACGGGCAGCAGGCAGGGCCTGCGTTGCCTAAATAAGCTGATGGCTGGCAGGGTGTGTATTATCTGAGTGTTAGAGCTATTACAGAACTCCGCCCACAGCACAGGCTGAGCACGCTCAGTTACCCAGTGTCGGCGGAGCTGAAGCCAGCTTCCCAGCACACTGTCCCCAGCGGTAATGCAGGCACTTCAGTGGGGCAGAGCCACCACCAAAGCAAAAGGCACAACGCACACCAAGGCTGAGGGCATTTCGGCCTGGTTCTGCTCTACCCCCAGCCTCCTGCTTTGGGATCCAGAGCGCATCAGGATCAAGGGGAGAGCCTTTCCCAGGCTTACCTGGTTGAGCAGGCATTCCATCGGTATGAACGGAGCAGCCGTGCTGCCTCTGCAGGGGCCGGTGGGCCGGTGACACTATGAGCAGAAGAGCTGTCTTTGCAAATGCTCAGCCTATGATATTTTTACCACTCCCCCCACCCCGTTTCTTCTCCCTCAGCTCTATGAAGCCTTCACCTTCCTGAAGGGTCTGGGAGCTGTGATCTTGGTCCACGCCGAAAATGGAGACTTGATAGCTCAGGTGAGTGGCATGGCTGTCCACCGTTGCCATTCTGGCCCAGTCCCCGGTGCTGTCACTGTGTGATCAGAGGGGTGGGGGCGTCGGTCAGCGAGGTGGCTAGGCCGTGAAGGGTCCAGCCGAGAACTGAATGGCACATCAGACACTCCGAGGGTGAGTCACACTCATACCATCCACGGGGGGCTTTCTGCAGGCCGTGTTGCCTATTGGCTCAGCTTCCTCACGTGTGTGGTAGGGTTGGTGTAACTGCCCTGTGACCCTCTTGGGGCTTGCATGAGGGACAGAAAAGGATTAGATGGAGACGCTTTGCAAACCTGGGGAGGCTGGAGGTGAAGCATCTGGAAGCTGGTATTGCTCATTATCTCATAGGCCTGGGGAGCGGGTATAATGGCCAGAGCCCAGGCCCCTTCGCCTCCCAGCCCTCTGACCTCAGGCAGGGAACTTTACCCTGTGAGGGCTCCTGCTCTTCACCCAGAAGCACCTGCCTCATGAAAATGAAATGATATCATGTATGTGAAATCCAGTGTCTGATACACAGTAGGCTGTAGCCATACAAAATTTTGGTGAGGGAGAGACATGACCCCATTTTGATCAGTCTGGCTGCAGGATGGAGAATTTGATGGGAAAAGAAATAGACTCAGGGTGACCAGCTAGGTTGTGCTCCTGCAATTCTTAGAAGAAATGGAGACGGGAGATAGAGGAGGTGGAAGGAGTGAAGTGTGTGAGGGAAGGAGCACAGTCCACAGGTCTCATTAATTGACTGGATGGAGAAGAAGAGGGGGAGGTCAGGGACGGCCACTTGGCCTCTGGTCCAGGGGTCATGATGTCACAAAGCAAGATCAGGCAAGATACAGGAGAACATTTGGATGCATCTAATTAGAGTAGTGAATACGAGGCATGATGCTATGGACTTTATATAGTGATGTTCACAACTACTCCATGACACAGACATCCCCATTTTATAGATAGGGAAACCGGGGCTCAGATGTGAAAAGTTTGTTCACTATAACATGGGGCACAGAGCCGGGATGAAAGGCCTTTCTGGAGCACAGCAGGGCTGCGCCACGATGGCTAAGCTTGAGCTCTAATGCTTCACTATGAACGTTAGCTACTTGCTTAACTTCTTAGTTGGGATTATACAAGGGTGTGAATGCCAGGAAGTGAGGATCACTGGGGGCCCTCTCAGAGGCTGTCTGCCAGTCTGTCCTCTGACCAGTGATTGGTGTCCCACTCACATGCAGAGCACATCCATCCCCTTCCAGAGTCCTCCAGAGCCATCACAGCCCCAAAGTCTGGAAGTGTCTAAGTCAGATCTAGGTGTATGTAGATGAGGCTCCTTGGGTTCCTACAATCTGGAGGTCTCCGGAGACAAAGAGGCTAGTTATCTGCCTCCCCTCAACATACACTCAACATACAGCATACAGCAATGGGTGGACATTCCTTTTCAAGAGGGGAAACAGAAGGCTTCAGGATTGGCCCAAAGCTGTTCTGAAATCCTGTTGGGTACATGTTGGCAAGTCCCCGATTAGGTCTTGGAGCCTGAGAATAGTTCTGCATGGCTCTTGGCTCCACCTTCTGGACTCTTGGTTCTGTCCACCCACTTCCATCATCCATCCTTTCCGTGAAAGATAGCACATGCTTGTCACCGAACCTGCTTCCTGCCCAGTGGAGTTTGGAGGTCTCACTGCCTCCTTTCATACCATTCAGCCCAGGCTGACAGTGTTTTCCTAAGGTGGTCCTCCCAGCTTTTATTTGCTCCTTGGGAATCCATCAGATAAGAGACACCCACAGATTTCTTCCAGGTAAGCCCACTCACTCCTACCCTGCTCACGCCCTGAGCTCTTGTTAGAGAGGCTCTTGGGGGTTCTCTGTCAGCCTCTCTAAAGGGCCTTTCTGTGACTGATTCACCTTGGAGGCACTAGCCTCTCTTTCCAGTTCTTCACCAATGTTGGGCCACACCCCAGCTTTGTCTCTGGACTACTATCTGCGGCTTATGTCCTAGATTTGATATTTTCTCAGAAGACATTTATTTTAGATTTTTAAAAAAGATTTATTTATTTATTGGAGAGAAAGAGAGAATGAGAGAGAGAGAGAGAGAGAGAGAGAATGAGTGGGTTGGGGAACAGATGGAAAGGGAGAGAGAGACTCTCAAGCAAATTCCATGCTGAGCCTGACACGAGGTTTGATCCCAGGACTGAGATCATGAGCTGAGCCAGTCAAGAGTTGGACGCTCAACGGACTGAGCCACCCATGTGCCCCGTGAAGGCATGTCTTAATTGCATTATCTTTTGCTCTTTGGAGAACCAGATAATTTTCAAGGCCATCATGACCTAGTTCCTTCTTTTTTTTTTTTTTTTTTAAAGTAGACTCCATGCCCAGTGTGGAGCCCAGTGTGGGGCTTGAACTCATGACCCTGAGATCAAGACTCAAACTGACATCAAGAATTGGACGTTTAACCTACTGAGTTACCAGGCACCCCTGTCCTGATTCCTTTTTAATATCCCTTGCTTCCATTACTCTTCCTCTCACATTTTATTCCAAGCAGCAGCAAGGAACCAGCCAGAACCCCCAACAGCTCACTGGGCTGTCCTCCTGGCTCAGTAGGCCCGTTTCTGCTCCCACATCACTGCAGAGGGCAGCGCCGCTGAGCCTTCTGCTCTGACACAGCAAGCTCCAGCTTCAGTAACATCCTAGCTCCCTTTTGAGCTCTTACTGCCAAGCTGCTCAAAGTCCGACTTTCTACTGACAGTTCATTCCAGGCTACTTTGGGGACTGTTTTCTCCAACACACACCTTGAAATTCTTCCAGTCTCCATTCACTGCCTGGCCCCAGGGCCACTCCCACAGCTCCAGGTGGTTGTTATGGTAACACCTACTTCTGGGTACCACCATCTACATTGGTTCTCTGTATAACAACGTACCCCAAAACTTAACATCTGAAAGCAATAACCATTTATTATCTTATGGTTCCATGAGTCTGGAGTCCAGATGTGGCTTAGTGGGGTCTATTACAGGCTGCAGTGAAGATGTCAGGCAGGACTTCCAGTCCCACTCAAGTGCTGGTCCTCAGGATTCAGTTCTTTGCAAGCTCTCAGACTGATAGCCTCTGCTCTTGGTGGCTAACCATTACCCAACAGTTTGCTTGGTTCCTTGTCGTGTGGGCAGCTCCAGTGGGGCAACTGGCTTCCTTCCAAGTGAGCAAGTGGGAGAACAAGGGGAGGATGAGCAAGGTGGAGGTGAGAGTCCTTTGTGACCTCCTCTCGATAGTGATACCATCTCTTTAGTCCATGTTCTGTTCATCAGAACCAAGGTGCTAGATCCAGCCCACCTGCAAGGGGTCACACAGGGTATGGGAGCCAGGAAGTGGGCCCGTTGGGGGCCTCTTAGAAATCACCCACCATATGCATCTGTTTTGCCTAGTTTTGAACTTCATAAAAATGGAACAATATGGTATTTGTTCTTTCATGTCTGGCTTCTTTTGCTCAAAACAGGGTCTGTGAGATTCCTCCCTGTTGACCACAAAACAACAATTTTTTTCTTTTTTCATCCCTGTAGAATTCCAGTGCAGGAATACATCATAGTGTATTCTCTAATTGATGGATATTGGGATAGTTTCAACTTTGGGACTATTAGTATAAAAAGCTTCTGTGAGGGACACCTAGGTGGCTCAGCGATTGAGCATCTGCCTTTGGCGAAGGACGTGATCCTAGGGTTCTGGGATCGAGTCCAACATCGGGCTCTTTGCGTGCAGCCTGCTTCTCTCTCTGCCTGTGTCTCTGCCTCTCTTTCTCTCTCTCTCTCTGTCTCTCATGAATAAATAACTAAAATCTTAAAAAAAAAAAACTTTTGTGAACATTCTTGTTCAGTCTTTTGTTAAACCTGTGTTGGCATTGTGTGTGTCTACCCAGGAGTGGAATTGCTGGCTGGCGGGTACACGTATATTCAACTTCGGTTGTAACTGCTAAACCATTCTCTAGAATGAACCAACCCTACATGCCCATGAGCAGCGTGTGAGACGTCCAGCCAGGAGCCCCCAGCTCCTGGGCTCTACATCAGGGTGTCTCAGCATTCCTTACTGCCCACGTAGGATTTAGCTTTCTCAGCTCCAATAAATCTGTTACCTTTTGCTCATCTGCTTTCCAGTTTCCAAAATTTTGTTCTTACTGTCTTCTCTGCATTCTTGTGGCTTTTGCAGACCTTTCCTGTCATTTCTGTGGAGTTTTCAGAAGGGAGCAAAAAGAACGCATGTGCTCAGTCCGCCATCCCTAACTGGAAACCCGGCTCCAGTCTTTTCTGTGATCTGTGCATTTCTCCATGATAGCATCTTGTGTCCTTCCTCCCTCCTCCCTTCTTTGTTTCCTGCCTTGTTTCCAACAGAAATAGTAACAGACGGTTAAACAATCTTGCAGAGGGATCTCTCTCCATATTGTGAAGTCATGGTGTAAACAGTGTGCAGAAATGCTCTGTAAACAGCATCTTCTGTAGCTGAAATCCAGCCCAGCTCTTAGACCTTGATGTTGCTTCCAGTTTACATTCTTACAATTCACTCAAACTTAATAACCAGAGGTGCAGTTGAAATCATGTGGGTTTTTTTTTCATGGCTGATAGGGCTGGGGGCTCATGTTGGAGATGTGCCCAAGAACGCTACAGAAACTGCACCAGTGACAATTAGCACAGCTGACATCTGGGCAATATAAAAAAATTTTTTTGAGAAATTATAGTATTCCTTTGGCAAGGAAAGCATGAAGCAAGTGGGTTTGAATCTGGGGCATTAGCACAGGGAACAATTTCCAGGCTATATGACAAGCTTGAGGGAGAGGCTTCCTGCTAGAATGACAGGCGCCAGGAAGAGGGGTAATGAGAGCCCGCTGCCGGTTAGCAAGCTCTGCTGTACACAGGTCCTGTGCGGGCATCTTACACATGCGCCCTCAATGCCTCATTGTAGAAGCTGTAACATGCAGGCACTCTTGTCCCCAGCATGAAGAAGAGGAGGCTGAGGCTAGAGAGTGTAACCAACCTGCCCAAAGTCCCAGAGATGGCCAGTTCTGTGGCTGGACTCCAGTTTAGGAATTTTGATTTCAACATTCTTGCAATACCCAAACACTACCTTTCTTCCCCCAGGAGAGGCCTGCAGCAGATTCAGAGACTGGCAAGGCAGTAGGTGGTCTTTAGAGCTCATCTCTTTCCGCCCCCACCTGTCACTGGTGTTGGGGCACCGAATAGAGAGCAGGTGTAGGTGTAGATATCCAGAGTTGCAAGGGCGGAATGGGGCAGGTGTAGTGGAGGAGTCGAGAAGCGCTGGATCACCCCGCAGCCCAAGTTGGACTCCTGCAGACCACTCACCCTCCTGGGACTCAGCTGCCCATCTGCCTAACCAGGGGGCTGGAAGACTGGCCTCTCCCGGCTGACATTCTACAGTCTCTGACTCAGCGCTCTTGTCTTACAGGAACAGAAGCGGATCTTGGAGATGGGCATCACGGGTCCTGAGGGCCATGCTCTGAGCAGACCTGAGGAGGTAACAGAGCCTCCCCTGGGGTGTGACTGACCTCTCTGAAGGCCCCCCAGATGCTGTTCCAGCTGGAACAGCCGGGCCAGAGCCCTCGTCTCCTTCCCCATTCCCCTGACATGAACATCCCAGCACACATGGCCTTTCCTGGGGTCTGCCCTCTTGACTTGGGAGCCCTGGGGCCTGGGGATCAATCAGAGAAGCCAGGGAAAGGCTTATCCCAGGGCCCAGGAGCTTCACCTCAAGGCCCCACAAACAGTTCAGTGTCATAACTGGATAGAAGGATCCTCACCAAGGACCTTGTATATTTGGTGATGGGAAAATGAAGCTGTATGGTCAAGACTTAGAACTGACAAAGCAACTTCCCCTGCAAGTTGCCCACTGTGTTCTAAGACCAGAGCATGGATGAATATCCCTGGGAGTGATGGGCAGAGAGTGTGCCTGTGTGTGTCTGTGTGTCTTCTGTGGGTCTGGCCTTGTGCTGGATGCTGAGGACACAACACATGAGTTGATAGACTCTTTACCCTGATCTGGTGCATTGCTCTGCATGGGAGCTCCACGACCCCTGAGGGGTGTTCCTGGTCCCTTGTGAGATCAGGACAGACCTGAGACAGCGTTTACAAACCCTTCTAGCACGTGGACATTGCCCTGTCTCCAGGCGTGTGACCAGTGTGTCCACCTGGGAGGGGTGGGGACCCCCTTGGCTGCCCTCAGACTCAGTGCCAGTCCCCAGCAGTGGGACCATCACCAGACTGGAAATTAAAAACAAAGCAATACAAAACATGTATCTGCTCCTTTTGTTTGAGAAGCACAGGTCTAGAGGGAGCAGAGACCAAGCCAAACAGCAAGCGGTTTCTCGTGGCTGTTGAATGCACGAAGGAACGTATGTTGGACACATGCGTTCACTTACCACATGTGTTCACTTACCTCAGGCATTTATAAGTAATGGGCGATTTAAAAAAATTTTTTTTTTTTTAATTTATGATAGTCATACAGAGAGAGAGAGGCAGAGACACAGGCAGAGGGAGAAGCAGGCTCCATGCACCGGGAGCCTGACATGGGATTCGATCCGGGGTCTCCAGGATTGCGCCCTGGGCCAAAGGCAGGCGCCAAACCGCTGCGCCACCCAGAGATCCCAGTAATGGGGGATTTTATGGGCCTTTTGATGCTTTATCCTGCCTGGCCTGTCCCCTTCTAATAGAACATGCAGCATACTCCCAAGCAAGCATAATATAACTGCCTTCCAGCCCTCTAACCAGATTAATATTTTTTTTAGAAATTAATATTTTTTAGAAATTAATATTTTTCTCCTTTGATGCAATAGATTTGCCTCTGGCCATACTTAATTAAAGAAAACTGAAGGACCTTGATTTAGGGAGAGCCCTGGGGACCTCGGGGGGTGGTACTGCCTCTGCCCCTGCCTTCTGTGACCCATGTATTGCTGTGTCCCCAGCTAGAGGCTGAGGCCGTGTTTCGGGCCATCACCATCGCTGGCCGGATCAACTGCCCGGTGTACATCACGAAGGTGATGAGCAAGAGCGCAGCGGATATTATCACCCTGGCCAGGAAGAAAGGTAGGCAGCCCAGCGCCTGGGCTTCCTTTGGGGCAGCTGGGCCATAAGGAAGGGAATTATCTGTTGTCCAGCAGGGTCAAGTTCACTGGTGGGGTCCCTGCCCAGGGCAGAGACACCCTGCTGGACACTAGCATTCTGAGCTCCATAGGTGAATTATCCCACCTTGTGGGATCAGATGAGACCATGTATTTTATTTTATTATTTATTTTATTTCTTTTTATTTTATTTTAATTAATTTACTGAGACAGAATCTTAAGCAGGCTCCACACCCAGCATGGAGCCTGATGCAGGGCTTGATCTAAAGACCCAGATATGACCTGAGCCGAAATCAAGAGTTGGATGCTCAATCAACTAAGCCACCCACATACCCCTGAGACCATGTATTTTAAAGAGCTCTGCATTGTTCCAGTTCTGTTCTGGGTGTCACTTCAAGTCAGTGATGGGGCTGGGCTGTGTCAGCTCTGGGATCCTTCCCACGCTTTTTCTGGTCCCCTCTGGGTACTTATTTCATCCTGGGTCCCTTGTCCAGGGCTCCATGGTTGGTGCCTGCATCCAGGGCCAACTGTGGGGTCTGCACAGTCTTGGCTGTGTGTTGGGAAGGAAGAAGGTTTTTGAGAGCCAGAGGGTCTGGGCACAGCCCCGTGCTGGACATCAGGTGAGTGTGGGCCAGGAAGCCAGCCATCCAGCTCAAAGATGGATGCAATACTTAACCGCTTGAGCGTCTGCTGCTTTGTCTCTGAATGGACCTCATGGGCTCATAGCTGTAAAGTCCTTGGGGAAACCCCAGGGCTCCGTGAGTGTTGGCTGATACCCTTCTCAGCTCCAGGTTGGCCATTCATGTCCTACCTTGGTACCCTCTCCTCCCTAGTGGGGCCCCAGTACCAGGCTGCCTGCTGTGCTGAGGACTGTTGTGAAGGCCTCAGTGGGTGTGTTCTATCTGCAGGAGGCTCAGAGCAGGGGCCCGAGTGCAGGCCTCAGGACTTCTCGACAGGTGCACAGTCCCCAAACAGTCACCAGACCAAGAATGAAGAAGGTCCCCAGAGCAGCTTCCTTCCCAAAGTCAAGGGGAGAGAGAGAGAATGACAGACAGAAGAGGGGTAGAGCATGTTATACAAAGACAGTGGCTGGAGTCCTTAATCTGGTGGACATTCGCCAAGGACGTTCACGACCTGGACGAGGCCGGACTGTTCCCTCTCTGTGTCATGGGAGGCTGACCAGGGAGTTATGGGTCAGTGCAGAGGGCCAGACAGAAGTCAGCAACAACACAACAACCATAATTGAGCATCCACTGCATACGTCATGCTTCTTATTTCTCCCGGGAGCCCTATATGCAAAGTATTACTAACTGTATTTTAAAAAATATCTTAAATACTATATTTTAACGTAATATATATACAAACTGTTATTTCAACATGTAATTATATATAAATATCAGATATTTTGTGTTATTTTCTGTGTGCTGTCTTTGAAATCCAGTGTGTCTGCCACTGTTAGAGCACGTCTCAATTCAGACCAACCCCAGTGTCCGGTGCCTGACAGCCACATGTGGCTCCTGGTGACCGTGTTGGACAGAGCAGCTTTGACCCTTGTTCTGGTGTTTTTAAGGGAAAACTGACAAACAGAGGCATTAAAAGAGAGTGCTCTCGTTTAACGCAGCTTGCTTAGGACTGGCTCCTTTTTAAGGATAAGGAAACGGAGGCTCAGAGCAGTGACAGGAAGCTTGAAGTAGTCGTGAGCACGCAGGGGGCTGAGCATGCAGGTCCCAGCTACACGGAGGGATATGGGGAACACCAGTCACATGTGGCTGTTTCGATTTAAATATTTTTAAGAAGAATTTATTTATTTGTTTATTTATTTACGAGAGAGAGAGAGGGAGAGAGAGAGAGAGGGAGAACACAAGCCAGGGGGTTGGGAGGGGCAGAGGGAGAGGGAAAAGCAGACTCCCTGCCATGAGGGAGCCCGAGGGGGACTTGATCCCAGGACCCAGGGATCATGACCTGAGCTGAAAGCAGACGCTTAACCCACTGAGCCACCCAGGTGCCCTGTTTCAATTTGAATTAAGTAAAATTAAATACAATTTTAAACGCCTTCCTTGGTTGTGCTAGCAACATTGCACATCTCGAGAGGCACGGAAGGCTAGTGGCCGCCGTCCTGGGCAGCACGGGTACAGAACATGCCCATCGCTGCAGGACGTGCTCCCGGACAGCCAGATCGCCGGAGCTCAAATCTGCCGCAGCAAGGTGGCCTTGCGCAGCTGTGGCAATGCTCCTGGCCTGTGTCGGGCAGCATCTGTCCGCAGGCGGATCTGAGGCTCTGCCTGTGGGCTTTGTTCTGACCTGCTCCCCGGAAGGCAGCCTGGGATTCCGAGAGTGAATGCTCTGGCGGCAGCCCTCCCGCGGTGGGTTGGTGGATGCACCGCCCGGCTCCCTCGCCCTGCGGGTGGCACGGTCCCGAGGTGCGGTCAGCAGTCTCCCCGAGGCCCCAGTGGCCCCGACCCCGACCTGCAGGTGCCCATGGCCGTGACTTGGTCATAACTCACCTGTTCTTGACGTCTTTCTCTGTCACCTCCTCAATCCCCCTCCAGTGCTGCCTGGAATCACCTCCCAAGTAAGACACTTGAACTTGACTCCTGAATTTGAAGATCTGCTTCTGGTAGACTCCACACTGAGACAGCACATCCCACCCTGTGCCTGGACTGACAGATCTGCCAAAGGGCGTAATGGTCCTTTCCAAATCCCAAAAGCATTACCAGTTCGGGAGGTTGCTGGGGTCAGCTGGTGCCCAGCGCCTGGCAGCAGGGGGTCACTGGGCTGTGTGGTGATGCAGGGAAGAAGGGCAGAGAACCTATTGCTCCTCAGAGCATCGTTCTCCTGTCTCTGATCCTCTGACTTTCATGCCCCCAGACCGTCCTCAAAAGACCATCACCTTTGACTGTGTGTTTGCCCCTGCAGGCCCCCTCGTGTTCGGTGAGCCCATCGCTGCCAGCCTGGGGACTGATGGCACCCACTACTGGAGCAAGAACTGGGCCAAGGCAGCAGCCTTCGTGACCTCCCCTCCCCTGAGCCCAGACCCTACCACACCTGACTACTTGACCTCCCTGTTGGCCTGGTGAGAGCCGAGGGGGTGGCTAAGCGATACTAGGTATAGTGTAGAATATTGGGAAGCATCCAGGATTAGAAACGAGAATCCAGATTCACCCTGTATTTGTCACATAACCCAGAATGGCTTTTTGCTTTGGTTTACTCATTGGCAAAATGGAGGAGAACATAGTACCTACTGTGGAGCTGATTATGTGTGACATTGGAAGAAAATGGCCTAGAATCTAGGGTTCGGTAAATGCCTACTGTTACTTGCAAAGCACCTCCTGGGTACCTGCACACAGTAGGAGCACAGCCACCTTGGTCCCTTCCCTTCTATTGGCCACCATGAGGGAAGAACACTTAAGCCATAAGAGAAGGTTAAGTGGTGAGGTGTGCAGGCCGCCCTGGAAGCAGAGGTACATGCTCAGAACCAGGAAACTTGTAGAAGGCTTCATGGGGGAGGCAACATCAGGCCAGGAGCTAGAGGACTAGTAGGAATTCGCTGGATTGGGGATAAGTCCAGGCTTCTGGTCTTAGCTTTGGAGGAGCCCCACGGGGGTGAGGATGTGAACCTACCATGGAGATTTCTTTCTTCCAAATGGTGCAGAAACCCTTGACTTGACTATCCACAGGCTTACTCATCGTCTGCAAACTGATGTCTGGTGGGCAGATCCAAGTCCAGACAGACTCCCCATCTCCTCCACAAAGCTGCTGCTCCCACAGTCTTGCCCATATCTGAAGATGGCAGGAAACAGGCCAAAGGCCCCAGGATCTGACCACATTTTGCCCCCTTGGCGATGACCGTCATGGCTCATCTCCAATAGGCCTGTTTCTGTGCTCTTCCTTCCATGCCCCTAACATGATACAGTCTATACCCAACAAGCACCCAGATTTTAAAACCCAAATCAGACCAAGCCACTCCTCTGCCTGGAGATTCCCAGGATCCTCTTCTCTTAGCATTGAACACAAGTCTTCACAACATCCCCCAAGGCCAAGCCTGATATGGCCTCACCCCCCATTGAACCTCACTTGGCACCTTGTCTGGGTGGATGCCCACTCTTCCAGGTGAGGAAGAGGAGGCCCACCTGGGGAGTCTTATTCAGAGAGCCCAGAGCCCACACTGACAGAGCCTTTTCCCAATAAGACACAGGCTCCCAAAGGGCCTTCCAGTGTCACTCACTGATACCCATGAAGTGCCCCAAATCCCTTCCCCAGAATCTCTTGGGGTTTTCATTTCACAGCATACATTGGGTGCCTGAAATTCAACCTGAAACTCAAGTCTGATCCCCACCTTGTTTTCATCCTTGCAGTGGAGACCTGCAGGTCACAGGTAGCGGCCACTGTCCCTACAGCACTGCCCAGAAAGCAGTGGGCAAGGATAACTTCACTCTGATCCCAGAGGGGGTCAATGGGATAGAAGAGCGGATGACTGTTGTCTGGGACAAAGCAGTGGTAAGGTGTTCCTTGTTTTTCTATCCCCAGGAACATTCTAGAAGCTCCCTGCCTGGCCCCTCAAAAGCTAGCACTTTGCGCATTGCTGGTTGTCTTTTATTTTAAGATTTATCTATTTGAGAGAGTGAGAAGAGTGAGAAGAGTGAGTAGAGGGAGGGGCAGAGGGAGAGAATCTTGAAGCAGACTTCCCTCTGAGCATGGAGCCCAGTGTGGGGCCCAGTCCCACCACCTGTGAGATCATGACCTGAGCTGAAACCAAGAATCAGACGCTCAACCAACTGAGCCACCCAGGTGCCTCTGCACTGCTGATTCTTAAAGCTCCTCCCTTCCTTGCTTTGATGCAGGTGCAGAACACACCAGGAGGGCATGCGAGGAGGAAACGTGTCTCTTAACAAAGCAGCACAGACATGACAGCTCCCCTTTATTCTTTAAGGATGCAAAATATTTTCTTTAGCTTTGTTTTGACCACATCTCAGTTCCTGTAAAGATGACTTTGTAAACCGTGTGTGTGTTTGGGGTTGAATACAGAGGGTGCTTGTCGCGTCACAATAGGAAGCCCCAGGTCACACTCTGGCCCCTGACTTGAACCTAAGATTTTTATTTTCTATTAAACTTGGACCCAGTGGGACTGACAAGATGGCACAGTGGTTATTGAGCAGATGTCAATATACCTCTGAGCGGTCAATTGCACTTCTGTTCTGATGGGGCCAGGCCTTTGTGCCCTTTCATGATGGCCTATTTGCAGTGGGGGAGGAGAAAAATCCAGACTTCTCTCAAGGACTCCTGTTGGCAGGTCTAGATTCGTGCCTGTCTGCTCTTCCCCCAGCCCTGTTATGGGACATTCTCCTCATCTGTGGATTTTGCCTTTAGGCTACTGGCAAAATGGACGAGAACCAGTTTGTTGCTATCACCAGCACCAACGCAGCCAAGATCTTTAACCTGTACCCCAGGAAAGGGCGGATTGCGGTGGGCTCAGATGCTGATGTGGTCATCTGGGACCCTGATAAGGTGAAGACCATAACAGCCAAGAGTCACAAGTCGGTAAGTCCTGGCTTGTCCAAGATGCTCCTGATTTGGATATGCGACCTTTGCTTTGTAACCACCTTAGAAGCCTCTAGTTAGAGATGATTTATGAAGTTTCCAACCAGAATGTGATCTGATATCTGACATGACTCAGTCATTCACATTGCTCTGCCAGTTGGAGGGACTGGCTTCCAGCAGATGCAGCTAAGCTGCTGATGTGCAACTGCATGTGTTCTCTCTCTCCCTCTCTCTGCCTCAGTTTCTCTCTCTCAGTGGGTCTGCCCTAGATGCATGCAGTCACAGGCTCAGAGGAGAAGTATTAGGTCCAGGATTATCTCTTCATGGATATTAACACGTTCTCCATTTGTCAGTGTCAGTCTGTCTCTTCCAGGATACAAAAGAACTGAAGAATAATAACTGCCTTCTGGGGTGGGGACTAGGGACCTGGGGCTCCCAGGTGGGGGCAGCAGTTTTGTTTAATTGTTGTCCTTTGTACTGTTTGAATTATTACATCGTTCACATATTACATATCAGAAATGAAAGTTTTTAAATCTCCATGTAGCTGTGAGACATCGAATGTAGCATCTGTAGGGGATAAGCCTGAGCCACATAAGAACTCTCCATTTAGGAGCGCCACATGGCACACGCCAGCATGAGGAGTTGCGGGCCGTGCAGGACTGAGTAAGCTGAGCTGGGAGGTTGGCCAGTTTCAACTGGTAGGGCCTGCTTCCTCACCACCTTTTGGGCATCACATACCCCATATTTGGGCTTTGGGCTGTAAGTCACCACGCAGTGGGTCACTTTAGGGTGATACTGGAAGCATTAGATTAGGAAATGTTATAACTGAGAGCACACCATATGCCTGGATCCTGGGAGGCAGCTACAAACCAAGAGTGTGGCTCAGTATTAGCAGCTGTGTGTGGATCTAATTATTTCCTGAAACCCCAAGGATACTCCTAAAACCCATCAGAAGTGGTAAGAGAACCCATTGGCTGATTACAAATCAATGTAAAGAATCAATAGCTTTTCTATGAAGTAATTAAAAAACACTTTGAAAAAATAGAATGGAAATCAATATCTTGTTTCTAGTAACAATAAAAACTAAAGACATATAAACACAAGTTCTTTTATGCTAACATGATTCAGTAGAGTGAACATAGCAATTCTTGCTAATTTAATCTACAAGTTTGAAGTTTTCCCATCAGAAAACTCAATGGAATTGTTGTTTAGCTAGAAAACAGAGGTCCTAGGTGCTAAATGTGAGGATAGTCAAACATTTCTAGAAAGCTAAGGGGTAAGCCCTGCTCATCCCAGTTCTAAAAACTGGTTGTAGAGCTACAACTGTTAGGGCAGTTTGTTGTTGGCATGGCAGGGGGATAGCCAGGCAGTAGCCTGACCACACGTAAGAATTTGGTTTACAATGTGGAGACCATTCAGATTAGCTGGACAGAGGTGGTTATCAGCCGGTGGGTCCCAACATCTGGCCCCGATGGCCTGACCTCTGCTGTGCTGTTTACCTCAGAATGGATCAAAGGTTGAAATGAAAGTTACCAAAGGCCTAGAATAAAGGATGTTTTTAGAAATGATAGTTTTGAAGGGGAGAAGATCTTTCTAAGCTAGACACAAAACTTAAGAAAGTGTAAAGGGGAAGATTGGCCTGTGTGGGCACCGTGTACAAATTAAAAACCCCTCTGTATGGCATAAAATAATATGCCATAATAATAATTATTATTATTATCTTATATGAGATCACAAGGCAGAGGACAGACAGCCAGATGATACTCAGGACAAACATAAATTCCTTAACATCAAACGTCTAAGAAACCAGTAAGAAAAATACCAAGTGCCTAATAAATAGTGTACAAAGACACAGTTACACAAGAAGAAGTATACAAACAACTTATATACCTTTAAAAACAGACCCAGTCTCACTTATAATTAACCAAATCCAAATCTCAAGAGTATGGTGCTATTTCTCACCCATGCAGCGATTGAGATGCTGGTGGTTAATGGGATGCAGGTGGGGTCAGGTCACGGGGCACAGGCAAGGGAGGACAAGTCTATCAAAGTTAAAATCCATTTACTCTTTAGCGCCAAACTCTACATCTAGAAAGATGTTAACACATGCCAGTGTGGACACACAGAAGCATAGTTCAATATGGGTTTTAGCAAAAGCAAGGAAACAATCCAGTTATCAATCTCTGTGAATGATACTACACTGCCATAGGAGGTAATATGGCTCCGTGGTTTAGAGTGTTAAGATTTTTAATCCAGGTACCTGTGCCCATATGGAACAGTCTCTGAGCTCAGGAGAAAAAATTCAGGTGAAAGCCATCAGTACAGAGCTTCTGCAATGTTGAGACAGTTATTCATGCTCAGAAAATATCTGGGGGCTCAGAAGAATGTCTTTAAGGCAGATATTTCAGTCTAAGGTAGAAGAGAGACCTACTTTTTAAAATCAAAAATCGTTTGTGCTTTTTTATTTTTCTTCTATCGTGTAGATGACCTACTTCTTAAATAATAAGAAACAGCTGGCTAGTGGTAGTTACATTCCCTTTAGGGATTATGAAGGGAATGTGTGTTTTTAAGAACGTGTTTTGTCATTCAAATTAGCAAAAAGAGAGTAAGGGAGGTGGGAAAGAAGGGAGAGAGGAAGGGAGGGTGGGAAGGAGTGAGAGAAGGGAGGGAAGGAGGGAGGAAAGAAGGAAGGAAGGAAAGAAGGAAGGAAGGAAGGAAGGAAGGAAGGAAGGAAGGAAGGAAGGAAGGAAGGATAAAAGTGACCACACTCAGAGCTGGAAGGGAATCCATGGAACATGAAATCAATGAGGTATCGCTCTGCCCCATTGCCGACATAATTTCAGTTGGTCTGATGCCTTTGGGAAGTCACTTGGCAATATGCAACAAGTACCCTGAAAAAGCTCATGACCCAGTAACTTAATTATAGAAAACTACCCTAAAGAAGATATATTTTTTTAAGATTTTATTTATTCATTCATGAGACACATCACACACACACAGGGAGAGAGAGAGGCAGAGACACAGGCTCCATGCAGGGAGCCCGATGTGGGACCCAATCCCAGGTCTCCAGGATCACGCCCTGGGCTGAAGGCGGTGCTAAACCGCTAAGCCATCTGGACTGCCCAAGAAGATAGTTTTTTTTAAGACACAAAAATGCCCATTGTAGTCAGAGCAGCCACATTGCCAGACAACAGGGGGCACCTGTTCATGTTTGTGATGCCTCAGACATTAATTGGGTCTATGAAACCACCCTTAGCCTAATGCCCAAGGGCGAGGGTCAGTTATGCTAATGAAGACACGGAGAACGGACTATTGCATTGCCCCAAAGGAGAGGTTTGCAAGGGGCAAGTGCTGCAAGTGCCCCGGGAAGCCGTTGGGGAGCCTCAGGGCCCATGCAGAAAGCGGCAAGGGCACAGCTGTGCTTCTTGCCATGCAGGCGGTGGAGTACAACATCTTCGAGGGCATGGAGTGCCACGGCTCCCCGCTGGTGGTCATCAGCCAGGGCAAGATCGTCTTTGAGGACGGCAACATTAATGTCAACAAGGGCATGGGCCGTTTCATCCCCCGGAAGCCTTTCCCCGAGTATCTCTACCAGCGTGTCAGGATCAGGAGCAAGGTGAGCGGGTCCAGCGTCCGGTGTGTGCAGAGTTCACGAGTCACGGCCACGTCAGCATCCCTTTCCTCTTGTGTCGGGTGAGCCGTGACACTGCCCTGCCCGTGTCTCGGCGCTGGAGTGCAGGTGCCAGGATTTTGCAGGCTGTAAAGGGGTGTGCACGTGAGGGATGGGAGGGTGGTGGGGGTAACACTGACTGAGCTGCTCTGGGGTGCACATCCCACATCATCTCAGGGGCCTCACCTCCTGATCTTTGAGTGTCAGGACCTTCCTGCGGATCAGGAAGAAGTGCCTGCAGTGCTTGGAGCAGTGGACTGGCCAGCATCACACAGCTGGGAAAGCCAGAACCTATTAGGCTTTGTCCTTCTGGTAAAAACAAACAACCCCCAGCACACCAGAGGGATGGCAAAACTGCATCTCATGCCCTTCAAACCTTCCCTCTTCTCTCCCTGCCCTCCCTACCCTTCCGTTCTGCATCTCTTTCCCTGAAGAGTCTTGGCAGGGACGTGGGAGGCCCAGGCAGGCGTCTAGCAGGCGCCAGCCCTTCTCCAGCCCAGCTCAGAGGGAGCTTGCTCACGCTTTAGATAAACTCCCACCTCTGGGCCCATCGTCTTCCCTCATTGGGTCCCTCCTGTCACCATGACCAGCTGCTTCCCACACTAAATGGCTGATGTTTGCTGGAAAGGCCAGCAAGTGTGTGTATGTGTGTGTGTGTGCATAGATGTATGTGTACATGTCTGCATGCCATGTCTGTAGGTGTGTGTATATGCCTGCATGTGTGTGCCCATGAGTGTGTACATGTGTGTGTGCATAGATGTATGTGTGCATGACTACATGTGTGCGTGTACATAGATGTGTGCATGTCATGTGTGCATATGCCTTTGTGTGCACACATAGATGTGTGTGTACATGTGTGCACACTGTGTAGGTGTGTGTACATGCCTGTGTGCATGTGCACATGTGTGTGCATAGATGTATGTGTACATATGTATGCATGCCGTGTGTGTATATGCCTGCATGTGTATGCAGAGGTGTGTGCATAGATGCATGTGTACATGTGTGTGCATGCAGTGTGTCGGTGTTGTATTTGCCATGTGTGTGCACATGCGTGTACATAGATGTATGTGCATATGTGTGTGCATGCAGTGTGTAGCTGTGTATATGCCTGCATGTGTGCACATGTGTGCATGCATAGGTGTATGTGTACATGTTATGCATAGTGTGTGTATATGCCTGCGTGTACGTGCACATGTGTGTGTATGGATGTGTGTGTACACATGTACATGTGCCCACCTGCTGTGTATGGTCCCACTCTTCCTGTGCTTCTTAAATGCCGCCGCCACCACCAATTTTGATGGAAGAGCCCAGAAACCTCCTGGCACCCCCAGACTCTCTCAGGCTCACATTGTAATGCTTAATGTCTTTCCATGTCCTATAAGGTGTAGCACCCCGGGTCAGACATTCCAAATTGTTCAGACGTTGCACGTCAGATGGGGAAAGGACGGACACGAAGAATAAGCAAGTCAGATCTGAGAGATGGCCGTGGAAAGCCGAGGGGGCCGAGAGACCACAGCGGCTGCTAGAGACAGGAGACTTGTGTAAACTCCCAGCTGGACACCTGCTAAGGGGCGCAAACACATGTTGGCCAGCTTCATTTCCTTTACATGGGTTTGGACCTGAGGCCTGTAGTTAGCAGCCATGTCTGTGAGAGCAGGTACCTGGTACCTGTGTGAGGCCGTCACCTGCAGTAGCCAGAAGGCCGGGTCCCCACCCAGGGCTCTCCTTCCCCACATGCCCGGGGGCAGAGGATAGGAGCCACACCATGTGAGGGACAGGATATGCCCCAGACCTAGCTGAGTTGAGCTGAGCTTGGAGTAGGTCCCTGAAGGGTGTGGGGAGGTGGGGAGGCAAGCTTTGAACCAGCCGGCACTGAGGGAAGCCCCAGAGGTGCAGTAAGCAGGTATTATGAAAAATAGACCAGAAAGGTGGCCAGACACAGTAGTCTGGGATGGAGGGCTCCCCTGTGGCAATGCTCAACCCGTGGGATAGAGACCCTGGTCCATGCCCTGTCCCCCAGAGGGTCAATGCAGATGTGCATTTCCAAGTTCCCCTGAGCTGGCCGCCCTCAGAGGTGGCCCCGTCACCCCACCATGTGCCCAATTTTCTTCCTTCTTCTCCCCCTCCTCCTTTCTGAAACCACCTCCCAAATAAACTAGCTGTCTCCAGATCCTTGTCTTGGGCTCACCTTCTGCAAGACCATAGACAATTCAGTGGTTCTTGAGAGGGATAGTGGGGCATGTCAGGGAAAGTGTTCTCCTCTTGAAAATGGGTTTAGGGTCCACCTGTATGAAGCTCTGAGTGTGTGTGCGTATATGCATGTATGTGCATGTCTTTATATGTGTGTTGGGTTATATACATGGAGGATATGTGTGAATTACGTGTGTACAGATGTATATGTGGAGCAAGTGGGTAGATGCATACAGGGTGTGTGTGCACATGTGTATGCACATGTGTGCATGCATTACGTGGAGTGAATGCACGTATGTGGTATGCATACGCATGTGAATGCATGTGTGTCTGTACATGTATGTGGAGTAAGTGGGTGCATGCACGCAGGGTGTGTGCACATGTGTATGCATGTGTCTATGTACGTGTGTGTATGTGGAGTAAGTGGGTGCATGCAGGGTGTGCACATGTGTACACATATGTTTGTACATGTGTGTATATGGAGTAAGGGTGCGTGCATGCAGGGCATGTGTGCACACATGTATAGACGTGTGTGTGTGTATGTGGAGTAAGTGGGTGCACACATGTTGGGTGTGTGTGTGCATGTGTGTGTGTAGTAAATGGGTGCATGCATGAGGGGTATGTGTGCATACATATGTATGCATGTGTCTGGGTGAATGCACCCGTGTGTCCCCGAGCTGACCTCGGGTCACTGGCTGCAGGGCTCCAGCCTGCCTGAATGGGAAGGCACAGGTGCATCTTGCCCATTGGTCCCCCTCCCCCCCGTAGGTTTCAGGGTTGCAAGGTGTTCCCAGGGGCATGTACGACGGTCCTGTGTACGAGGTGCCAGCCACACCCAAATATGCAACTCCTGCTCCCTCTGCCAAGTCCTCGCCTTCCAAACACCAGCCCCCGCCCATCAGAAACCTCCACCAGTCCAACTTCAGTTTATCAGGTAAGAGGCTCCCCACGCCCACGGCGCTTCCCAGCGGACCCCGCAGGCACTAGCTGAGAAAGCAAGGGGAGGGTGGGGAGCCCCATCACCTCTCCTCCTGGAGCGGCAGAGCGGGCAGGGGAGGTCAGGAAACGGAGGGAGCCCACAGGGGCTACACAGAGATACCTGACCCTGGCTATGAAGTCTGCACAAAAATTGGCTCATCCTTAAGCACACCTTCCCTGTGAAGCTGCCCGTGGTCCCTCGGCCCCAGGGACGCTGCAGTTTCATCAGCTCGTCACAGGAGGGCAGACACGCACACGCCGGGGAGGCTGAACTGGAATTCTGTCCCCCAGAGTATTCGAGGCATGTTTATATACCCTGGGCTAGGAACTAGGAGTACGGTGATGAATGAGACACAGCTGGGCCGCCCCCACTTTTGCTCCGGGGTCAGCAAATGTCTTAAAGGACCTGATCATAAATAGTCTAGGTTTTGTCAGCCAAGAGGCAAAATTTAGGGTATTAAGTAGCCATTTCAAAAGCAGCATTGAAAAATATTTTTAAAAAACGTAAAAAACTATTCTTAGCTCATGGACTATACAAAAACAGGTGATGGCCAAGCTTTGTCAATCGTCCATGGTTTGCAGACTCTGATCTAACAGGAGTGAGAGCCATTTAAACAAAAGCTGGTATGTTTGGCAAAAGAGAGTGGAGGGGCAGAGAGAGATGAATATCCATTTAAATTGTGGGAGCATATATCGGATGAGTGTCTGTCTCAGCGATTATGCAGTGGGGGGACATAAGCTGTGGTGGGGCATGGGTCCCCAATGCAGCTCATTTTACTTTCCATGAGCCTACATGCAAGACTTCCTCACACACTGAGTGTGATTCCAGTCTTTAAAGATAACTAGTAATTTTTCCACAAATGGACCCACAACACAACTCAAGTATCTCATCTTATGCTCAGTCGACAGAAGAGGGACTGGACACAGTCCCAGGACAAGGCCCCTGGGTGGGGTTGCATGGAGTTTGCAGACTAGGCCTCTCTTCTTAAGTCGTGCGATTCACCATTGCTATTAAATACAGAGGGCAAGCCCCCTCTCTCGTAGAACTACAGAAACACTGAATAGAAAGTCTGCTGGAAGGGTCCCACCACTGCCACCCAATGCCCTGGTTGGTGCTCCGTCTCTCCCAGACCCACCGCACCTCCCCGGCCAGCTTCAGGGCAAGTTAACAGGTGCCTTTGTTCGCTACCAGCACCGTAGGCTTTCTGACATCAGGAATGATTTCACAGATGCCTTTTAAATATCCGCATGATGTCCCTTTATAGAGGTGCAGCGTGATTTACTGCACTAGTGTCCTTTTGCCCGACAGGTGTTTGCGAAGTAGCTGACCTGTAACCAGCAAGATGGGGAGGATTATGAGAGAAATGGGCATTAAGCACTAGGCCTGACTTCTGGTTCTGGAACTTAAGGAAGTTCCTGGTTTACCAGAAAGACCTGATATCTTCCAAGGGGACCATGAGAAAATCAGCACACCACGCCACGTCCATAGTGGCTTTCAGGGATCAGACAGTGGCAGAGATGGAAGGTACTCCACCTACGCTGCTCCCACTTTACAGAAAAGGAAGTGAAGGCCACGGGAAGGGTGGGTCTGATTCCAGATCACCCGGATTCCAGACGTGACTTGTACTGGAACCTATCTCAGGACTGGACCCCGGAGCCCTCTCACGCTAGCTCTCCTTTTTGCCTTTGTCCATCAGTCACTAGTTATTCACCAAAGACATATTTTATTGAGCACCAGGCCCTGGGCTTGGTGCTGGAGCTTTAAATCTTTAACTGCAAAAGAATGTGTAAGATTGGAACAAATGGTTGGCTTTGCAGATTTAAAACAAAAAAAAAGTGATGTTTCTCCTCCACGCAGATCTGGCCATTGCAAACCAGGTGGGTAGTTCTGAGCTCTGAGTAGTTCATACGCACACACACACACACACACACATGCACACGCACACATACGTGCCCTCCCATGCATACTGTACATAAACACCTTTGGAGCATCAGGCTCTGCTGTGTGTTGTTCTGACTCCTGGAGAAGCAGGGGCTATGGAGACAAACCAGTTGGGGCTGGAATCCTGGCTCACCCATCCTCCAGCTCTGTCCCCCAGGGTGCATGACCTGAGTATCCGATTCCTTGTCTGTAAATTTGGGGTAAAAGCACCCCCTTCATAGTACTGCTGTATACCCTAAACTCAACCATGTATGGTAAAGCATCAACTCTGTGCCTGCACACAGTAGGCACTCTGTTCACCGGTCTCAAGAACATGGAGCCAGGCAAGAAATAGTGCAGGGTAGTCAGGGCTGCAAGAGGGTGACCCCAGGGCCTGAGAGCAGTGAACCCATGGATGCTGGGGAGCTGTCCCAGAGGTGAGCCTGGGTGGAGAGGCTGGAGGGCGTGTCTGGACAAGGGCTCGGCATCCCTGCCCTCTGGGGCAGCAGGTGGAACCTGTCAGAAGTGAAGGGCTCCGTCTCTTTCAGGTGCCCAGATAGATGACAACAATCCCAGACGCACTGGCCACCGCATCGTGGCACCCCCCGGCGGCCGCTCCAACATCACCAGCCTCGGCTGAAGGCGGACGAGTGGATGGATGAGCTAGGAATAATGTCCATTCCTTTCCCTGTCAGGGTTTGGGAAACCCACAGTTTAATTTGGTACTGATGGGGGGAAAATTGAATGATGTTCTTTCCTCTTTTGTTTAGGAAGAAGTGGTACTAGTGTGGTGTGTTTGCTTGGAAACTCCTTGCCCCACAGTTGTGTGTTCATGCCGACTCCACCTCAGAGCATGGGGTCTCCATTTCCCTCCTTAGTGAACACAGGTTCTAGCATCGTCTTGTACTGTCCCCTCCACTTCTGACTCCACAGGCTCCATGATTCTCGGGGTGGTTCCTTTGCACCCTTGTAGCTGTTCTAGGATAGTTGATGCATGTTACTGAATTATGTATGCAAGTCTGTGAGTGCATCTGACGGAACATCGCCGAGGACCAATGTAGACACAATGCCGAGACCTCAAGCCCTCAGGGGCAACTCCAAAACTCAATGCGAAGATGTTTACTCATTGCCCCCACCCCAAGTCCATGCTTAGAAGGCAGCCTGCCCCACCCCTCCCCACCCCACTCCCATTGAGAGAACCTTCTGTGAATTCTCAGAGAGGCAGGGGAGCCTTCCAGTGCTTGCAGAGAAGCATCATCCACGTCCTGTGTCAGAAACCCTGGTCTCCGTGGCACTTGTGACTTGCCATGACGTCTTCTGGTCTGTGTGTCCTTCCAGCCAGCTCCGACTTCGGGCCTAGCCAGGTTCACACTCAGAAAGGGGTCTCCCCACCCCCATCAGGGCTGACAACAGTGGGGCGACAGCTGCTCCCTGTTGCCCCACTCCTGGTCCCTTCGAGGTGGTTGACGGGGCAGTCAGATTTTTAAAGTTTTGTACAAAGTTTTCCTTTGTAATCACCCCCATTTTTACTTAACAACTGACTTATTGTGGCTCTTATTTCTGAATTCAAAGCTTGTGAAAAAATAAAGAAAATAAACAGCCTGCTGGTCCAACTTGAGTGCTTTCATTTAAGGGTGGCTGCTTGGTGAGGTGCAAATGCTCAGCACTCTTCCTCATAATGATTGGAGTTGCTTCCCAGGACTCACTCTCGGTAGACACTGGGGGAAGCAGGGGAGAAAGGAGAGGGAGCCAGTCATGAGGTGTGGAGTGTTGATCTCAGACCCAGAAGTCATGGTGGGAAAAGTAGGTGGCTTCTATTTTTTATTTATTTTATTTTATTTTTTATTTTTTAAATTTTTTAAATATTTTAATTTTATTTATTATTTTATTTTATTTTATTATTTTTTCAATTTATTTTATTTTAATTTTTAAATTTTTTAATTTATTTTATTTTATTTTGTTTTGTTTTATTTTTCTTATTTAAGTAGGTGGCATCTATAACATGGTTTGAAAGCACACGTCCATTCCCTCCTGCCTGGCCCATCCTTGGTGTACTGTCTTCTTGTAGGTTACAGTCTACCTCAGACTGAGAACTCTAACCTTCGAAACATCACATTTCTTCCCTCTGGTTCCAGGAACAGATGCACATCATGAGGAGTAAAAACTCAAAGTTGCTTGTCCCAATTTGCCACTAGTAGTAGTGATAGTGGTGATGATGGTGATGTTGGTGGTCATGATGGTGGTGGATAGTAATGGTGGTGATGGTGATGCTGACGATCTTGATGATGGTGGTGGAGGTGGTGATGATGGTGAGAATGATGGTGATGCTGGTGGTGGTGATGATGATGATGGTGATGATGGTGGTGGTGGAGGTGGTGGTGATGGCGGTGATGATGATGATAATGATGATAGTGGTGGTGATGAGGCAGGCAGTATCTGTGTGGTAGGGCTGCATGTTAGGTGCTCTGTGATGTGGGCTCTATTACTATGCCCCTTTTAGAGATGAATCCTAGAGAGTTCAGTGACTTGTCCAAGATCACACAGTGAGGAAGAGGCCAATCCAGTATTTGAATCCAGGACTCTTGAAATTGGCTCAAAGTCCAAAGTTCCTTTCTCCTGATGACTAAGTTTTCCTGTCACTCAAGGCAGGATGGCTGTGGATGGTTCTACATCTACTTAATTGTTTTAGTGTATTCTCCACCTGCCTGGTTTGGCTAAGACACCTTAAGGTCCAACATGGTGTTGGCTCACAGTCTGTCATGGACTTTCCTGAAACAAGGCTAAATACAGGGAAAGGTCAGGAATGAACGATAAGGCCTTTAGATGTTTGGCTGTGGCTCATTCAGATTATTAAAGGGCAACACAGAAACTTCCAGAAGAGCAAAGCTGGCAGCAGTGTTACCCCACTCTCCAGAAAGCATTCCTCTTCTGCATCATCCCCTAACCCATCCGGGGTGCAAGCAGAAGCAACCCTAACACCCTCTCTCTAAGACTGACTGGTGGAGCTACTGCCCAGCTGCATAACTGACTGAGGTCACCAGCCCCCACTGTCCCACGTGAGGTTCCCCAGCACTTCCAAGAATCACAGTCACCGGCCCTGGTGGTGCAAGAAAGACAAATCTTAAGTTTTGGAAGCTGTGCCACAACATTCTTTGTAAGGCACATGCTTCTCTTTTGTGTCCTGAGATGGTAGCAAGAGGTAGGGAGTGTTTCTCGGAAAGCTTTAGCGGAAAGCTACCTCTTCTCACATTCATCTATCTACACCTGTGATTATCCTTTACCACGTCATAGTCTAGTCCCAGGTTCCAGGAATTAGGATGTAGACATCTTGGGTGGAGGGGCATTATTCTATCCACAAGTCTTCTAAGTCGCCTTACAGAAACTTTTTATCTTGCCACATTGAGGTATATGATCCATATTTCCCTAATATTTGTGTATAAGGAAAGGGAAGGCTCAAGACTCACTTCTTCTTATATAATATCCAGATGACCCAGCACCATTTATTGAAAACACCATCATTTCCTCATTAGGGCTGCGTGATGGCTTTATTGTAAATCAGGTGATCATAGCATATGAGTCTTTGGTCCTAAGGTACCGTGCAAAATGAATACTAAACCCTGGGCTGGGCTGGGCTGAGTGTAGCCAGCTTCAAACTACCACCATGAAGCTAGTGAGCTTATAACTCATAGTTTAAATGGGCTCTGGTGTCCCAGTAAGGGCTGGCCTGACCCCGCTATATCCGTTGGCCTATTTTTGCACCAGTATCTCATTTTGACTCTAAAACATAAGACAACAGCCAAGGTCTCCCCATGCATGTAAAGCCCCAGCCATTTTCTGCTACCCTCTGCACTGCCTGGCATATTCTGGCCCCAGAGTCCGTGTGGCCACTTGGTTAAGGTGAGTGGACCAGAGAAGGCTGCTCCCAAGGCCTGTCAGACCTCTGCACACCCGGGGGTTGTTCTTTGGATCAAAGTGCATGTGGTCATGACTCTGCAGCACAAGGCGTGAGTCCTGATGATGCACATTTGCAGTGTCACTGGCCCTGCGTTTCTCTCCCATGATATCAATTTCTGGAGCAGAGGCGCAAGAAGAGTATTTCTGAACTAAAAGGACTTTTACCAAATTGAAGTTTCCTTCCCCATTCCCCTCTTCCTTTCTTTTCCTTCCCACCAAGTGACTGGATTGCCAGACACTGTGCTCATCAGAGGGGATGCGAGGGAAATGCATTCCGGGGGAAGGTCAGGTATGAAATTATTACCCCAAACATCTAACTGCGCCCTTTGCCCACTCCCAGGAAGAGTAGCAGAAGCGTATCGCCAGCTCCTGGTGTTCCCACACAGGGAGTGGCATCCACTCTCTTGGGGAGAGGAAGGTACAGGTGCTCTCCTGGCCTTTCTCACTCCTTCCCCAGGGAAGGAGGTGCACCTGCTTGCTCTGGGAAGAAGGAAATGAGTGTGCCAAGTGGTGCCTTTTGCTGTCTCCAAGGAGATGATGGACCTCAGGACACACACTTCTCCTTGGACGCGGTTTACCATGAAGTCAGTGATGTATGCACAGACCCCTCCCCAGCCCCGGGGGTGGGCTTAGTGATATCTCCAGTCATAGTTTTTGTACAGTTTCCACAGCCAGAGGTTTGAACTGCACCATCCCTGAGGATCAGGTGACAGTGGGGAGGCTGTGGGCATTTCCAGGGTCAGGTGAGGGCAGGTTGACTGGGGTTCGGTGGGCCTGTTTCTGTGTGCAGCTGAGGTAACGCTGGCTGGCCTGGCACAAACGGCCGGTGCTGTGCCACCTCTCCTGCATCACGACAGAGCCCGGAGTCCCGTGGCACCCGGCACCAGAAGCTGTGTGGCACAAGGGGAGGGACGGAGGTCCACAATCTCCCAGCTGTCACATGTGTTGAATTTCGAGAAGGGGGGAAACATTAGAACGAAGTGGACTGCAGAGGTGGATTAGGCCATCCGCTGATTTACAAAATTATTTTATTTTCGGATTTGTGATTTTGTGGAATTCATCAGGCTTTTAAAAAATGTATCACTCATCCTCATCTCCTTCCTCATTCTGAATATTCACTCTCATCCCCCCTGTAGTTTCATTTGCTTTTCATGCTCTTCTCCCCCAAATGTACAGATTCCAGCAGCCCCGCCCCAGATCTGGGTCTCGCTGCTCCTCTGATCTTGCCATGTTTCGGGGTTGTCCCCATGGCAGAGGCTTGTGTCTGGAGCCATGTGTGTGGCCAGGTAGGAAGAGAACGAGCCTTTGTGGCCTCAGGGCCAATCGCAGCCCTCCAACGTGGCTCCATTAGTTACCAAGCCCGGGTGCCCATCTCCCCGACTGCTCTGCCAATGTCCCAACTGGTTCCAAATGTGCATGGGAAATAAAGGCATGTTAATCCCCCCCCCCCCATCCCAGCGGCAAAATACACGGTGCTAAGAGCCTAAGGGGAGGCTCTGATCTTGTCTGAGGGCCGCAGGGAAGGCTCCTGACAGGAGTCCTGCTGCTGAGGTGTGGGTGATGATTATGGACTTGTGAAGCAGCGACGAGGGGTGGGGGTAGGGTGGTTCCAGGGGGGCAGCGGGAATGTCTTATGCAAAAGCCCAGTGGCAGGCGGGGACGGGCACACAGGAGGCCGCGAGTGGAGACTGGCTGGGTGAGGGCGAGGGCATTGGCGGGCCCAGGCTCTGGGACCCCTGGGGCAGGTTCGCAAGCATAGCACGCCCAGCGCAGGGGTGTGGACACATCGCGGCCCACCTCCTCCATCCATCCCATCTGGGTGGTGGGTAGTCACGGAGGTGGACCGGGAGGGGACGGCGGTCCATGTAATTTTGCTTTTTCTCCAGAGAGCAAAGAATACCGCTGAAGCGCCCCAGCCAGAGTGTTCTGGGCCGTGTGGGCCGGCAGGGGAGGTGGGGCGGGGCAGCAGGCTCGGGCTGGGTGGTCAGGAGGGTCCTGCAGCAGCAGCAGCCTCTAGATCAGCACCGAGGGAGGGTCAGGACAGACCCCCGGCGGCCAGAGGGGGCCGCAGAGTCTACGGCCTTCCTCCTTGCTGAGCTCAGGCTGCACGGGCGGTGCCTGTGACAGAATGAATTCGTGAATTCATCCGCCGTCCCCTCCCGGTCCACCTCCCTCCACCTCTGTGACACCCCATAACACAGCCTGTAACACGGCCGGGACAGGAATGGATGGGGGGGCGGTGGGCCGCGATGCGTCCACCTGCCCTCCGCTGGGCGTGCTATGCTTGCCAACCCCGCCCGGGCGTCCCAGAGCCTGGGCCAGACGCCGCAGAGTGTCCCGTGGCTTCTGGCATCCACGTTGGCTTCCAACCGGGAGGCAGTTGTATGATGGGAGGCAGTTGCATGATGGAATGCACCTCCACGCTCCTGCCGGGAGCCCCAAGGGTCCATGGCAGACAGTTCACTGTGCCCAGATTGTGCCGAGCACACGGCTGCGCAGCAGGGCTGAAGGAGGGCCCGGCGTGTGACACAGTCCCTTGGGCTAGGAGGCCACGCTCCAGGAGCAAAACCGTCTTCACGCAAGAGCTGCGGAAGCTGAGCTGCTTCTATCCCGCAGAGAGGCTGGTACCGCCAGGGGTCTGCATTTCCCAAGTTCAAGTCACCGGCTCAGACACTCCCGGCTCCAGGATGCCCCTGTGAGGGGACCCATGGGACAAAAGTGGTTTCTATGTCAACCAGGTTCTCAAAATATGGCAAGAAGGAACCCACAGCTGGTCAGCAGACCCGGCACAGTGACGGAATGCTTTATTTAGCCACGAGAGGGGGCTGCTGGCCAACTCTGGAAATTCCGCAGCTGCTGGGTCAGGACCTGATGCTCTGACAGGAAGCATCCTTAACACGCCAGGTAACCGTCGCGGATGACTTCTTCCATCCCAGAGCCACGCTCTCCTAATAGTCTTATTTAGATTTTAAGAAATAAAAATTCAGGCCACAGACGGGCCAGGAAATCCCCATGACAGGGGTTCCTGGAGCCCGGCGCCCACTGCATTCTGGAAATCTGTGGAATCACAGAGCCCTCTGTCCAGACTTGCTGGGAGCCGACACACTTTGACTCAGGTCAGTGAGTGATGCCCCCAGGGGGACCTCTGGCCACATCTGGAGACACCTTTGGTTGCCACGCCTTGCGGGGGGTGCTCCTGGAATCTGCTGGTTCGGGGGTGCTGCTAAACATCCCACAAGGCACAGAACAGCCCCTGCCCCCAAACGAGGAATGATCTCACCCAAAGTGTCCACAGTGCAGAGGGTGAGAATCTCTGATTTCAATGGAAATAATAATTTTCTTTCCAGGTGGGAAAGGCCTCTCCTAGCTGTGGTTTAAATATGGCCAGTCTGGAAGGTTCTGGATTCTCTCCCTGACCAGGCAAGCAGCAGAGCCCCCTGGGGAACAGGTCTCCTGGTGGTGAACTGCTGTCCCCTCCCAGGGGAAGACCCCGCTGCAGGTGTCACTATGCATCCGTGGGGCCGCAGGACCCCAGCGGGGGTGATGTAGGCCTGCAGGCCAGTGATTCCATGGTCTGTGTCAGGGTCACAGGGCCCTGAGACTCACCCCCCAAAGTGACCAGGAGTTAGCTGCTGGCTGAGCCAAGGGGGAATGGATCCAGATGAGTGGCCAGGTGCATGGGACATGGCACACAGGACAGAGAGCACGAGGTGACAGAAATAAATGGTGAAGAGGCTTCAGGCTGGAAGACCCCAGCCCTCCAGAGACCCCTGCACTCCCAGCAGAACTCCTCGGAGTGTATGGGGAGCAGGGGGGCCCTCCCTGGGCTGGTGTGAATCAGCCTCGCGCTGGGCAGGCAGCTTCGGGGGCAGGAGGACACGGTGGGGTGGACGGCTTAGACAGCCAGAGGAAGAAGTTGCTGAGGAAGGGAGCCACGTCTGGAAGCCAGAGAGGGAGAGAAGCACACACAGGTGTTCCACAGGGGCTTCTAATTCACAGGCGGTTAGGGTCCACCTTTCTCATTGAGGCTTTGTCAGGTACTGTCCAGCCGTCTCCATCCAGCCGCCTCACAGCGAGCCTGGGAGGCAGAGGGGGACCCCCGTCCCCCCGGTGGCCCTCACCATCTCACCCGGGTGGGGCGGGCAGGCGGCCTGCAGGCCAGGTCCTCTGCTTCGGCCCCAATCCCTGAAAACTACAAATTGGTTTTCTCCCTTAGCAGCTTCTTGGGGCTCTCGCCATCACCAGCTTCATTTTCTTGCTGGTTCAGCCTTCTGCTGTTTAAGACATGGAAGCAAAGCAAGCAGCGGTCAGAACTCTGATTCCAGATCTGTCGGAGGCAAAACTCACCCAGTCACATCAGAGGAAGAGGCAGTGACAGGTGATCTAAACCAGTTTCCTTCGACCGGGGTTGTGAGAAGACAAGCACAGCTCCCAGCTTCCCTCTGCTTGGTGGGGGGGTCACCTGAGGGCCACAGGGAAAGGAAGATCCGCCCCCACTCAGATGACTGGGTGCCCAGGGCACATTTACCGTACAGCAAATCCGAAGGCAACTGTGGCCAGTGAGGGCCTGGCGTGGGGGGGGGGGGGGGGTGACTGCCAAGCCATACAGGCTGGGTGCTGGTGGGACGTGGAGCTAGGCTGTGGCCTGACCCAGCCAAATCGGACACGAATAGTGACAAGGGTACCAACACCTCCCACCTTCGCCTATCATTTCTGGGACCCTCTGGCTAACACCTCTGAGAAAGGAGCCCGTTTTCCTGCTTTGGGTGGTCAGTAAGCATCCACAGGCAGTACGCCGGGGCCCCCGCTGTACCTGAGTGATCCCGAGGGGTGGGCCCCCGAGGCAGGGTCATCGTCGGTGGGCTCCCCGGAGTCCCCTTTCTCCCGGGGTGGGGGCTTCTTTCTTCTCGTCCTTACGGGCTTCTCTGCGGAAGATGCATAAAGCCAGGCATTGGCTCTGTGACCCCAGCACATGACTGCACCCCAGCCAGGCACTCTCTGGGTACCTCTGTGGCCAAGTATGCTCTTATACCCATTGAACTTGTAGGGAAACTGAGGCCGGGAGTGAGGCGCTTTCCCAAGGCCCCACAGCCATTAAACGGCAGAGCTGGGACAGGAGCCCAGGGCTGTCAGGCTCCCGCTGTTTCAGCCACACTGAGCTGACCTGAACATTGGATAACACAGCACCTGTACGGTAGCCTTTGTTTTAGGACACCCCTGTGTTCTTAGGCACCTCCCCGCTCCTCCCTGTGAGCACGCTACACCTGTGAAATCCCTGAAGTTGCTATGGGCAACCAGATAATTCGTGGAGGGGGAATTATTCCCATCTTATGGACGGGGACACAGAGACTCGGCTGGTGAGCTGCAGACCTAAGAATCGAAAGTGCTGGATGGTGGGGAGCCGGGGGCCCAAGCACCACCCTAACTGAGCCGCTCATTCAGACAAGCGCAACACAGACACACGCATGGTGAGTGGCAGACACGGGACTAGAATCCACATTCCCAGCCTGGAGAGCCTCCCGCCGCGCTCACACCCCCCATGACTTACCCGACACTCCACGCTTACTTGGCAACGGTCTGCTTTGGGCAAGGGGCACCCGGGCCAGTGCTGCCAGCTCAGAGATGAAGCTCTGCTCGGCCTCCTGAAGGCAAGGAGGCAGGGTCATCGGGGTGCGCTCAGCCCAGTCCTGCCTCCCCGCCGCAGTGAGGCTGGCGCTCCCAAGGGTGGCTGACGGGGCTGTGTCCCGGGGTGCAAACAGGTCCCCCAGCAGCACCCCAGAGGCGGCAGGAGTGAGGCAATGCATGTGCAAGGGAGGGAGCTGGCGTGTTCCAGCTCCTGCCAGAGAACCGTCCATCCTCACTCACACCAGCCAGGTACCGCCCCCCCCCCCCCTTTTACAGATGAGAACATTGAGGTGAGGGCCCAGTGAGGGCCGGGTGAGGGCCACAGAGGGGGAGCAGCAGAGCCGGGGTCGAACCTGCTTCTGCCCGCTTCCAGAGCCTGAGTTCTTAGCTGCCGACACTGTGGTTTAACCACAGACCTGGCTTCCATGATTTATTAACTGTGATGCTAGATGGTGACCTAACCTCTCAGAGCCTCAGTGTCCCCATCTGTAACTGGAACACAGCAGTGACCCCATCCTCTATTGGAGGATGACATCAGATGGTGTATGTACCAGTCCCGGCTCAGTGACAGGTCCTCAGTTACTAGGGGTTAACCACCATTGCTGTCGCCTTTTGCGTGACGCACTGGGGGTAAATACCCTGAAGGACCCAACGCTGTTAAGTGCTTCCATTCTGGAATTTTTTTTTTTTTTTTTTTGAGAGAGGGAGAGATAGTGAGCGAGCACATGCCTGCACATGCATGCGAGTGAGGGAGGGGCAGAGGGAGAGAGAGGATCTTAAGCTGGCTCCACGCTCAGTTTGGAGCCCGACACCAGGCTCCATCCCACCACCCTGAGATCATGACCTGAGCCAAAACCAGGTGTTGGATGCCTAACTGACTGAGCCACCCAGGCGCCCTAATATTTGATTTTTTTAAAAAAAAGGCAGCCACTTTGCTTTATTGCCACACTTTATAATCTCACATTGATGAGACTTCCCTGTGATGAAGCAACCATTTATTTCGAGAGGGCTGAGCCCTCTGCATGTCCTAGATAAAGAGCATCACCGCCTACGTGACACTGACAGGCCCACGTGGTGGCCATCCACGCACACAGAGGAGCTCACTTCTCCAGCGCCACAGACTTGAGCCAATGAGTGCTCCGGGCCTGGCTCCGCGCTGGGCGCTGCAGACACTCTGGGGAGACAACGTGGCCCTGCCGACCCCCAGGCTCACGGTCAAGCCATCCGCCCATGATGACCTCACTGAGCCAGGGCTGAGGTCTCTCTGCTGACTTGCGATCATGAGAGTGGCCTCTTGCTATTCCCATTCCTCTTTAAACCTCTGCCAACGTGGTGAAGGCACTTTTCTGATACTTGTACCTGCAGTTGGGTCTCAAGCTGGGCTTCCAGGTTATCCATAGCCCTCGCCTTCTGCTTCCAAGCATCCAGGCGGATCTGCTGGTGCGCGGTGAACTGGGCCAGAAACTTCTTCTGCTGTGCCACCATCCTGGCAGAAGGAACAAAGGCTATCAGCTGCCCTTGGCGGCCGGTTAATCAGAGGCCCAGCACAACGGTTTCCCAGGGGCCTGCTGAGTCATGGGAGTTGGTGGCCAGCAGCTGCCCTTGGGCCCTCAGAGCCATGAGACAAGAGTGGCCTTTGCTGGCACGATTTATGGGAGCAGCTCAGAGGGGTGGGGGCATCCCTGGGGTCCCGCGGCTGCCAAGTGACTGGACAGCAAGTGGCATCTTCATATGAGAAAATAATCTGAACCCAGGGGCAGGGGGACAGGCTCCTGAGGACCAGAGGTCCCCCCAGCTACCCATCCATCCTGAAAACCTAAAACAGAAGGTTCATGTCCAAGCAGGCATCTGACAAATCCCAAATATGGGAGCACCCCCTCCCCTGGTCCCCCCACCCGAGGCTTCTGTGTGGCAGTGCTCTGAGCTGAGGCAGCAGCCGGGTCCCTGACGCCCAGGCAGCCCCCTGGCTTTCAGGGGCAGAGACCCCTCCCCTCCTGCTCTGAATCACTCCCTTCCTGGGCTGACCTTCCTCTGACCCTCAGCAAACAGGAACATTCCACCCCACCCTCCTGGTTTGCATAACGGCTCTCTGCTTTTTGCTTTCTGACCTTTTTTGTTTTGTTTTTAAAGTAGATTCCACGCCCAGTGGAGAACCCAACACAGGGCTTGGAACTCTCTACCCTAGATCAAGAGCCCGATGCTTAATGGACCGAGCCACCCAGGCTTTTATTCTTTCAGACCTTTTTTTTTTTTTTTTTTAAGTATTTTCTTCCTTCCTTCCTTCCTTCCTTCCTTCCTTCCTTCCTTCCTTCCTTCCTTCCTTTCTTCCTTCCCTTTCTTCCCTTTCTTTCTTTCTTTCTTTCTTGCTTGCTTTCCTTTCTTTCTTTTCTTTCTTTCTGTAATAATAAATTTATTTTTTATTGGTGTTTAATTTGCCAACATACAGAAACACCCAGTGCTCATCCCGTCAAGTGCCCCCCTCAGTGCCCGCCACCCAGTCACCCCCACCCCCCACCCTCCTCCCCTTCCACCACCTCTAGTTCGTTTCCCAGAGTTAGGAGTCTTCCATGTTCTGTCTCGCTTTCTGATATTTCCTACCCATTTCTTCTCCCTTCCCCTCTATTCCCTTTTTATTTATATTCCCCAAATGAATGAGAACATATAATGTTTGTCCTTCTCCGATTGACTTACTTCACTCAGCATAATACCCTCCAGTTCCATCCACGTTGAAGCAAATGGTGGGTATTTGTCATTTCTAATGGCTGAGTAATATTCCATTGTATACATAGACCACATCTTCTTTATCCATTCATCTTTCGATGGACACCGAGGATCCTTCCACAGTTTGGCTATTGTGGACATTGCTGCTAGAAACATCGGGGTGCAGGTGTCCCGGCGTTTCATTGCATCTGTATCTTTGGGGTAAATCCCCAGCAGTACAATTGCTGGGTCGTAGGGCAGATCTATTTTTAACTCTTTGAGGAACCTCCACACAGTTTTCCAGAGTGGCTGCACCATTTCTTTCAGACCTTTTGTGACTGCTTTTCTCAAAGGGCTAACTGTCTGGACCTGAAGACAGAAGTGGTCTCTGGCCTCGGCAGGTAGGCAGGTAGCTGTTCGGGGAGTTTGCCCAAAGGCACAACATTGCACCTGGCTTTTGCTTCATGCTCTTCTGTCCCCCAGTAATCTCTTTCCCCTCTTCTTTGTATTGGCCTGGTGAGCTCCTACTCATCCTACCAGACCCCATCATTAATCCACCCATCCACTTCTTCACTTATACAGAGAGACACCTCTGGCCTGCCAGGTAGATACAGGTGCCAATATGAGACTCACGGTCCCTGAGCGCACAAAGCTGCATGGTGTGAGCTGGGGCTGGGGGGAAATGTCGTTGGAAGAGCAGAGGTTGGTGCCCTGCGGGACAGCCTCTCCCCTCTCCCACACCCTCAAGGGAGCTGCATTAATTTCCCAGGGGCTGCTCTGACACATGGCCACAAGCTGAAGCGGGCGACCTAACACAAGTGAAGTCTATTCTCTCACGGCAATGGTGGCCAGAAGGGCTCCCTCCAAAGGTTCTAGAGGGGAGCCCCTTCCCTGCCTCTCCCCTCTTCCTCTCCCGGTGGCTGCTGGGGCATCCCAATCTCCGCCTCCGTCTTCACATGGTCCTCTCTGTGAGTGGTCGAGTCTCCCGCTATCCCACCTGCCATTGGATTCAGGGCCCGCTGGGACAATCCAGGATGATCTTGTCTCGAGATCTTTCACTTAATGGCATCTGCAAAGATCTTCCTTCCAAATAGGTCGCATGCACAGGCTCCATGGATTAGGACACGGACCCTCTCTTGAGGGCCCCCATGCAGAGTCTAGGTAGCTTTTTGCTGGGAGCAGCCCGCCCTGTGCCCGTCTGCCAACAGCCTGCGGATTGGGCTAACGGGAATGGCCGGCGGTGACAGTACTACACAGGGAGGGGTCGGGGTGGGGCTTCACCCTGCGAGGCCCAGGGAGCCATGGAAGGGCCCAGGAGAGACCCAGGCTCAGCTGCCTCATGGTTATGGGGTGCCCGGGCTGTGGAGCAGACAGCAGGATGAGACAGGAGGCCAGAGGCCACAGCTCTCAGCCAGGAGGGGAGTGGCAGGGACGTGAGACAAGACAGTGGCCGAGAGAGGAGCCATGCTCTGGACAATCCTGTCTGAAAGGGGACAGCATGTACCCTGGCTCCAGAGCATGAGCTGATCCTCCAGCACCTTCTGGAAGAAGGGAATGCCCTGGCTGTAGGCCTGGCGGAGGGTCTGAGGCACCTAGACAGGCATGCGAGCTCCTAAACCTCTTACACTCATACTTGATTATGGAAATGGATACTGAAAAGACATCCCTTCTGAAAGAGTTCTGGTCGCAGAGCTGTTTCGATCTCTAGTGGCACCGTGCACAGTGCAGAAGGCACAGCTTTGACGACTCTGCCGGTGGTGAGGGACTTCAGGGCACGGGCCCTATGCCCCCCTCGCCGTGGACACCGCTCGCTCTACGCGTGTTCTCTGACCATAACACGTCTGTGAGGCAGGAGCTACCTCAACCCCACGTCACAGACGGGGAGCCTGAGGTTCAGGGCAGGAGGGGACCCGGCCAGCATGTGGCTATTGGAAGGGGCCATCCCACCAGTGTCGCTGGCACCGGAGACAGGCTCTCCCACAATCCTATGGCTCGCCAGAGATGCCATTTGGAATTTGCCTGTGGACTGACAATTGCTTCATGGGCTTATTCTTGTTGCTGCTCCTTTTAATCAATTATCTGTTGCCACGACACAGCTCGGTCCCTGGGTGTTCTGGCTGACTTTCTCGAGGAACTGTGAGTTCGGGAAAGACGGGAAGGGCACCAATGGCCACAGATGAGCCTCTAAGTCACAGTGAGATTCGGTCACCCGCATCCCCACTGGGCCCTGCTTCCATCTTCCACAAACCTGGTGGAGGTTGGGCTGGGGGTGGCTGGGTCACTGGGGTCAAAGTACGGCCCTTGGACTACATCCATCAGAATCCCTGGAGAGGAGTGTGTTAACAACTGAGGTTCCTGGGTACCCTTCAAAGCCTCTGAGTCTGAGTGTCCAGGTGTGGGGCCAGGGATCTGCATGTTCTCCAGTGGGAGACCCAAGTGAGCTGATGTTCCCTGCACCTGAGAACTGCCGGCCTATAGTTCAATGGAGATACAACTATTGATCATGCCTTGCAAACCCATAGCAGGACCACAGCTAATGGTCGGTCGGAGGATTTATGGAGAAGGGATGGAGGATGCAGTCTGACCGAGGGGATGGCCCTGTGGTTCTTGTTTCCTTAACAGTTGTCAGATGTGGGGCTGGGATTTCCTGTGGGGCATGGCACAGAGCCCACACTGCCATCGTGCAGGGCTGTGGTCGTCCGACTGCTGCTCTGTCAAGACAAGGGACCTGCATCCCCGCCCCGTCATCCTGCAGGGCCTCTCCCCTCCCCCAGCAGAGCACCTGCGCCCATTTCTTGCTGTTTACCTGCCTGTCTCCCCCTTCAGACTGTGAGCTCGGGGGTGACAGGTGTTGTCCCCAGGGGCTAGCTCAGGGCGTAGGAAGAGTAGATGCTTACAGGGGCATGTGGGTACAGCACCCACACCCCTAGATCACCGAGTGCTTGTCTGCCCTTTGGCTTCTTACATCGAGCACCTGGGTATATGCCTCATGGCTTTCTCTGGCCCCAGGAGTGTGTTTGGCCAGCTCAGGGGTGGGCTGGAGGGCTGGTGGTCTAACACCTCCAGGTAGGACCTTCAACCAATGTGGAGCAGGGGTTGGTAGACACGTCCTTATTTTCTGCATCCCTTGCTGGCATAATTGGAAGTAGAATTGTACACAGTCTCTCAGAAGGTCCAGGGTGGGATTGGGCTTCAGGTGCTGTGGAAACACCTCATTGCCCTGGGGTTTGTTTGCTTTTTTCCTGTTGTGGTAGACCACAGAGTGCCGAGAGGCATCCCTCATGCCTGGAACCCATGAAGATGTTACATTCCATGGCAATCAGGTCTTTGCAGGCTGGGTCAGAGTCACCAACTTTAAGACTTGGAGATTGTCCTGGATTATTTGGGTGGGTCTTAATCACAGGAATGCTACAAGCAGAGCAGTTTCTCTAACTGGAGCCAGAGAGATGTGGCAGGAGAGGAAGGCAGAGGATTCCAAGCACCACAGAGGCTGTGAGCAAGGACCAGAGACAGGCCTCTAGGAGGAAGGGGCGGCCACCACCACGCAGCGGGACCTCAGTTCTACCAAGAACTAGACAGAACCGACAGCCTGAGAAAGCCTGGAAAGATTCTTCCCAGATCCTGGACAAGAGCCCAGCCAGCTGGCACCCTGATTTAGGCTGTATGAGGCCCAGAAAACCTAGCAGCACCTGCCAGGACCTCTGAGCTGCAGAACCGTGTGGTTCGTAGCTGGCTGTGGTTACACCGCGGTGCGAGACACCCATGGGCCTCGCATCCCTTGCCCTCACTGTGCTTCCTGGGGTCACCTCCAGAGTAAACAGCCTGCCCCCCATTGTCGAGGGACCCCACCACCATCTGAACTCACTCATTCCCTCGTGCCAGGCCCCTTCTAGGGGCTGTGTGTCCAGCAGGGAGCCAGACAGAGACACATGCCATCAGATGCTGAGTGTGCAGCAGGGACGTCAGAAGAGGAGAGCTCACCTCTGGTGGACAGCCTCGCAGGCTTTGCCAGCTCCACCTGCCATCTGGCTCCCGGATGAAGGCTCCCCGAGTCCCTGCTTTGTCCGCAGCTTGTAATTCTCTGCTCTCTCACCTAAACCATTCAGCACACAAGATATCAGGGGGACGCCTGGGGATAGCCTCTGTGCCAGGTTTGGAGAGGGGCTGGGGCTCAGAGGTCAGTGGGGCACCTGACCTCAGAGTGTGTGGTTTACCCAGCACCCATGCTTCCCCTGGGAGAGGCTCCATGTGCATGAGAAAGCTCAGCTTCCATCATAGACCTTGTGCCCAAGAAGAATATGACCCCTGCTCTCCCTGCAACTGCTCAGCCCCTGCTTTCTTTTAAGCACCAGGAGCTAGGGTGGCAAATACGGAAGACTTAGCATGAAGGGGCCACCACAAATAAAATGCACACTGAAAAGGAGAAAGGATTCGATGGACAGAGCTGCTGGTGTGCAGCCAGCCTCACACATGTGAGTGCTCTCTGAGGGCCGAGGCAGTCTGGCCTCTGAGTCCGAAGTGCGTGGACTGCATATCAGGTCATACTTCCACTGACCCAGCTGTGAGATGGCCAGCAGGCCACCAACCCCGCTGGACCTGAGCCTTCTAGAACACAGAGAGAGGTTTAAATGGATGGTCTCTAACCTGGATGATCTCTAGGGATGTCACATTCTCTAGCTCTTCAATTACTGAGCAAGGCAAAAGTTGCTCAATTAAGTTCTATCATTTCAATGCATTTACTGAAAAAGTCCTCCCATTAGAGCTGGGGTATCAGGGAAGCAGGAAATCAGAGCTGAGACGATGTGTAGAGGGTGAACCCTACCCCACAGATGGGGAAACAAAGACCTACAGGGGAAATGAACACCCTGGCTTCTGGACACTCTGCAGTGACCATCTCGTCTGTCTCCTCCTGGCCTCACCCAACCCTTCCTTTGGAAAACGATGATGTATCTGTCACTGCCGAGCTGATTTCCAGGCAGATGCCCAGATTTTACTTGAGTCTAGGAACCAGATTCCTCACAACAAGGGGAAGACATGTGGCTGAGCCCACAGAGGGAGTGAATATTCCCAGAAGACCACTCCCAGGACCTGCTGCCCATCATTGGTCTAGGGGTCGATCCCAACACTGATTCCTGGGCAACTGAGGCAAAACCCATCTGAGACAGTGGGTTTCTACCCTGAAGCCAGGATGAGGAGGGACATTACAAGCAGAGGCCCTGAGGAAACTGGCTTTTGTCTATTATTCTAGGCATATTACTGTTGGCCTTGGGGATACCATCCATTTCGTCACCCGGGTGGCCTCTTATGAGAGCCCATGGGGGAATCCTCTGGGTCTCAGGAACACTGTAGGGGCCACTGGCCTGTTGTCACTTGCTGTCACTACACAGCTCTGATGGATGAGGTTCCCATCTCTCTGGCCACCAGTAAGCCCAGCACCAAAATCTTGTCATGCTAGGGAAGGATCTGATGGCCTATGTCCTAGATCATGACCTCACTGGGACTCCCTCCCACCGTCCCGTCGTCCCGGTTCATCTGCTTTTGAATAATCCTATTGTACCACGTGTATAGCTCTTTAACTAGCTTTTTAAAAAGCCCCTTTTAGGGGGCAAAGTAGGAAAGAAAGAAAATGAAATGAAATGAAATTCCCTTAAATAGCATTTGAAAAAGATGACATGCCATCGTGTGTCCCAAACTCAGTGCGTGTGTGGCCCGCAGCCTGCAAGCTTCCCTGAGGAGGGGGCCGTACCCTGCAGGGCCTTCAGATGCTCCAGTTTCCTCTCCTCGTGGTCCTGCATGACCCTCCCGATCTGCTGGGAATACGCTTGCACGAGCCTGCTGACTCCGGCGCTGGTCACGTAGACGCTCTCCACAGCCGCCTCCATCAGTGTCCTCTGTGGCAGGAGGAGAAAGACTCAGCACAGAAGTCACAGGGGGTCCCCTGCCTCCCCTCGTCCTGCTTTTTAGCTTCCACCACTCCCAACCTTGACTGGCCGGGTAGCAGACAGAGCGTGTGCTTGGCTTACACAGTCTCAGTGATCTTATTTCCATGGTCAGGGGTGGCGTGAGCCTGGCTGTATGACCCAGTTCCGGCCAATGAGACCCAGTGTTAGGAAAAGACCACGGGGGGACCTTCCCTTCACGAACATTAAGGCAAAGCTTAGTGTAGGGGGAAGGTTTTGCTGTTTTCTTCTTCCTGCCTGGAACGCAGATCTGATGTCTGGAGGGGCAGTGGCCCCATTTTGAGACTATGAGGCAGAGAACTAACACCAAGAACGGTGGATTGGAAAGATAGAGCTGGTCCTTGGTCAGTCACGTTGCAGAGCCTCTGTGCCAGTCTGGAACCACCGACCTCCACATTACTTGTTACGTGGGATGAAGAACTTCTATTTACTTGCCATTTTGGCACGTCTTTGTTCCCAGCAGGAGTATGCATTCTTAAGTGATATGCCTTCAGCCCAAAGTGGAGAGGAAATGCCGAGACACCCCATCATCGGGGACGTGTTGGCTATGTACTGGCAAAGTCACCCACCTTTACTTTAAGATGATGGGCAAAAGTCAGAAAAAGTCAGACTCAAGAGTCCTCATTTCAACAAATGTTTTTCAAATGGTTCCAGACTTTGGACAAGGAAAAAAAACAACCCATTTATTATTGGGCAGTTCCTACCTGCTGCGTGGTTGGTTATGTTATACAGTTTCTAGAGCTGCGCTGTCCACATCTTGTTACAGCACCTCCTGAGAGACTCTGCAGGTGTGCAGAGAGGCTGTGGAGGTGAAGAGGGTCGGGGAGCCTCACCGAGGGACTCTGACTCCACTCCTCCAAGGACCCTGGACCTGACCTTGCGTTTTCTGCCACTGAGGCTGTGGCCTGCCTGCACTTTCATTTAGGACACAGCTAGAACCAGGAGACAGGAAGTCCCTCTTCTCCCTCCCACGTCAGCCAGAGGACCCACCTGCAGCACCAGGCCTTCTGCTGCCTGCCTTCCTGCCACAGGGAGGCGCTGTCTGCCCCCCTCTGTGACCTGCCCCCTCTCCTGGTAGCCAGTAGATCCCATGGAGGGGAGATGTCGCCCGCCTGCATCACTGGCCCAGGGTCTGCCACAGGGCTTGGGGCCAAGAAGCTCCATGACTGGAGCTTGAATAAATGAACCTTTTTCCAGAAACTGAACACCTGTTCTTTCCTGTAGGGGTGTGTGTGTGGGGGGCGGGGGTATGGGGCACACTCCCACCCTATCCTGACTCAGAGTCCCTCTGGGAAGGGACCCCAGGTTTACACTTCATTCCATTTTCATGCTGTGAGCACTTATCAGGTAAAAGCTGTAGAATTTTAGGGAAAGGAAGTGACTCTCCCAATGTCACCAACTTGACACAGCCCTGAGGTCTGGATGACATGCTGCAGATGTGCGATATTTGGAACAAGATGGGGCATCCCGGCAATGTGTGTCCAACCTCTTGGCCGTGTGTATAAGTGATTTTATTTGAATGAACAGGGTTGGGAAAGAAGCCCCGCAGCGTCCGGTGCACGGCAACGCCAGTCGCAGCTAGCTTCAGCTCTGCCTCACCTACGCGCGAGCTGGCCACGCACACTCTCTGCAGACTTCTGCAAAAGCGGAGGCGTCTCGCCTTTCTTTTGATTGGAGGCGAGAGGCAGCCATGGGGAAGCAGAGCATGTGCTGGCCTTGGGGGCAAGACCGGGTTCCAGTTCCAGCTCTGCCCCTTCTTAAATCTGAAAGGCTATAGGCTTCAGCTCTCTCCACCGAACAAAGGAAAGAAAGCTAACCTTTCTGTGCAAGGTTTCAGGGTGAGCCTGATGAGAAGGGTGGCAGGTGGACTTAGAAGTACAGTGCTTATTACTCCTCACCATTGTTATTTTTATTCCTATGGCTTCTCGTCATCATCGTCGGTACGAGGAGGAAACCACTGCCCGCTCAGGGCAAACTGATCTGATTTTCGCTGCACTGCTCAGCTGCCAGGGTCAACTCTGCAAGAGGTCTACCTCTTGTGTCTGCAGAGCCAGTCAGGGGCAGGAGAGGCCCTCGTCTCTCTCTGAGGGAGGCTGACTTAGGATCTTGCGTCTGCCACTGCCCGGCTGGGTGGCTCTGGGTGAGCCCACGCCCCTGTCAGAGCTGCTGTAAGGGCTGAGCCAGGGCCCGGGAACAGAGAGAAAACCTCACCATTCTATGAGGGTGGTGATTCCCTCTCACAGTTGAGGAAAAGGAGGCTCAGAGAAGCCAGGTCATCTCGGCGAGGACAAGAAGCTCCTGGGCAGGACATGGCAGGACCAGTGCCTATGCCACTGCTCTGCCCAAATCCTTCTCCTTGCCTTCCCTGCTCACCCACCCCATCCCAATCCCTCTTGTCCCTCGGGTTCCCTGGGCTCACACCTTGAAGTCATCCCTGTCCTTGGTCCGGCTCTTGGTTGCGGCGTTCCGAGCATGCCCCAGGAGTGCCTGCCCAATGGCTCGCTCTGTGTGCTGCTGCAGGAGCCGCCCAACCTCCTGGGCCTCGGCCAGGAGCTGCTGCTGAAGCTGCAGCCGGGTCTGCTGCGCCTCCTCCTCCAGCCTGCTGGCCTCCTCGGTGACTCGTGCTTCCTAGAAAGGACAGGATAGAGAGGAGCCCACACTGCTGCCCCACACAGAAGCTCCGGCCAGGTCCAGGACCAGCCCAGGGCCCCAGGAAAGGACTGAGAAGGGGCAGAAAGTGGGCACTTCTGGGCTTGCAAAATCAACAATGAATGGGGTGTCTGTTGGGGAACTCTGCAACCATTTATTGAGCACCGGCTGTGTGTCCAGTGTCATCTGTGGCCTCTCACACATGCAAGAACTTCCTGGTTCTTCCCAAATACCATGAGGCCTGAACACTAGGAGTGATAAGGACATAGAGGCTCAGAGACACTAAGTAACTTTGTAAAAGTCACACAGCAGAGGTAGGTTTCAAAGCCAGACCTGAGTCTGAGCATATTCTGGAGCATCATGGAAGCCAAGGCAGGGCATATGGGGCCTTAGGGACTGCCCTTTCTTATGGAAAAGGAGAAGGAGGTGAACCAGAGCTAGAAGGGCTAGTCCTGCCTGCTTCGCACTGAGCTCTCCTGGGCAGAAGAAAAGTGACCATGAGCTTGTCCTTCACTAATGGGTCAAAGCACCAGCTGCTCCAATAGCTCAGCAGCTCCATAAGACCTGCAGTCAGCCTGCTTGGGATTAAATCTCAGTCCCACAATTTACAAATCCTTTCTTTCAACTTGTTAAAACCTTAAGATAGATTCAGGGCCCCTTCCTCCCAGCACTCTGATGACAATGACGGATCTGTTTTCTGATTACATATGCACATTAGCATAATTCTCAATACAGCCCTAAAGCCCTCCCGCACACTGGGTGCCTCCCAAAAGGCTGCCATAGTCGCACCCTGCAACAACAGGGGTGGTGAGATTTGGGCTTTGGCAAGCGTGACTGAATCTGGAACCTGATGGAATGGCACTGCCTGGCTGGGCTGGGTAGGGGGCCTGACAAACTGATCTTACCAAGGCTCTGAGCAGCTGCCACTGATGCTCATCCAGACACTGGGAGGAGCTCTGCTCAAGGGCGTGCTGCTCACGCAGTTCCTGGAGAAGGCTCTTCTTGCCAGAAAGTCTCATGTGGGTCAGGGTGGTGATAGTGCTGCCCCGGAGAGCCAGCCTCCGGAGCGCGGAGCGTAGTAGCAGGCCATGGCCCTGAAGGATGCACCACGTGGACCTTTGAGGAAAGTGGGCAGGCAGGGGGCTACAAGTCAGTGCTCTTGGCTTTACTGAATGTGACAGTTAACTTTGTCAGCCAGAATGTCTACGAGGTGCCCAAACATCTGATCAAACATTATTCTGAGTGTTTCTGTGAAGGTGCTTCTGGATGAGATTAACATGAGTCAGTAAGCTTCCTAATGCAGGTGGGCCTCATCTAGTGGGTAGAAGTCCTGAAGATAAGAAAAGGCTGACTCTCCCATGGGTTTCTTTGGCCTGGAATATGGGTTATTTTTTTCCCTGCCTTTGGACTTAAACTGAGATTATCAGCTCTTCCTGGGTGTCAAGCCTTCAGACTCAGGACTGGAAATACACCATTGTCTTTCCTTGATCTCCAGCTTGCCAACTCCAGGTCTTGGGACCTCATGGCCTAAATATACATCTCCTGTTTGTTCTGTGTCTCTAATATATTGAACTACCAAGAAATGCCTCAAGTAGCCAAGTTCCCCAGGGATCCTTTCCAGAAGGCAGTAGGTTCAAATTATCCCATCTCAGGACATCTGGGTGGCTCAGTTGGTTAAGCATCTGCCTTTGGGTCAGGCAACAATCCCAGAGTCCTGGGATCAAGCCCCATTGGGCTCTCTGCTCAGTGGGGAGCCTGCTTCTTCCTCTTCCTCTGCCTGCTGCTCCCCTTGCTTGTGCTCATGTTTGTGCTCTCTCTCTGTGAAATAGATGAATAAAATCTTTTTTTTTTAAAGGAATCATCCCATCTCCTGCTACCTGTTCTCTTAGACACAATTGCTCACTTGTATTCAGCCATTTGTTCTTTCATTCATCTTTTCAACTTTATCATATCCTGCCCCAAGTTTCTGATACATATGCGCAGCTCTCTTCAGGACATATCCACTTGAATTTCTTACATAACTTTCAAAATCAAGTTTCAAAATCAATCTTACATAACTTTCCAAAACTGGAATTGTGGGCTATTTTTGAGTTCCCATCTCAATGACTCAAGTGAAAAACCTTGGTATACCAGAGAGGCCCAGTATTTGGTATTTTCTGACAGCTTGAAAAGCTGAACAGAGTGTTGGCAGTCAACCTACCAAGGAGGAGAGACCTGACAAGCACTCTAGGCTTTCATCTGGGAGCTTTTGTCCTAAGAATAAGGAATCATCCTATACAGAGGCTTAATTTTGAATCAGCTGCATTCACAAATGGAGTAGCAGATCTGCCACTATGTGAAATCCCTGCTAGAAGTAATATAAATCCTCTCTGGACGAAGATCCCATTATTCAAAATCTTAAATTATCTCTGCAATGTTCAGCAACAGTGTCCAGCATTCAACAAAAATCACCAGACTTGCAAACAGATTTGTTTCCCTAAAACAAAGGGAAAAAACAGATAATAGAAATATACCAAAAGATATTTGAGATAATCAGACAAAGCCTTTACAATAGTTATGATGAATATGTTTAATAAATTAAATGATAAGATGAAAAATTTCAGGAGACAACTGAAAATCTCTATGAAAAGAATCAAATGGAAATTCTAGAACTGAAAATTCAGTACCAACATTAAGAACAGTAGAGGGATTTAACAGCAGATGAGAACTTGCCTAAGAGAGCGTGAACTGGAAGATAACTCAAAATAAGTGTCTAGTCTGAACCACAAAGAACAAAAGAATGAAAAATACAGGATAGCATATAAGATGTATGTGGTATAGGGTGAAAAATTCTAATAATTGTGTGATTGGAGCCCCAGAAAAGTAGGGAAAGAACAGGCAAAAGGAATTTTAAAGAGATAATGGCTGAGAATTTTCAAAAACTGATGAAAGACAGCAAACTATTGGAGATTCAAGAAACACATGTTGGCAAACTGAATTTAAACAAAATTTTTTAAAAAAGAAAAAAAAAGAAATACTATAGATTTATTACACAAACAAACAAGAAATGCCCACAAAAACCACATACATGGTTAGGCATATCATAATAAACTGATGAAAACCAAAGAACAAAAGAAAATCTTAAAAGCAGTCAGAACTAATTGAAATAAGAAAACAAAAGATTATCCTTAAAAGCATTTAAAAAATAGTAACCGAACTAGGATTCTATACCCAATGAAAACATTCCCCCAAAATGAAAATGAGATAGACCTTTTCAGACAAACAAAAAGCTAAGAGAATTTCTCACTAGCAGATCTGAAATCCAGAGAACATTAATACAAAGGAATATAACCCCAGATACAGAAAGAATCATAAAGATACAGAAAAGAATCCAGAGCAACAGAAAAGGTACATATGTGAGCAAATATAAATAAGTATTGACTGCATAAAATATAAGAATAAAATAAGAATGATAATAAAAATAAAGAATGATATATCTTTTTATCTTTTTATGATATATCATAAAAAATAAAGAATGATATATCTTAATATATGATATACGATTTATCTTAAAATATATCTATATTTTAAGATATATCATAAAAATAAAGAATGATATATCTTTTTTATCTTTTTATGATATATCATAAAAATAAGAATGATAATATCTCATGGGGTTGAAAACAGAGAAGCAAAATACCCACCAAGAAAAGGATACTCTCTCTATGAGAGAAGAATAAACGGAGTTAAGGTGTTCTAAGGTGTCCACATTGCCTGGAGGAAGGAATATATTAGTGTATATCAGATTTGGACACATTAAAGATGCAAGTTAAAATCTGTGAACCATTAAAAGCACAGTAAAAGAATACATGCCAAAAAAGATAAATTAAAATTAAAAAAACACCTAATCCAAAAGAAGGTAAGAAAGGAGAGAGAAAGGAACACAGAGCAGCAGAGCAAACATAAAACAAACAGTAAGATGATAGATTAAAAATCCAAATATGCTAACATTAAGATTTACATTAAATATAAATGGACTAAATATTAGTACAATTAAAAGACACAGGTTTTCGGGCTGTACAAATCTTCCAATCACCCTCTATTGTCTTACTGGCTCACAAAGTTTTCCTACTTGTTGTCATTTCCTTCCCCTATAGTATCCAATATAGCTATCCACCTACTTCTTGACGTATACACACTAGTGCTCTGGAAAAGGCTTGCAACTAGAAAAAGTGCTTTATCAAAATAATTTTTATCATGTAAAACAAGGAAAAAGAGTATTCTAGAGTAAGTTGAAAATATGGTACTAGGGACGCCTGGGTGGCTCAGTGGTTGAGTGTTTGCCTTCGGCGTAGGATGTGATCCCAGACTCCCGGGACCAAGTCCCATATCCGGCTCCCTGCATGCAGCCTGCTTCTCCCTCTGCCTGTGTCTCTGCCCCTCTGTGTGTGTGTGTGTGTGTCTCTCATGAATAAATAAATTATTTTAAAAAGAGGAAATATAGTACTACACCAACAGGTATTAAAGTAGAAAAGAAGGGTGCCTGGGTGGCTCCATTAAGCATCTGCCTTTGGCTCAGGTCATGATCTCATGGTCCTGGGATTGGACCCCTCATCGGGTTCCCTGCTAAATGGGGAGTCTGCTTCTCCCTCCCCTTCTGCCCCCGACTCTCTCAAACAAATAAATAAAATCTTTAAAAAAGGAAAAAACAGAAAAGAATACAGATTTATTAATAAATTGGGAATGATTGAAAATGAGCACAAAGAGTCTTTTTAAGTGATAGAAATGATCATGGCTATAGGTGAAGAACTCTGTAAATTTACCAAAAATCATTGAATTATACACTCAATATACATAAATACTTTCCCAAAAAAAGTGTTTTAAAAGGTTCCTATGCAAGACAGCTCTATGAAGTAGGTATTATGAGCCCATTTTATGGGTGAGGAAATTGAGGACAATAAATGGTAAGTCATTTGCCCAGATCAATTCTGACTCCAAGCCTTTACCTGTAGCACTCTGCTACCATTCTTCTCCACATGTACATTTACAGTTCGGTTGGACTCAAAACCATACCATAAGAATGGCAGGGGACAGTTAATGTGTCCACTTAACAGATGAGAACACTGAAGTTAGCATGGAGATCACACAGGACACAGACCTCCACCCTTCAGAAAGCTGTACTTACTCTTCAGTGAGACCACCAAGTCGGCCCAAGACTTGGTGGACGAGGCTCTCATGGTCATCTTGCAGGTGTGTCTGCAGCACGGAGGACAGGGCATGCTCCTCCATCCACACCTAAATCCGCACAGAGGAACAGGGGTCAACTCAAGTTCACTGTACCCATCACTGCTTTGTTGGAACATGCCTTTTGTTTCTTGTTTAAGAGATCCTTTTCTGGGATCCCTGGGTGGCGCAGCGGTTTAGCGCCTGCCTTTGGCCCAGGGCACGATCCTGGAGACCCGGGATCGAATCCCACGTCGTGCTCCCAGTGCATGGAGCCTGTTTCTCCCTCTGCCTGTGTCTGTGCCTCTCTCTCTCTCTGTGACTATCATAAAAAAAAAAAAAAAAAAAAAAAAAAAAAAGAGATCCTTTTCTCCCCTGATTTAATTAAAAATTTCTCTTATGGTTCCTTCTAAGGACTTTTAAAATTTCTAATTTGTATCTAAATCTTAAAACATTTAACACTCAGTGGGGAGTCTGTTTGAGATTCTCCCCCTCTTCCTCCACCCCTCCCCCAACTTGTGCTCTCTCTCTTCTCAAAAGAAAAAAAAAAGAAAATTCTGCACAGCCTCGCTTCTCTAAATGGTAAGTGTATGTAGTTACTAAAGTATATGGGGATCTTTGGTGGGCACTTCAGGATGTAGGTAAAGCCAGCATCAGACTCAAACATAGCTGAGGGGACCAAGGCATCAGACTACATGGTGCCTGCAGGTGTCCCACCAACTGCTCCAAAGCTATCAAACACTGGCTCATGAATGCTTAAATCCAGAGCGACAAGTTGCTTCGGTGGGCTAGAGTGCTGACCCTGGTCACTGCTACCTGGTAATTTTGTGGCTTTGGACAAGTTTACTGTTTGTTTCAAGTGCAGAATTACCATGGAGAGAAAGGGGGAAGGAACTAGCAGTCAGGGATGCCTGGAACATGCTAAGAGTCTCGAAGTGTTCTCCCATAAATGGGGTGGGCTTACAGGTGGGTAGGTTCTAAAGCCCAACACCTCAGGCAAATGTTGTAGTGCTGAAGGAGGGGGCACTGCCATTTTAGAAAGCACAGTCAGGGCAGGCCTCATTGTGAGGGTGGCCTCGTGTGAGGGTACCGTGGGAGCAAAGACCTGCAGCAGACAAGAGCAAGGCAGGAGCACAGCCAGTGAGCTGGAGAACGCAAGGCAGCCAGCATGGCTGGAGTGGAACGAGCTGGGGAGGGAAGGACGAGGTTAGAGGGAAGCCCAGGCCCTGAAGTGGAATGCTCATAGGGCACAATGAGGATGCTGGCTTTATGATGCATGAAAAGAGAAGCCACTGGGAGTTGGGAGCAAAGAAGTGACATGACATGGCAGTGTCTTTTAGCAAACCTGATGTGCTGGAAATTATAAGATGCACAATTATTTTAAGTATCACTAAGGGAGACAAATCACTGCCAATTAAATTATTATGCATCTCAGCATCTAGGCTGTTAAAATATTTTTTTAAATGCACATCTTAAAAGTTAGTGTCATGTGGTAGGTTTTTAAAGTGTCTCTCTGGCTGGGAGTTGAGAATAGACCATAGTGGGGGGGGGGGAGGCGGATTCCGGGAGCCCAGGGGGCTGGCTGTCATGGTGACCTGCTGAGAGGTGGGGCAGCTGTGACCAGGTGTAAGAACAGACATGATGGAGTGGCTCCATTCTGGACCAGACAGAAGGCAGAGCCTGTGCGACCTCCTGTCAGTTAGATGTTGGGGGTGAAAGAAAGACGAGTCAAGAGAACTCCAAGGATTTTGGCCCACTTGATGGGAAGATGGAGGAACAGTGTGGATGGAGCAGGTTGGGCAGGAAGACCGGCAGTTGTTTTGGGCACACGACACATCCATGCCTACTCATCACATCCAGGGAGTGCACAGGCAGAGGACAGAGTCTGGAACACATTCTGTGCTGCACACATAAACGAGGCAGTTGTCAGCCTCAGTCCAAAACCTGAGGGACAGAATCTTGCCAAGAACCGTGTAAGTGAGCTTGGAAGTGATTCTCTTCCAGCTGAGTCTCCGGATGAGACCTCAGCCACAGGCTGCATTGCATCCACGAGACCCAAGACTTTCTCACACCAGCCACATCATGCTGACTCTCCTGCACCACCTCTTTCACTATTTATAAGGACCCCGGTAATTACATTGGGTCCACCTGAGTAGTCCAGGAGACTCTCCCTGTCTCAAGATCCTGAACTGAATCACGTTTGCAAAGTCCCTTGTGCCATGTGAGGTCCCATGTTCAGAGCTATTAGGATGGGGAGAATTAGGATGGGGACATCTGTGGGCAGACCTAACGCAGTGGACTGGGGTAAAACCTAGAAAGCAACATTAGAACAGATCACGTTTTGAGAACTACCATTCTACAACCTGTTCCAACTGGGCAGTCAACAGATTCCACAATATTTAACCACTTCCATGAGTAATAGGACACAAAATTATCAAGGGCCTTTGGGTAGAAGACCATGTGGAAAATGCATTTCAAAATCTGGGTTGTGTTTCATTTTCCACGAATAGTTTTGTTGGTGCTTTCCTCTTATGACTAAATATTCATCTGAATTATAGAAAGCTCATCACTCATTTTTATCATCAAGGAAAAAATATGGTAAGCGGGAGTGCGACATGGACCTCTAAATATCTTATGGCAATTTAAGGCAATTAAACAATCAATCAGTAAATTAATTATGACATATATGCGTTGAGAAAACAGCCTTGAGTCATACTTACTTAATCAGCTGATAAGGTCATTAACCACCCTGCTTGCTTCTTGCATGCAAAACTCCTCTTGAAACCCTTCCACAAAAGCCACAGAAAATTCATATGCATGTATATAGAAAGTAAATAAATGGGACATAAAAAGCGGAACCTATGCTTTGTCTAATATTTGCTTAAAATAACTCAAGACTCATAACCAGAGGGTTTCAGATGCATCATGGGTGTTGGCCTAATAATTTATCAGAAATGAAGTTCTGGATTTTTTTTTTGATGTCAATATTATTACCTAAGGAGACAGACACTGTGTGAAAGGTCTTATCTTGTATTATCTCACAGCAACCCTGTTGGGTATTTTGATCCCTACTTTTCACTCAGAAGCAGAGATCCTGAGACATTTATCAAGTTGGGCAAAACCCCAGAGCTGTGGGGCATCCGCTAACCACATGAGGTCACCCAGCTGTTGGTGGCGCTGCACTGGCTTCAACCCACATATCCAGCTTCCAAGGTTAGGGACCCATCTGCGCTACAGCTGCCTCTCAGAGGCCTTCCCTCCCATTTGGGGAGCTTTCACCAGAGGCACAATTAGACTCATGTGGCCAGCCTGTCCTCCTCCCTCCCCAGAGATCGTAAATTAAGTGGTCTGGGCCCAGCACTGGTGTGAATCCGATGGATCCAGCTATATCTACATCCCCTGGAATAATAGTAAGGTGACCCTGTGATAATTTCCAAAGCTGCACTATCCTTGTTGGTAATGCAGTCAAGTTTTCCTGAGGCCACGCTGTGTCCCAGGCCCTGGACCTTGCATAAGGGGGGGATAAAGAAATAAAAAAGCAGAAATGTTGTCCTGCAGGAACTTAGAGCCTAGTGCAAGAGACAGTTACTGATGAGAGGAAACCATCTCTCATCAGTACGAGATGCAGCTGACGGAGGAGTGAACTAAATATAAAGGAGGTTTAACAGAAAGCTAGGCCCTGTGCTGCCCTGTGGCTCTGAGTGGACACGTGCTTGCACGACACCCCGCTTTCCTTACTTGGTACACTGGATAGCTCCAGGTAGTTGATTTGGAAAACCTCTCTTCCATGCATCAGCCAAATGCTCTTCTGTAACTAATAGGACACCCATGGTAAAGAGACAAGCTGATTCTTATAACAGGGCAGACCAGGGCTGGGACAGTGGTGTTCACTCTCTGCTCCACCATCCTGAGGACATCTGCCTCCATTCTCCTGCAACCTGCCTGTAAGTCAAGAGAAGGCTGGTGTGCCCCAGGCCTCCTGCACATGCTCTGGGAAGGAAGAACAGGGAGTGCCAAAGCAGGGGATTTCTCCTAGCCGCACTTGGCTTTTGTATTAGAAGGGAAGCTCTTTGCTGGGGCCACACTTTGTCTCATAGGCCAGGACTCTGTCACCTGGTCACTGCTAGATACTGGGATATTGACACATTAGTGTTACAGCCTACAGTGTGCAAGAAGGCAAGAGAGAAAGGAAATGCAAGTGTTCCAGTGCCTGGCCCATTTGGAAATGCCTCCTTTATTTGACATATTTCATTTTTAAAAAAATAAAATCAATGTAATATTAAATAAAAATTATTTGTATTAAACAAAATTAATGTATATAGTTTCCTATTGCTGCCATAACACATTACTACAAATTCTGTGGCTTACAGCCACACAAATTCATTATCTTACAATTCTGGAGGTCAGAAGTCCAAAATGGGTCTTATCAGCTAAAATCAGGTGCTGACAGAGTTATGATCCCTTTGGAGGCCCCAGGGGGGAATCTGCACCCTGCCCTCTCCTGCTTCCTGAGGCACCTGCATGCCTTGGCTCATGGCCACATCATGCTATCCGCTGCTCAGGTCATCACTGTTCCTTCTCTGACCCTGACTCTCCCCCTTCCCTTTGAGAAGGACCCTGTGACTGCACTGGGGCCACCTGGATCCTTCAGGACAACCCCTCCATTTCCATGTTCTTAATATAATCACTTCAGCAAGGTCCCTTCTGCCATGTTAGGTGATGATTCACAGGTTCAGGGAATTAGGATGTGGACAGCTTTGGGGCCACTGCCCCATCGACCACATGTAGACCTGGTTTTCATAATGCAACAGACTCTCACTGGAAAGTAGGAGTTCCAGGTGTGCAGCTCAGCCCCCCACCAAGTCCACCCCCCTAGGAGCTACCTTCTGTCATTCTAAAGAACAGGCACTGCTGCTCTTTCTGGACAGACCAGCCATATGCATTATCTAGCAACTTCCCACCCTCTGCTCTCTTCTCCAGCCCATCCTGGCTGGGAATGGCCGGCAGGCACCGGGTCGGTAAGGTGCCCAGCGCTGGCACTAGGGGATGCTCCCTGAATGAGATCTCTCTATATTCTTCCTAAATGTAAACAGAGGTAGACCTCAGACCTGGTTTTCCAAAATGCCCACCTGCCTGTCTTGCTCCAGGAGATCTTGGAAGAGTTTCCACTGCTGTTTGCGGAAGCGATCCGACTTCCCCAGCTGCTGGGCTGCGTTCTCCTGGACCTCCTGCCTCAAGTACTCACACTCTGCCCGGGAGAGGCCGGTCACACCTGGGAGCGTCTGAAGGAACAGGACCTCCACAAATTTCTGGAATGTTTCCATGGTGCTGCAGTACAGGTCCTGAAGACGAGAGCACGTGATGGAGCTATAAGTCATGTTCTCATCTGGGCCAGGGCTGTGGGCTTTCCACAAACCACAGAGGAAACCCAGTGAAGGGAGCTCTCCAGTCACACACACACACACACACACACACACACACACACACAGACACACACGCGTACACACATACCCCACACACATATGGAAAACACTCACTGCCTTCTGGTCCTTTCCCTGCCACCCTGTCCTGCCCTCTGACCCACAAGCTCTTAATCTCTGGTGACCCCTCAAAACCTCCCTCCAGATTATTTTCATCACCCCTGGGCTCTCTGCTTCCCTCAACCCTCCAAGCTTAGGCCAGTTATCAGCATAAAGCACAGATCTTACTGTATTTTCAGCTGGAAGAACCTGGAAGGCCTCTCTTCCCCTCACTCTCAAGGTTACCTGGCAGGGTTGCTGGGAGGTCCTGCCTCAGTTTCCACTGTTCTGTTCCCTTCAGCCGACCTCACCCACTCCAGTCTTCCTGAACATGTACTTTTTTAAATTGAGGAAAACAAAAAACCCACATACAGTAATATATTAGGGATGCCTGGGTAGCTCAGTGGTTGAGCATCTGCCTTTGGCTCAGGGCATGATCCCGAAGTCCCGAGATCGAGTGCCACATCGGGCTCCCTGCACGGAGCCTGCATGGAGCCTGCTTCTCCCTCTGCCTATGTCTCTGCTTCTCTCTCTGTGTGTCTCTCATGAATAAATAAATAAATAAAATCTTTTAAAAAATAAATGCTTGTGATTCCACCACTCAGATCCTCTTTTTAGATTAAAAACACTAAAATTGACAGGTGATACTGGAATTCCTTACGCTCTTCCTACAGTTCTCTTCTGCTCCCTCCCAGCATCCTCAGAGACGGCCATCACCATGAACTTGGCATCTCTCTTTGAGCTTAGACTTCTATACTTTCACTGTATATTATATCCACAGATGTGCCTTTTGGTGACTGTGTTAGCCACATAAATGGTGTCTTGTTGCATGTTTCTTTACACAGAGGCTTTTTCAAGCCACTCCCCCTCATCCCAAATTCAGACACTTTCATACCTGGAGTGAACTTCTATTCATCCTTCAACACCCCTGCAAAATAATCCCTTTTCTGTGAAGGCTTCCCCTGAGGCTCAGACCAACATGGGTATCTGACCCTGGGTTCCCACAGCTCTTTGGTCAGCCACACCAGGTCACTGAAACTACAATTTATTTGTCACCTCTCCCCTGAACCACAGCTTGCTGAGAGCAGAGGCTACACAATACTCAGATCTGTGCCCACATCTTACATCCTCCTGGACCAAGCCCTCAGGTTCAGTCCGTTCAGTCCCAATACATGACTCACAGACATGATGTAGAATGTCCATTCTCCCTTTTCTGTCTAGGAACTCCCCATACATGTTTCAAAACTCAAGTCAGGGTCTCCTCTTCTGGGAAGACCTGGCTGCGGGGTCTGATTGGACACAGTATAGTTTAGACTAATTACCTGGCTTCCTTCTAGGAGTCTGAAACCTTGGTGCATGCCAGGCCAGGAGTGCCCATGGGACTGACTCCCAGCAAAATCTTTGGACTCCTAAGCTCAGGGGAGTTTTCCACTTTACACAAGTTGTTGCACTCATTGCAGGGGTGGGATTACACACAGCCCCACTGCGAGAGGACTCTGGAAGCTTGCTCTTGGTTTCTCCTGGACTTTGCCTTACATGTCTTTTCCCTTCATGGATTCTGCTTAGATTCCTTTCAGTGCCGTAAGTCTTGGCATTGGTGGGGGCTATCTGTGAAGTCCTTAGAGTCCACTGAGGTGCTCATCCTTTCCTACTACCTGCCCCCCCCCCCCAGCACTCACCTTCGTGGTCATTGGCTGTGTCTTGGTCCTCAAGGATGAGACCAGGAGGTTTCTTAACAACAAAGTCTTATCTTACTACCCAACCATCTGCAGGGCCTCACACAGCATCTGGCAAATATCTGGTAATGATGGTGTGTGATTGGTAATAATTATGGATTCTTACCATATAGGAGAGGGTGCCACAAACACCTTTCCTGTATAATCTCATTCAATCCTTAGAGTAGTCCAATGATGATGCTCTATTATAACTACTATCATTTCACTGGTAAGGAAACTAAGGCACAGATCAGATAAGTAACGGCACAGGATTTGTGGAGGGTGGGTCCTGGCCATCAGATTACTGAACTCATACTCATAACCAGTATGCTACGTGGATAGTTGGGGTTTTGATAGAAAAATAAACATATTTACAGCACCTGACATGGTGCACCTAGGTCACGCTTGCTGTGCTTCATGAAGAGAAGTGAAATTTAATTCAAGTCAATGTTAATTAAACCAGTGAGTGTCCTGCTTTAAGAAGCTCATGGCCGAGCTGGACTTTGTTCAGAATAAGCAATCATGACAGGGGCATACGTGACCCACATCCTTTTCAAAGATTTAGAGAGCCTAAGGATAACAGCCAACCAGGTCATCTGGGCCAACTCTCCCTCTGAGGACAAATGATAAACAAAGCTGGACAAAATGCTTATTATGTGATCATGAAAATCCCAAGTGAGCCAGCAAGTTAGCTCGAGCTGAGGTCAGGGAGAAGGCAGTCAGGGATGCATGCCCAGCTCCTGGGGATGCACTTACGCACAGGGAGTGGGCCAATCCAGAGGTGGTGGCTGAACAGCTGATGGGACGTCTGATGGCTACTAGTGCCAAAGAGACTGAAGATGGAGCTCATGGCTCCCCGGGGCTGAGGCCTGCTAAGCCATTCCGCGCATAGCGCCGGAAGCCAGAAAGCTACACTGCAATGTAGTAGAAGGAAACGGACTTCAAACTGGTTCAAACAGCTACAACCCAGAGTCAGCTCATGGGGAGGGCCTGCAATGTTTCAGGTCCTGACCTTGAATGAAGGTCACCCTGGGCCCCAGAGCCCCAGTCATCTGCCAGAAGCGAAGGAAAATCCTCTTTGAAGGACATGACTGTCTGAACACACTTTCACAAGTAAACATAAAAATTTGGAATAAGGCATATAATAAAGAGTAAACAGGCTCACCAGGAGACAAGACAACATTAGCAGAGGCCCACACAAGCAACAGACATGAAACAAGCCCTGGACTTTGAACTTCCGATGCTCACTAAGGCATGACGTTCAAAGCCACTCAGAAGCTTTAAGACAAAGAGCTGGCCATGTGGTGTCGGCTCATCCTCCAGTGGGGCCGGGGCTTGGGGTCAGGGATCCTGGAAGTCAGCCCGGTCTCTGAGGCTGAGCCCCAGGAAATATCGTGGACCACAGCTTGGGCGAGGTTCCGTGGCTGGCCCTGTCTGGTGTGCCATGTCACGTGTCACGGCTGGGAGGAGCGGGGAAAGGACACTTGGAATCTGCGGGATGGAGCCCTGGGCTCCGCCCCTCATTCTTTTTTTTTTTAAGATTTTTTTTTTTTTTTTATTCACGAGAAACACACACACACACACAGAGAGAGAGAGAGAGAGAGAGAGAGAGAGGCAGAGACACAGGCAGAGGGAGGAGCAGGCTGCATGCAGGGAGCCCGAGGTGGGACTCGATCCCGGGTCTCCAGGATCACGCCCTGGGCTGAAGGCGGCGCTAAACTGCTGAGCCACGAGGGCTGCCCCTCTGCCCCTCATTCTAACTGTCATCTGTACGGCTTGTGCTGGAACCCACAGCGCTTTCAGGGTGAGTCCTTCTGGAGAATTAAAGGACCTGAGGGTCATCTTGGGGACCCTCAAGCTTACACTTGGTGTCAGGAGTGAGGGTGTCCAGGATTACTCCCCAGTGCTTCCTGGGCACTGATAATTATTAGTGCTGTGATCTCTGAGGCCAGTTTCACTTCTGTTTCAGTCCCAATTCACTGTGAGAATCAGGAGCCGAGAAGGTTCAGGCTGGGTGGGCTGCTACCCCACTGCACTCTGCTATGGGCCCTTAGGCAGACACAGCATGGGTAGGACCAGAGTGAGGTCTGCACAAGCCAGTGGGCCTATGTGGTACCCTGGACACAATGGGGTGACTCAGCTGTGCATCCACCATCACCAGGATGGCTCTGTGCTCATTTCAGGAATCTCTCTACGAAGCACTGAGATGTGTGATGTAGCAGCATCTGTCCCAACACGCTGAGAATTTACTGTTTGTTTAAAGGCCCAGAGATGGTGCAAATTTAGAAAAATGCACTTTTCTCTGCAGCCTGAGAACCCTTAGATGGCCATCAAACTTCTCTCACAGGCTCCATGCCCACAACACCGTGATCGGCGTCTCACCCAAAGAGGGGGGATGACAGTTCTAGGTGCCTGGCTCTGCGAAAGAGCCAGCCAGGCTGCGAGACGAGTTATCTTGAGTGCATTTCTCTGCATATACACCCTGCCAGACGGGGTGATGATGACAGTGATCGTGACGGCGTATTCTGAATGCTCACCAGGTGCCTGATGCAACTCTAGCTGCTTCGCATGCGTCAACGCAGGTATGCCTCTGGACAGCCCCACGAGGAAGGCTTAGTATCTCCATTTTAACAAAGGAGATGAGGTGTCAACCATGAAAAGAGACCCTGGCCCCACACTTCTCACACCCTGCTCAGTGCTTTATCTGTTTGGTCAGGGGCTGACCATAGGTTGCACAAAGGAGAGTTAAAAATTATTGAATGAAAGAATGAACGAATGGACTCCTCCTAGCCTCCAGCTAGTCAGTGAGGAGGTCAGATGTCCAGAGCTGTGCTCGTCACCCCCAGGGCTCAGGACCTTTGGGGCAATGTGCTCAGCAGCAGGGCCACCAGGGAGGGATTTAGTGAGCACCTACTGTGTGCTGGGCCCTGGGTGCCAGCCCTGATCTCCTGTACTCCACACACTGCCATGATGGTCAGGAAGGTTCTTGGGCTCCATCGTGCAGAGAAGCAAACGAGCTCAGAGAAGTTAAGGCTTGTCCGAGGTCGCCTAGCCAGGCGTGGCACCACCAGCTTTCCAATCACCTCCCCTCTCCTACACTAGAGGATTTCGACCACCTCCTGCTGTTCATACCCGTAAAGCAGTCCCCAATAACCAAAGGCAATGATTTCCATAGTTGAAAGACATAAAAGAAACCAAAGTCACCTGGAACCAAAGGGTTCTATGTGAAACAGTAAAATAAATCTAAGGAAATGCCTCTGGACTGATTCTGGGAGACGAGCGGGCACCAGCCTTTGGTTCTCTGCTTCAGAAGCACCTATGCAGGTGCACAGAATCACAAGCACACCTTCACCTCACCCCTCACACCATCTCATGCAGTGCATTTCCGAGCCTCTCCTCCTAAGATACACACTCCAGCAGGTGTCACTCCTCATTCACACCTGACAGCCTCTCTTCATGTTAGGGAAAACAGGGTCTTTCCCCTTGTGGCCCAAGCTCTCACAGGCCCGGCAACTAGACCCAGGCACAGGAATCCAAATGCATAACTTCCTAAGGACATCACAGGAGGGACGAGGCTGTAGTCACTTCAGTGTCACCACAATCCTTTACTAAAACTGATGTATTTACTGTCACCCAATGAGACTGGCCTGGCACTTTCACATGCGCCACTCATTCCTCTTGTGACAATACCTGATGGGCTGTTTCAGCCTTGCTTTGCAGAGGAGAACAGTGGACTGCTGGAGGTGGGCTCTGGAGGGCTCAGGGGTCATGGGGCAGGGCAACCAGAGCATCTGCCCCATGAGTATGAGCTCACTTGACCTACCCCATGCCCTCCAAGACAGTGGTTCTCAAACTCAGTGGTGCATCAGAATGCTCAGATGGGGACACTGAAGCCCAAGTCAGCTAAGCCGCTCCTGAGCCCGTAACTGGTAAATGGCCTGGCTGGGATTGGAACCCAGACGTCTGACTTCAGAGCCAGGATGTCACTGCTCTGCCACACAGCCCACACTAAGCAGCCTCTAGTCTTCTTTTCTTTCTTTCTTTCTTTTTTTTTTTTTAAGATTTTTAAAAAATGTATTTGTTCATGAGAGACACAGGGAGAGAGGCAGAGACACAGGCAGAGGGAGAAACAGGCTCCCTGCAGGGAGACTGATGTGGGACTTGATCCCAGGACCTGGGATCACTACCTGAGCCAATGGCAGATGCTCAACCATTGAGCCACTCTGGCATCCCCAGCCTCTGGTCTTCTTATGCGGATGTCAGTCATTGGACTTAGGGCCTCTCCTAATTCAGTATGACCTCACTTTAACCAATTTCATCTTTAAAGACCTGACTTCCAAGTAAGGTCACATTCTGAGGTTCCAGGGGACATCTTGAGGGGTACTGCTATGAACGGAATTGTGCCTCCAAATTCAAATTCTGAAGTCTTTAGCCCCAATATGACAGTATTTGGGGATGGGGCCTTCATGGAGATGGCTGGGGGCAAGTGAGGTCATATGGTAGAGCCTGAAGCTGACAGGGCTGGTGTCCTAATAAGAGGAAGATCCCAGAGCTCTTTCTCTCCATGAGCCCATGGGAAAGGCCAAGTGAAGACAGTGAGGAGGTGGACATCTACAAGCCAGGAAGAGGGTGGATCCTCAGGAGAACCTAACCCTGCCCGCATCCCAGCCTTAGGCTTCTGGTCTCCAGAACAGCAAGAGATGATAAATGTCTCTGTTTAAGCCCCCTGTCTAGGGCACTTTGTTACTGCAGGTGAGCTGACCGATACAGATAGCATTTAACCAGTACAGTGGCTACAGCACTGAGGGTTTGCACTTCCCACCTTCACATGGTTTTCTGGGCCTGGGAATGCCCCTGGCTCCTTGTCCACAGGGCCCATCTCCCCCTTCAAAGCTTGGCTCAGGCATCACTTCCCGCTGACAGCTGTCTCTGACCTGGTCTTAACCCCAGGATATCCCTCACGCCTCTCCTCTGTACCCAGAAACAGGGATGTTAAAATGGGAAGGCCCATCATTGTCTCCATTTCACAGATAGGGAAACTGAGGTCCAGTACAATCTGGATGCTGCACAGTGAGGAAGGGGCAGAGCCAGGACACTGACCCTCAGGTCCTCGGAGTCTGGGGTGGACTCTGCACCTGCTGCCCATCACAACAGCACGTCAGCTTCCCTTGCATGGAGATGTCTGCATTTCTGCTTCGCAACAGCTCTGGGTGCCACCAGAGGCAAGGGCTCTATGTCTCGGTTATTGTCACTTCCTGGGAGGGCCCTGCCACTCTGTGGGGCACGGGTGGTCTCCTCTATTCTCTCCAAGCCAGTCCTCAAGGCCAGCATGGAGTCTTCCTCTCCATTCTGGACTTGAACAAGGTTTGCCCAGGGAGAAAGCGGTGATGCTGGCACTCAGACCCAGGCCTACCTATTTCAGGGCCAGCACTCCCTCCTCATCACTGCCCTGCTGACTCCTACAGATCCATCCTGGGTGAACTCACTTCCAAAAGCCTTGGCCTCTGGGGACATTTGGAGGTTAGAGGACTGAGCACCCCAAAAATGGAAGATGCTTCAGGCAGGACCCTGGTGTGTGACACGGGACAGGACTCATGGAGGGTGTGTGGCTTGCCGGCTGCCCAGCTAGAGGGCCAGGGTCAGATCTGGACCTGCATCTTTGGGGTCCCAGCCCTGAGGTGAGATACCCACACACGCGCAGATCCTGAGGTTCTCTGCAGGTCCCACTAGGAGGCCACATACCTGGCAAAGCACAGCCATGGCCTGGGTGGTTCTGACACTGTCCTCCTCCTCCAGGTGACTCCGGACCAACCTCTGCCTCTCTAGGACCGCATGAAAAGCCTGTGAGTTAAAACAGGAGCTGAATCTCGTGCAAATATGCCCATTTTTCACTAGAAGAATTCTGCCAAAGGGCCACTCTCAGATCTGAAGGATGTCTGTCCCTGATTTATATATGAAGAAACTGAGGCACAGGGATATTATGTGGCTGCAAACTGCACACCTGACCTCCTGGCCACAAGCCACCCAGACATCATTCAGTGACTGAATTGCTGGGGACCACCGCCCAGGCCCCAGAGACCACCCAGGGGAGGCCACCACCTAGTGAGTCAGTGCGGTCGGTGAACCAGCCAGGCCACCCTGACCATGTGGCTGCACCCTGCCCTGAGGAGCCCAGGGAGTGGAGGGGAGATGGAGCAGACCCAGAGGCACGGCGGGTCACAGGACAGAGGGACGGACTCTTCTTAGGGAGCATGCATAGGGGGTGGGGGTGGGGGACTCTCCCTGTAAGTAGAGGCTTTATCAACAAGGAAGGTTCCCTGGAGGGAAGATGGGGAGCCCATGCAGCTGGGGTTCAAGGAGCCACAGCAGCAGAGACCAGGCAGTAAGGATCCGTTGCCCCCAGGGGGAGGTGGAGGGAGAGGTAGTCTGAGAAGGAACTGCAGGGCCAGAGGGAGGGCTCTGGGTCATTCACTCATCACTCATTCATCATCCCTTTGTTCATTTATTTATTCATTTGCTCATCGTCCATTCTTGCATGCATCTGCTCAACCGTTCTTCCTTTGTCCAAGTCTCCTGGGCACCAGCGTGTGCCCAGCCTGTGCTGAGTCTCCCTGAAGCCTCACAACCCATAAGTTAGGTTCCTATATTCCCATTGTGCAGATGAACAAAGGCCCGGTCAGGGGTGGGGTGAGGCCTGGGGTGGGGTGGGGTGTGCTGTGAGCAATGCACCTGAGATCACCCAGCTCCTTAGCAGCAAAGTCCACATTCCATCATGCTTCCAGGGGGCCCCAGTGCCCAAATGCTTGACCATGTGCAGGACAGACAAGCAGAACCCCTGCCCCGTCGTTAGCAGGGAAATATGGGGGCAAAGGCAGGGTTCTCTCTCTCTCTGAGAACCGCAAGCCTGGCCATTCCAGCCTGTGCTGGCACCACCTCATTTCTTTGCCCTCAAGGAGGGTGGCCTCTTGTCTCCTTGTCCCCCTTCCAGGTCAAGACAAAGTCATATTCTGGCTCCGTTGCCTCCCTGGTCCTGCCCACTGAGCCTCCCATGCCCAGCCCTCCCTTCCCCTGGACCAGCTAAGGTCACTGCACTGACACATGGAGGTGAGCAGTTGACCTCAAGTCTGGCAGGTGCCAAAGCCTCTGGCTTTCCCTGCACAGTGACGAGGACTAAGCCATAGCACTCAGCCTGCGTGGCTGCTCCTGGCACAGAGCAGCCATGGACATGGGGGTGAGTCAGGAGCAGGGTCACCTGGAGGAATGTGCCCGGGTCAGTGGTCGGCTGTGCCTCGGCCAGGAAGCTCCTCTGTTCCTCTTCCTGGGCCAGCGTGAGCCTTGCCATCTCCTCTGCTTGGTGAGCCAGTGACGCCTTCACCAGGTCCTTGCCTCGCTGGACGAACTCTGAAATTAAAGTGAGTCACAGCACGTCGCAGATGACTCCCCTGACCTTCACCAGCTCCTGCCCACACTAAGGATGAGAAACATGGCTTTATCTTTCAGGCATGTGTGCTTCCAGAAAGCCAGCGTCAGGAGCCCACAGCCACACATTATCTGAAGGCGCCCCCACTGCCCCTTGAGCCCAGGGCTCAGGACACCACAAGGGGCTTCATCTAGGAGTTGTGCAGGGCAGCTGGCCAACCTGACCAGGAGATAAAGAGGCACTTTTAGGGGGAAAAATGAGAGAGGTGTGGTGACACAGGGAAGGACGGGTGGTGGGACAGGACAGAGGAGCCTGGTCTGCAGGAAGGAGGGGAGCCCAAGGGCAATGCCCTCTGCCTGTTGGCGAGGGTGGAGGCGAGGAGAAAGGCTGGGGTCTAAACCCACCCCTCACCCTGCCTGTGTCACCAGGCCAGCAGTGTGCCAAGGTCAGCACTGGGCACTGGGGCCTGGCTGTGAGAAGGACTCAGCCTTGCTCCCGGTCTGCTCCTGGTCCAGGGAATTCAAGAGAAGGGGAAAGGAGAGTCAATGCCACACCAGATGAGGGACGGGGTGGTGGGATGAGAAGGATGAGGGGTCATGGGCAGTGTGGGACCCCAGAGAAGGCTTCTGGGAGAGGAGACCAAGAAGTTAGCCAGATCCTTGTCCCCTGGGTTTGAGAGGAAATGTTGAGTGAGAGGCTGGAGAAGTCAATGAGGGCCAGACTGCCAGGGGTCTGCAGGTCTGGAGATGTTTGTTTCAGCACTTCACACACACACACACACACACACACACACACACACACACATGTGCAATCCACATTTGTAACACAAGCACACTTCCTTGGGTTTTGTCTGAGAATCTGTTTAGCCCCTGGCAACAAAGAAAAGAGTGTGACCAGGAGGCACCTGGGGGGCTCAGTCAGTTAAGTGTCTGCCTTAGGCTCAGGTCATGGTCTCAGGGTCCTGGGATGGAGCCCCACATCAGGCTCCCTGCTCAGCAGGGGGTCTGCTTCTCTCTTTCCACCCCGTCCCCCGCTCCTGCTCTCCTTCCCCCCCCACTCTCTAATAAATAAAATCTTAAAAAAAAATCAAAACCAAAAGAAAAGAGTATGACCAGGTATCCATCGAGACCTGAGTCCTCCCTCCACCCCCTGACTGTCTCCTTGCTTCCTCTGTCTTGTCCAAGTTCAACAGAGCCTGATCCCTGATCCGTGGGGGCTGCCTAGGCATCCTATCCCCGCCTCTGTCTGCTGTGGGGGCCCCTTCCCTCAGGCCCTGGTGTGATGACCCCCAGGTAAGATGTGCTCAGGTTCTACATGGGCCGGAGTGCCAGCCAACAGCAGGCTCCCACCGGTCACAGAAGCCGTGACGCCAAGTGACAAGGGCCTCCTGGAATGGCCTGACTGGAGTCCTGAGGTCCTAGCTCCGAGTGCCTGCCCTCTGACCCCATCTCTGAAAGGCAGCGGGCAGGTCTGGTGGAGGGGCCGTGAGCCACTGCAGACGCAGCACCAGGCCACTGGCTGCAACGAACACCTGGTGCTGTGGATTGGACCCCGTCTGCCCAAACTGAAACACTAAAGCCCTAACCCCCGCGGGACTACATTTGGAAGCTAAATGAATTTGTGAGGCTGGGATCCTCATCCCATAAGGCTGGTGCCTTATAAGAAGAGGAAGAGGTGTAAGAAAGCTCATGCTCTGCCACATGAGTACACACACACACAGAAGGTGGCTGTCTGAAAGCAGGTTTCCTGCCAGGAACCGAATCAGCTTGGTGCTCTGATCTTGGACTTTACTGCCTTCAGAACTGGGAGAAAAGAGAAGCCTGTTGTGTAAGCCCCCCGGTCTGTGCTATCTTCATACGGTGGCTCGAGCTGACAAGACACCTGGAGACTCCCTGGTCCTACAGTGTCTACACCCGTGTGGGCATCAGGAGCCACTGGGGAAACTGAAGCACATAGACTCCGTGCCCTGCAGATGTTCTGAGACCTGGAGGGGCCTCCTGCTCCCCACCTCTGTGCCTCCACTCATGGCCCCAGGCAAACATGTGGCCTTGGACCAACACGGGGACCCCCGATGAGCTCTCCTCCCAAGGGCCCGGGGCAGCCAGTGCTGGTGGCAGAAGTGGCACCTGCCCTGCAGTTGAAAGATGTGGGTTTCTTCTTTCTAATGATGTGACCTGGACTAAGTCTCAGATGCCCTCAGAGTCTTGAACATTGAGCTGCCCACCTCTCAGGGTCCGCCCCAGGAGCTGGGGTATGGAAAATACCCACATGGGGTTCCCTCTCCTGCCCCATATGGTCAGTCATTGTATACTTGCTGCTAAGCAGGCCCCTGTGACTTAGGTAGGGCCATGCACTGCAGCTGAGTGATATGTGTCTTATCTGGGCATTTCGGCCCTTCTGTCCTCTGCAGAATTCAGGTGCTTTTGCTGCAGGACACTAGAGCCTCCATTAGCCCAGATCACTGACAGCTAAATCCAGTGGGCCATCCCCCAGCCTAGGGACAGCCTTATGGGGAAGCAAGCAAAGCTTGGAGAAGCTAAGTGACACGGTCCCCAAGGGCAGAGAAGGGGTCACAACAGCCGGAGCTTGTTTCCCATGCACTGATCCATGTCTCTGACTGCCCCCAGGGTCCCCCACCCCCAGCACAGGAGGGCTATTCACCCCAGATCAGGCCCCAGCTCACTCACCCCTGCCGAAGCGCTCTGCCTCCCCCCAGAAGGCCTTGTGCTGCTGGGTGAGCAGCTCCTCCTTCTGCCGCCCAGAGAGCTTCCCCTCCACGGTCAGCAGCTCCAGGCTGCGGGACAGGGCAGCCAGCCGGCATTTGGTCTCCTCCTGGATTTGCAGCTTCAGTGATTCGATCATTTTGGCCATGTGCGCCCGCCCCATTGTTCTCTCCAGGGCGTCCTGGGAAGGGAAACACCTTGGTCAGCTCCCAGCAGCAAGGGTCTGCCCAGGGCAGTGGGCTCCCTCCTGGTGCCCCGACTCCCTGCGAGCAGAGTGCAGACCAACAGGCTCTGCCCCTTGGCTACGGACAAAATTGCCCCTTGTGGGGAGGGGGCGAGCCTGACACAGGATAACGGATATAAAGCACTTAGTATACAGTGAGCACTCCTCAGGGGCCTGATCTTCCAGGAAGGGATTCAGTACCAGCACATGGCCAAGGAGGGAAAGCCACTGTTCTACAGTCATCCCTCCCCAGCCGCTGGGGCCTTTGGCCTCCACAGCCCTGGAAGAGAAAGGCAAACAACAACAAAAGTTATAGGAGCTCTTGGCTTTTGAGCTTCAGAAAGCCTGGGACACGGGGTTTGAAAAGATTTTCCAAGGTGAGACTGATTTTATGAGTGGTTCCCTGGAGGTCAGACTTTAGAACATGCTCCCTCCCTGCCCCACCAAGGCATCAACACTTAGGACAAGACTCCTGGAAAAGACACCTCCCTGGGGCAGGAAATGCCGACCAGAGGCAGACAGGGCCCTGTGGGTCCGGAAGCCTTAGCAGGCAGCTGCTCGTCCTGCAGAATGAGTGTGAGGAACATGGAACGAGGGGAGCGCTGCTGTGTCCAGGAGGCCCCTCGTCCAAGAGGAAAGATGCCACTCCCAGCTGGGCCCGGCACCAGCAGAGGGCCAAAGTCAGCCTCAGCCCCCTTCTCGTCCCCTAGCCCCCTTCTCATCCTCTACGCCTGTAATCCTGCATCTTCAGAGCCTCCCTTTTCCCTCCTGCCGGGCCCAGTCATAGGGGCACAGGCCCTGCTCACTCCTGCCCTGCTGTCCCAGCCTTCCCCCTGCCCCCACATGGCAGACAGGGGCCTCTCTCAGAGGCAGACACGTGGCTGTCCTAACAGCACAAACCCTCCAGTCACTGCCTTCAAACCAAGTCTGAACCCTAGGGCATGGCGCTCAAGGCCCTGAGGACCCGGCCTGGCTTTGCCCCAGCCTTGTCCACACACCTTCGTGCTCAGGGCCGCCCAGCATGCCTGGCTCTCAGCTCTGCTGGGCCCTTGCACACTCGGAGTCCTCCACCTGGAGCATTCTCCTATTCCTCTTGTTCCTCTGCCTGCTAGTCCTACTCATCCTTGTCCTGCTGGGCTGTGGGGTGCGGTGCCTTCCCTGCTCGTCCTCACCCCCAGCGGGCCCCATGTGCTTCTGTCTTTAAGGAGCTAATCACGAGGGACCATCCCAGGTGGGTCACCCACTGCCCAGCCTGGGTCTCGCTGTTTGCTGAGCTGCACTGGTTTGTGTTCCGACAAGGTGTGAGCAGGGCAAGGATCAGGACCCCCCAGTTACAGACAAGAATGCTGAGGTTTGTTCTGGAAGGCCACATGACCAGCCCAAGGACCACGGCTTCGAATCTTCTTCAGTTAGACTCCGGACCACGGTCAGCAGGCTCACAACCACTAGGGGGTGCAAGAGGATAAGCGCTGGGGGGCCCTGCAACCTCGGTGAAAGTCTGCTCACAAGGGACCCAGATCAGGCCTCACTGGGGAGAAGCTCTCCCAAACCGTCCGCTGGCCCCACCTCTCAGGTAGCATAGGGAGGCGTTCCTGGCTCAGGGGTGACCGCACAACCTCCAGATTTACATTCAAAGGCAGACAGGAGTGGAAAGAGGTGAGAATAGGCAGAGGGATATCAGATGGGAGGTGAGGCACCCTTGCTCTGAGTGCAGAAGGTCCTCAGCAGCGCCTGGGCTAGAACCTGGCTCCACCTGTCAGAGCTGCAGACTTTGGGTACGGTGTCCTCCTCGGACATCAAACTTACAGAGTTGCAAAGTTAAAATGCATAAAGCACTTAAAATAGCAGCCAGAACATAGTCATCACTCATGAATGCAAACTGCTGTCACAATTATCTACAAGCCCCTGGCATCGCTCTTGGGATGGCTTTTTGTCAAACATCCCAGGAGAATGATTCTCACAGCCTCTGGGGCCCTTTCCAGAACCTTGCCAGTTTGATATTCAGTGATGTCATGTGAACATTATGGGTCCAACGGCCCAGGCCAGAATGCTCAGACACCCACCCAAAACTTACAGCCTTCTGGAGTTTATCAGCAACATGTTACTATATATGAAAAAATATATATATATGGGTACCTAGGATGCAGGCACAGCATCCTTCTTCTATACAAACACAGATTACAGCGCTTTGCCTGTATCACCGTGATGATTTGTTAATGTCTGATTTGCCTGGACACATGGCCCACATGTGTCTAGTCACTAACACACTGATTGCTTCCCATGTGCCAGGATCTCTTCCAAAGGCCTTACATATTGTCCATTCTCTAATATTCTCAGAGCAGGTGCTATTCTGATCCCCACTTAGATGATGAAACTGAGGCACAGAGAGGTTAAGTAAAACGCTAAAGGTCATCCAGCTAATAAGCAGCAAGACTGTGGGTTTGAACTCAGGTCTCTGTCTCGAGTCTGTAATACTGTTTCTATAACAGAACGTGGCCCATAAGTAGGTACTCATCAAATGCTGGTTAAGAGAAGGGCATAATGATAACCTGGATAATTCTTTCCCTTCATTCTATTTGGAAGTTACTGGCTACTACTTGGAATGAAGTCAGCTAAGGATACTTTTTTTTTTTTTCCTGCATCAATATCCTGCTGTCAGAATAATAATGAAATACAAAGAAAAAAAAAGGGAAAAAATCTTTCTCTTTTGATAAGCATTAATATCAGCAGCCTTATCAAATTAAAGTCCCATTCACAGGGTTTGGACGGTGAATCTGGGCCCAGCAGTGTTATTAGACAGCACACGAATTCTAGGTGAGTCACTTAGTTGTTTCTCACTCTGCTCATCAGGAATAAAATATCTGCCATGCCTACCTTCTAGCAGTGCCAAGGAGGAAAAGGAGATTGTATGTTTACACAATGAGCAAACATCAAGTTCACAAACAGCTGTTGCACCCAGGGAGTTTGTTAAAATGCATATCCTGATTCTGGTAGGGAGGTTCTGCATTTCTAACAAACTCTTGGGGGCTACTGATGCCACTGCTCCACGGACCACAGTGGTTGTGGTGAAGCAGCATGAACTGCTTCCTGGATCTAAGCCACCAAGGCTCTGAGCCAAAGGCAGGGCAGCCACTGCAGGTCTCTGAGCTGGGTATAACCCAGGTGGGTGCAGAGTTTCAGAAACTCTGAAATGGAGTTTCATGAGTTTCCAAGGTCAGAAGGGGAAATGGGTTCATAGTGAGCCCTGGGCCTTGTGCAAGGCAGGTCAAGGCCAAAAGCACTGCTGAGAAACCCTGTGGTGACTAGGGCTATGGGTCACAGAGCACTTCCCCAGGCCCTGTCTGCAGAAATTCCTTGGACCACTCTTTTACAAAGAGTAACAGAAGCTCTGGGGGGTTAACTGGTTCAAGATTACACATCTTCGAGTGGCTGAGCCTAGGTTCCAAGTCAGATTTGTGGATTCCTCTGTATCAGTGGGTTGCATCTCCAATAATATATCAGAAATGTTTGGGGAGCTTTAAAACCAGCAATACCAGGGCTTCACTTTAGATCAGTGAGGTTGGATCTCTGGGCATAAGGTCTGGGCACAGGCAATTTCTGAGAGCTCCTCAGGTGATTCATGGAGCCATCAGGAGAGCAAATGAAGATCCATCCACATAAGTGGGTGTCAACTATGACTACTCATTGTGGTCGCTGGGAGCTCCAAAAAATCCAGACTTATTAGTCAGAATCTCTGGGGTGGGGTCCCATCTAGCATCGGTACTTTTTAAAGCTTCCAGATAATTTAAGTGTGCATTCAGGATTGGGAGCCAGTGCTCTATGCTGTCACATCACAAAGCTGGCCAGCATCCCCACTTAAGGAATTGATGGATGGCTGCACAGATGGATGGAAAGATGGATGGACAGATGGATAAATGGATGCATAGAAAGACAGATGGATACATGGGTGAATGGATAGATGGACAGACAGATAGATGGCTGGCTGTTTGGCTTGCTTCACTGCCTTTCTCTGGGCTATATATCCTCATCTCTGGCCTCTATGTCTCCATCTCGGGGCTCTATATCCCCATCAAGTTCGACTGGATGTCTATGGCATATCAAGCTTATGGATTCCACATCTCTAGTGTGAGTATCTTCAGATTCCCTCCCTGCCCCCTCCAGCATACCAGAGCCTGCAAATCCTGAGAATCACGCAATAACCCTTCGGCTGTAATCATTCTTTCCGTGAGCGTCATCATGAGCTGTCGGGCTTTGGAGCTGGAACACTTAAATTGGTCCACAAGAAAGTGCTGGATGTTTTCCATCTGTTTCCAGAAAGCTTCCATCTGTGAAATGAGAATGAAAAGCAAGAGGTAGGTGCAGAAAACGTATTTAAGAAAGCCATAAAGCTAGGTGGTTCATTCTTGAGAATTACAATTCATTCCTCATCACACACTGACGTTCTAAATACTTCTGCAATTCGGAGCGAGTTTATCTTGGCAATAACCAAGTTCTACAGAGAGGTTCCTCCTTGGCATATTGTAGGTGCCAGTCGGCTTCAAGGTGGCTTTTCAGCAAACACCAGTGCTCTGCTGATAAAGAAGTCAAGCACAATGAGATCACCCAGAGTAAACAGCTTAAAGACCCTTAAACAGGCCAGGATTGCTGCCTGAGGAGTGCGTGAAATTCAACAGTGTGCTCCTGGAGGCTCCGTATCTCTAAGAGGGATTAAACATGTTCTGGAAATAAAAGCACAAATGGCTGTTTAAATTTTAGTTATTGCCCTAAAAGTACAAAAGAGCAATATGGCAGAGACAATGCTGACCATGAAAACAATCTACAAAAGAGCAATATGGCAGAGACAATGCTGACCATGAAAACAATCTGCTTTAAAATCTTTTTTCTCCCCCCTCATCTTATCAGGAGGAGACGTGGAAATCATTGAGTGGCTTGGAACGTTGGGGCTCATCCAGCCTCCCGGAGCACTGAGAACGAGGATACCAGTGGTCGTGACAGCCTCCCCTTGCGGCATGCAGGTAGGGACCAGGCTCACGCGTTTTATATCCGGGTAAAATGTGTATTGGCGGCTGCAGCAACAGGCTGAGAAAGTTAGGTCACTGCTGAAAGGTCACAGGGCTGGGAGGCAGGGGCAGAGGTGGTGCAGGCTCACTGAACTCCCCCAGCTGTGGTTTTCTCCACCATGGCTCCGCCTCTCCAACTCTGAATTCATCTGGCCACCTCTTGCTGCACAGGGCGTAGGAGGGCTCGGGTTTTAGTGGCACCAGAAGCCCACCCTGACCTTGTGGCACTGGCAAAAGGTGGAGACAAACGCACCCTGAAACATTGAGTCATTCTGACCAGCCACCACACAGGGGCTGCATATGGATGAGAGGAAGTCCATGCCGGTGTGGACCTCATGCCCTCAGGACTTGCTATGTGTCCTGGTGGGCAACAGCCCATCCATTAAACCTCCGGCCTCCCTCTTGCTTTCCCACCAGATGACCTCCTTCCAGACTGCACTAAGAAAATGTGACTATCACCCATGGCACCCTGCACACCTCCAAACAGAGTCCGATTCCAGTTGTCTTTGCCACTTCTGCTCCAGCCCCAGAGAGCCAGGACACCCACTCGGTTCTTAAAAACTCTTGATTCCCTTGGAGTCTGTGACATGATTTCATCCTGGTCCCTCAAAGTCCATATTCTCCCTTCTTGTCTCAGTTCTCCTTGGCTACTCCTCCTTAAATGCTGGCAGGATCCAAGACTGGGCACCAGGCTCCTTTCCCTATCCATTCTACACACAGCCTAGGCTGGGGCATCTCCACTATGGGAGGTCACCATACGTCAGAGAATCATGGGCTTACTATGAATCATCTGCCTGAAATATACAGACAGATATTTCAGCAGATATTCCTGCTCTGGGGAGCCCATGGACCCAGGAATCCAGGCTGAGCACCCTCTCTCTGTTCACGCCATGAACATCCTCGCTTCCTATGTCCTTTGGCACAAGCTTAGTGGAGACTCTTAGTGGAGACTCTCCATCCTCTGGCATCTCCATCTTAAGATGTCAAGCTAGGACTCACCAGCTCCCCTCCCAACTTGCTTCTTGTTCTGGGATCCTTATTTCCACAGAACTAATCTTTAACATCCTCTTCTCCTCAACCTCATTATCTGCTACCCTATCAGCTCTCCCACTCTTTCTTACCTCTCTGCTCCTACTGCAATTGTCTTCATGAGATTTCCCTACTGCCCTAGCCAGAGAGCACACACCTATCCTTCACTGAGTAGCTGGAGCGGTCCTTCTAAAACAGAAATGGATCCAGGCACCCTCTGCTACCAACCTGCAGTGACTCCCATCTCCTTGGCACGAGATGAAAATCCTTGGGCCAGATCTCTGGTTTTATCTTGCTCTGCTTGATCCTTAGTTCTCCCTGGCTCCCTTCTTTGCCTGCCCACTGGCCAGCATGCACCCACACTTCTCCCAAAAGGCCTTTCAATGTATCCTTTATTCTATGAAGACTTTCCTAACCTTAGGATAAAACAGACTCCTCCTCTCACCACTGTGCCTCTGCCTTCCAGTGTTTTCGTCTATCAGGACACTTGTGAGCTATAAAGTCTTCATCTGGGCATTCCGGGTGGCTCAGCAGTTTAGCGCCACCTTCAGCCCAGGGCCTGATCCTGGAGACCCGGGATTGAGTCCCACGTCGGGCTACCTGCATGGAGCCTGGTTCTCCCTCTGCCTGTGTCTCTGCCTCTCTCTCTCTCTCTCTGTGTGTGTGTCTCTCATTAATAAATAAATAAAATCTTTAAAAAATAAAGTCTTTATGCTCACCTGTGGGTCCCCCTACTATGCTAGCCTATGCATCTCCCCAGCAGGGTCAGATCTAAGGTAGTTCTTAATTTCCAGTGTGCAGCCCAGTGCTTGAGTGCCAAACAAAACAAAACAAAACAAAACAAAACAAAACAAAACAAAACACCCTCTTCGTTTCATACCTAATATAGGACCGGGGGTAATGGAACTGAAAAGCAAAAAGGGATATTTGAGGAAAGCCACCCTCTCTGATATTTAAAGTAGGCTTTTATGAGTGATGATGTCTGGGGTTGGAGAAGTTAGAAACTAGCATCTGCTCTAATCCATGGGGTTACCATGGATTAGATATACAGGGTGAGAACAATCTTTGCTCTGAATGACAAAAAAATCAATCTAAAATTTTAAAAAGGAGAATTCATTTTAAAAGAAAAAAAACCTCTGTAAATCTTGGCCCTTTGATTATACTTTCTCTATTACGTAATTTCCAACCCTGGATCCCGAGCTCTGGGGTAGAACACGTTAGGGATTTCAAACATGCTTCCAGGTGCCATCTCTTTAATCTCACCAATTTAACTGTCCCAGAAACCATGGTTTTTATATGGAAAAAGGAGAAAAAAACATCACGTACATTATCTATTAGCTGCTCAGAGTATTCTCGCTCCTTCTTTTCCACATCTGCCAGAGTGATGTATTCAGAATCACCAGCTCCTAACATTGCTGTGTTTGACAGTTTGACCTGAAGTCCCTTTTCCAATTCCGCCAAATCCTGGGGGAAACAGAGGGGAAAGAAAAAAAAAGGCAAATAAACAAAGGAAAAATCCAACATATCTTAAATTCTAGAAGAGAGACCCTTTTATCTTTCACCACATTATCACAAAACATTTCTTAACCATGATTAACTGCTCTAGGCATGGTCCTACTTAAGGCTTGATGATAGAAAGGTATTTTCCTCCTTAAACATAGAATCTTAAGAGTACCAGATTCTTCTATAGTTTTCCCTCCCTGCTAAAAAAAAACAAAACAAAGCAAAGCAAAACAAAACAAAACAAAACAAAAAACACACACACACAAACAAAAACAACAAAACAAAACCAAACAAACCAGAACATGCTTTTAAACATGGTAAATTAACATCAGTCTCCCTGCCAGGAGCCTGCTTCTCCCTCTGCCTATGTCTCTCCTCTCTGTGTGTCTCATGAATGAGTGAATGAATGAATGAATGAATGAATAGAATCTTTAAAAAACAAAACAAAACATGGTGCATTGGTGTCCTTTATTTCTTAGGAAGTCCTGGAAAATGCCATGACCTGGATGGGGGTGACGGAATGCTTCTCCTCCACTCCTCTGGTTTCCGTGGGGGGAAGGATTACTCCCTACGCCCCAGGGAGGGTGGGATGCGACGTGATTGGTGGGTTCGGCAGCAGGAAGTGCGTCCCCGTAGCTTGTCCCGCCTCTTCCTCTTCCGCGTGGAGCGCTCCTGGGGAGGTCATGGCTGCCGCGCGGCCTCCTCCCGGGTGCGCTGGGCGGCGTAGGGCCCGCCTCCGGGGTGGCCGGCCTGGCCCGGGACCCTGTGCACGGGGTCCCTGAGCCCCGCCGCCCGCGACGCGCCCCCCTCCGAGCGTGCCACCCCTCCTCGAGCCTTCTCAGGAAGCCCTGATCCCCCTGCGGCCCCGCCTCGTCCGTAGGTGCAGAACCACCAGGACGATCATCCTTATTCATTCGTTGGGGAGTCACTGGGACTCAGCTTCCTCAGCTGTAAACAGGAACAACGACAGCCACTCCCTGAGCTGCCATGAAGATGGAATAAAAGCAGGTGTGAAGCGCACCGTGTGCACTGCCTGCTGGAGGCGGCCCTGATGGGGACGGTGGCCGAGCCCAGCACCACCTCCTCCCTTGTGCGCGGGGATTCCTTCTTGCATGGGATCCGGAGGGTGGGGGACAAACACCCCCCACCCCCCACCTCACGGCGGTGGGGAAGGTGGCAGCGGTGCTGGCGAGGAGGCTGATGACGGAGATGATGAAGATGATGGCCGTGGGGATGAGGAGAAGATGGCCGTGGCTCTCGGGATGTGCGCCGCGACCACGATTCACAGTCTGACCGTCCCTCTGCTACGCGTCTCTTGCACATTTCTCTTGCCCCCCCCCCCCCCCCCACGGTCCTGCAGGATGGGAGTCACGATCCCCTGGCGCAGGAGGAACTGGGATTCTGAGCGTTTGAGAAATGAAGGACCAGGGTATCAACCTCTCCCAGTCGGATGGCAAGACCTGGCTTGTTTCACTGCACAGAAAGCAACGTCAGCTCCGTATAGAAGACCGGAGAGGAGGAGAACGTACAGTAGCATAATTAAAACCAATAAACCAATTAGGTATTTAGAAACACCCAACTTAGGGCGCCAAAGTGGCGTGGTTGGTTGGTATCTGAATCTTGATTTTGGCTCAGGTCATGATCCCAGGGTTCTGGGATCGAGCCCCATGTTGGACACCCTGCTCAGCAGGGAGGTTTCAGAGGTCTCCCTCCGCCTGCCCCCACGCCCCTCCCCCACTTGTGGGCTCTCTCTCTCTCTCTTAAATCAATAAATAAAATATTTAAGAAAAAAAAAACAACCTAGGGGTGCCTGGTTGGCACAGTCGGGTGGGTGTCTGACTCTTGATTTCGGCTCAGGTCATGATCTCAGGGTCCTGGGATCCAGCCCCAAGTCAGGCTCTGCGCTCAGCATGGAGTCTGCTTGAGATTCTCTTTCCCTCTCATTCAGCCCCTCCCCACACTCTCGCTTTCTCTAATAAATCTTTAAAGATGAATAAGTAAAAATATCCAACCTTGTGGAGAAGATAATGGTTACTTGTTCTCTGTGAGTAGCAGGTGTGATCAACATTCTTCTCTTTTTCCTTGCTTTCAATATTTTTCCAAAATTATTAATACCTATGGTCATTTTTATACATGTACACATATTTCTACATAGTTACATTTGTTCAAAAGCATGTATTGCAATAATTTTCACACATGAAAGCAAAAATAGTTTCTTATACTACTATGTTTTATATGTTGTGATAAACTATTTTTAAGTAACTTTGAAATATAGGTTGAAGACTTACATTCTCTTGTTTCGAAAGAATCCTCTGGTATAATTCATCATCCGACTTCTTTTTAGGAAGAAGATCCAGGAGGCACATTTTAAAAATCTGAATAAACATCTGCCACAGAAGGAGACATAACAAAGAGAAAGGCTTAGAAATGGTATCTCCCCTTCCCTCCTTCCCTCCCTCCCTCCCTGTGAACAACATGCACATACATTTTCGCTATAGGAAAATATATCGTTATAAATCATGACAATAGTCTATAATGGACTGTATTTTCATGAAGCCTCTAAGGAAAAATGCTTCACTTCTTTTGCTTTTTGTCTATTTATTCAAGAAATCTTCATTAAGTGCCTACTGTGCCATTCCTTCTGTGTTCCCTACAGGAGTCAAGGAAACCTAAAAGGCAAAGGGGTGATGCTTCTTCAAGGGAAGAATCAGAGGGAGGGTTGTTGGGAACTGAGGTGTATAAAGTTGTCCATTCCAGCCTACTGTCTCGATGGATGGCATCATCCTCTGAACCAGAAAGGGTCCTCCCATGAGCCAGGACACCCAAGAACGTCCAAGGGTGCTGTCTCCACACCTACCATTCACCTACTGCAGGACATCTAGGTGTTTCCAGTTAGGGGGCTATTATGAATAAAACTGCTAAGAATAGGGATCCCTGGGTGGCTCAGCAGTTTAGCACCTGCCTTTGGCCCAGGGCGTGATCCTGGAGTCCCGGGATCGAGTCCTGCGTCGGGCTCCCGGCATGGAACCTGCTTCTCCCTCTGCCTGTGTCTCTGCCTCATTCTCTCTCTCTCTCTATATCTATCATAAATAAATAAATAAATAAATAAATAAATAAATAAATAAATAAATAAATAAATCTTTAAAAAAAAACTTCTAAGAATATCCACATACAAGTTTCTGTGTGAACATAAGTTTCTCTAAGGTAGATGCACAAGAGAGCAACTGCCGGGTTTTGTGAGAAATGGACTGTTTTTCAGTGTGGCATGCTACATTCCCGCCAGCAATGCATGCAGGATCCAGTTTCTTCCCATCCTCACCAGCATCTGGCGGTGTCACCATTTGTTATTTTGGCCACTCCGATAGGTGTGTAGTCATATCTCATTTTTTTTAAACATACCTCATTGTTTTAATTTGCATTTCCCTGATGGCTAATGCTGTGGAACATTTTTGATCTGATTTTGTGTGTGCATTTTCCTCCCGACTGTATATCCTTTTTGGTGAAATGACTGTTCATGGCTTTTGCCATTTTTCTGATTGGATTGTTTACTTCTTTGTGAGGTTTGAGCGTTCTTTATATGTTCTAGGTGGGAGTCCTCTGTTGATACATGGCTTGCAAACCCCCTCTTTCTCGCCATCCTCTTAACAGGGTCTTTTGTAGACCAGAAGTTTTATATTTTGATGGCTATATTACATAATTATATATGCTATATATAATATATAACTGCATGTATTATATTATATATTATAATAATTATATATTATTTTTTTAGTATATATTATAATAATTATATATTATTAAAAAACTATATTTTATTAGTTTTCCCTTGTGTGGGTCACCCCCTCAGTGTTAAGTCGAAGAAAGAACGCTTTGCCTAGTTCGAGATCCTGAAGATTTTCTCTTTTTTTTCTAGAAGATGTATAGTCTTGCATCTAACATTTAAGTCTGTGATGCATTTTGAGTTCATTTTTGCATGACGCAGAGGTTCAGCTTAAGGTTCGTCTGTGTCTGCTTCTGGACATCTAATTGCTGCAGTACCATTTCCCGAAAAGCATATCACTCCTCCATTGAACTGCTTCAGAGGTCAGACACATTTGTGTGGTAAGGCACTTTAGTACAGGGCTCAGTAGATGTTCTCCTGTAGATGGCCACATCATAACAGTTCCTGGGTTTGCAGGCCATACTATCACTTTTGCAACCATTGGATTTTGCTGTTACAGCCTGGAGGCAGCCGTGGACAAGAGTCAAGAACAGGCACGGCTGGATTTACATATATATATGTATATATATAAAGTCTCATTTGGGGGACACCTGGGTGGCTCAGTGGTTGAGTGCTGCTGGCTCAGGGTGTGATCCCAGGGCCCTGGGATCAAGCCCCGCATTGGCCTCCCCATGGGGGAGCCTGCTTCTCCCTCTGCCTGTGTCTCTGCCTCTCTCCCTTTGTCTCTCATGAATAAATAAAATCCTTTTAAAAAATCTCATTTGGTTTTTACAGCACACAGGACATTGGTACAATCTTCCCCACTTTACAGACAAGGAACTCTTTAGCTGAGAAATCTGGGTAACTGGCCCACGAGGGACAGAACCCAGAACTTTCCTTATGCTTGTCAGTGCTAATGAGCTCTAGGAACACAATGACATCCTGGCTTTCTACTCACTGAAGTTGAGACCACGTAAGGTAACATTCGTATCTCGAGATGTTGGTCTCAAGCCCATTTTCTTTTTGACCCCAGACTGAATCAGTGATGTGCACAGGTCTTGTCTCATTCTTCAATTTAAAAAATTTTTCATTTGGAAAAATGATAAGCTCAGGAAAGTATCAAACCAGTAGAGTCCCATGTGTTCTTTCCCTGGGTGACTTGGGACATTACTTTAGTATAATATCAAATCCCCAAAACGTCACTGACATTGGGCTGATGCAGTTTACTACAGACTTCACTCAGTTCCACTGATTGTCACATGTACTGGTGTGCATGTGCATGTGCATTTCTGTGCAACTTTACCCCAAGTACGGATTCATGGAATCACTGCCACAATCAAGATGGAGAATGTCCCAGCACCAAGAGAATCCCCTAGGCCTAATGATCCTTCTCTTGGCACCTCCCTCAACACACACATCCCCTAATCTGTTCTCATCTCTGTCATTCTGTTTCTAATGCTGTCAAATGCAGCTTCTCTCCACCTCCTGACAAGCCCAGTGCCAGCTTCTCCCTCCAAGGCCACCAGGGAGCTCTGAGCTCCTGGGCTGCATGACGGTCACATCTGGTCTGAGTCACTTTTATTTTTTAATTTGTTATTGACGTATAGTGGACACACAGTATTAGGGTAGTTTCGGCTGTACAGCACAGCAATCCCACAGGTCTGCGTGTGATGCCATCTGCAATCTGAGTTACATCTGAACTGACCTGTGGTGACAGAGGTCTACCAGAGAAATGGATCTTGAGGTCTCCATGAGACCTTGTGTGTCCTGCGTAGTGAAGATACACCCCGCAGGGAGGGAAAGGCCACCCATGGAGAGCAGGCCCCACGGTGCGTCAGTAGGCAGGGGGCACATGTCTATGGAGTGCCTGCTGTATGTTCAGGCACACAGACCTTGCACTCGGACAGACCTCACTCGGGTTCTGTGTCTGCCATTCACCAGCTGTGCAATTTTGGACAACTGACTCAACCTCTCTCAGTCTCTGGTATTTTGTGATTGAAAAATAGCTGTAAGGCTTAATTGAGATCAGTTAGTTAGAGTCTTAGCCTCGGAGAGTATGTGTGCTTAACAAGTGGTGCTGTGATGATGCTGGTCACACAGCGCAGCCCAGCAGAGCCTGGAGCTCTGCCTATGGAGACCTTTCGAAGTAGGACAATTTCACTTCCTAGTAATTCTATGGGATAAAAGCTGAAAAACATTATCTTTATTCCTTTTGGAAAGTGGCCCAGAGAGGGGAAGTGACTTACCTAAGGTCACACAGCTCATACGTGTGGGAGGCTGGACTAGAACCCAAGTCTCTGACTCCTAGTCTAGAGCTCCTTCCCCAGGTTCCAGCTTATGTGTCTCCCTCCAGGGAAGCCTGGTCATCTCCCCACCTCTCACTCGGTCCCCCCTTACACATGCTTATGGCATCGAATTGTTTGCTAGGTCCTGCTGTCTGTCGTGGTGCATTTGTGCCATCTCTCCCGTCCCCCTACCCCCAGAGAGTGGGCTCCAGACAGGTGGGGGCCGTCCCTGGTATTGCCTGCTAGGGAGGAGAGGCTGCCACAGACCAGATGGGCAGATGAGGGATGGTGGACGCTTTCTCCATGACAGCAGGCTGCTTCCCCGCGGGCATCTGCTGGCTGCTCTGGGGGCGAGGCAGCCAGCACTATGTCACTCGCCAGCTGGATGGGGCTTTGAGCACAGAAACAATCGACCCTCGGGAGCGCAGAGCCTCTGAGAGGATTGCCAGGTCCACCTGCCTGCAAGCGGGTCGGGATGGGGCCGAAAGGAAGCGGGCTGTAGCCGCAGGTGGTACGCTGGGGCCCCCGGATCAGGCTCTGTTTCTGGAGTCCTGCTGTGACTTCTGGTTTCCAGCACTGGCCCCTGTTTAGGAGGGGCCCCTGCTCTCACAGGGCCCCAATTTCTCTTTACTGCATCTGCAACTGGATGTTTATGTTTCCAGTTCATAACGAAGCACCTGGTGGGCATGTCTGTCTGTGTCTGTCACTGTCCAGTGGCCCTTCTCCCTTGCTCTTTCCAACCGTCCTCCCCTCTATAGGTCTCATCTCTTTTCCAATAATCCGGAAGAAATGATGCCCAGCTGGCCCTGCCGGGGGTTCCGCAGCTGTGCTGAGATGCATCTCTCAGGCTGCCCCCCTCACCACGTCAATCCAGTGACGATTCACCCGGAGACCACATGCATCTGGCGGAGACCAGTCTTGTTCTGCTGCCATCTTCGGTTTCAACTGCTCCTTCATCCACTCAGAGAACGCACACCCATAAAAAGGTACCAGGATGCCTACCTCGCTCCCACCTAGGGCCTTATGACTCTGGGCGAGTCCTCTCTGTGCCTATTTCCTCGTCTGTAATGTGGAAGGATGGCGACTCCTGCCTCTCCAGAGTGTGGTGAGGTTCAAAGCTAGCCACATGTGGGACACTCCCAGGCCCTGTACCCAGGAAGCAATCAACAAAGTTAGTGCTCATAAATATTGTTGTCGCTGTTATCATTCCTTTAAAAATGTTGGCAAGGGGCGCCTGGGTGGCTCAGTCAATGAAGCATCTGCCTTTGACTCAGGTCTCAATCCCGGGGTCCTGGGATCGAGTCCCACGTTAGGCTCCCTGCTCATTGGGGAGCCTACTTCTCCCTCTCCTTCCCACTTGTGCCCTTTCTCACTATCTCTGTGGCTATCTCTGTCTCTCTCAAATAAATAAAATCTTTAAAAATAAAAATGTTGGTGAGGATGCTGAGAAAGGGGAACCCTCCTATACTGTTGGTGGGAATGCAAGCTGGTGTAGACCCTCTGGGAAACAGTACAGAGGTTCCTCAAGAAGTTAAAACTAGAGCTACCCTACAACCCAGCAATTGCACTACTAGGTATTTACCCCAAAGATACAAATGTAGTGATTCAAAGTAGCACCTGCACCCCAATGTTAATAATGGCAATGTCCACAATAGCCAAACTGTGGAAAGAGCCCAGATTTCCATCCACAGATGAATGTGAATATATATAACATATATTATTAATATATACTACGTAATATATGATGTAAATATACAATGGAATATTAGTCATCAGAAAGAATAAAATCTTGCTCTTTGCAATGACATGGATGGAACTAGAGAGTATTATGCTAAGCAAAATGAGTCAGTCAGAGAAAGAAAATTATATGATCTTACTCACAAGTGAAATTTAAGAAACAAAACACATGAACATAGGGGAAGGGAAGAAAAAATAAAATAGATACATCAGAGAGGGAGACAAACTGTAAGAGATGCTGGACTCTAGGAAGCAAACTGAGGGTCGCTGGAGGGGAGGTGGGTGGGAGGACGGGGTAACTGGGTGATGGGCATGAAGGAGGGTACATAATGTGATGAGCACTGAGTGTTCTATGCAACTGATAAATCACTAAATTCTACCTCTGAAACTAATAATATGCTATATGTTAATTAAACTGAATTTAAACAAAAAAATAATAAAAATGCTGTCTTTTTTTCACAGTACCTTCCACCTGTCTCCATCAGGAGGTGAACCCTGGAAGGAGGCTCTCATTTTTCTGCCTAAGCCCACAGCTTTCAGTAAAGTAGAGCCTGTGCCCCATCCACAGGCACAAATTGCTTCTCTGTTTTGCTTCCTGATACCTAATGCCCTGACCGTTCCTGTCACATTGGCTCCAATGTCATTGGCACCCATTCCCTGAGGGCACGCAGGACTCAGCGCCCACAGAGGGCAGCGTTTGGAACCCAGGGAAGGGAGAGCCAGACACCTTGACCACCTACCATGTGCTTCTCCTGCCTCAGTGCCGTGTCCAGATGCAGCAGATCTTTTAAGTGAAGGTTGTAGATACATAAGTCAAGGTCCACACTGAAAAGTCGAAAGAGAAACAGAAAGCCATTGAGAGTCCTCGAGGCAGGGAGTGGGGTTGCAAAGTCTTCTCAGTACAGATATCAGTGCACCCTGACTCCAGATGTGCAGAGATGCCCAACAGCCGCCCCAGGTTCATATGAAGGAATCAAGGCAACTATTTGAAACTCACTTGTGACCAGGAGGGAGCAGCTGCCCGAGACATGAAGGGCAGGGGGCAGCAAGAGTCGGAGGTGGGAGAAAAGAGAGTTAACACCCCTTCCCAGCATTGTTGTGTCTGTGTCACGTGTCATGCCCATTTCACAGATGCAGAAACTGACTTAGGAAGTCAAGAAGTGGTGGCACGGTCACAGGGCAGGTAAGTGGCAGGGCGGACTTGACCATTTGTCCTGTGTGGGCAAATGCACTTTGAATGGCTTCGCTCCCACCCAAACTGTGACAAGTTCACTAAGTTCCAAAGCTCATTGACAGCCCTTCCCAGTCAGCAGGCTGAGCCACCATCAGGGCCAGCACTGAGCTTAGTGCCCTCTCCTTCCATAGCCCTGAGCTGAGGCAGGGCCACTTGGACTCACCAAACTCCACTGAGCAGAGGTCTGAGGACTGACGCACAGATGTGCGGACTCAGTTTCTCGGGCCTCTCCAGTGTGCTGAGTGGTACAGTGCTTTAGAGAATGGGCTTTGGAGATAAGGTCAGACAGCCTCCATCATTCATCTGCTCTGTGACCTTGGGCAAGTTACTCAGCCTCTCTGTCTCTTTTCACTCTTTGTAAGATGAGGGCAATAATAGACCTACTGCATAGGGTCGATAAATGGAATTAATTCATTGATCGATTAATTTTTATGCCTCTGTCACTGCACTTGTCTCAGGCTCCTACTGTGCAATGAGGACACAGCAGGCAACAACACAGACCCTGTCATACTCAGGAGATAATTAATCCCTGCAAAGTGCTCAGTACTCTCCCCAGTACACAGAAGGCACTTAATCAGTACAAGCTACTCCTATGCAGTGCCTAGGCTACATCAGTGATTCAAGAAGGCCCCCTAATGGGTCTCTCCCCAGGGCTCAAGCCTGACTCCAAAACCCTCACATTGGTCAAAATGACTTGGTAGCTGGCGAGCTCCAGCTCGGATGCCCTGTGGCTGTGTGTCCATGGCTGACTCACTTAGGCTCTCTGGGCCTCCATTCCCAGCATGGACAGTGCCGTGGACCACTGGTCGGCTTCCCCGTCTCTCCCCCTCCTCACCTCTCACAGATCAGCACCTCGGGGAAGCTGTTGGCCTGGACGAAGGTGCGGCTCAAGAACCTGTCGTAGCTGGTGGCCGAGTGGATGCTGGATGAGGAGCTGCAGTCCTCCTTCTCCGCCTGGCTCAGGCTCCCCAGGCTGCTGGAGGGGGAAGCCTCCACTGGCTGGTTTGGCAAGACAGCCTGCTTTAAGTTCTCGTGCAGAGAAGGGTTGGAGGAACCATCGGCCAGCGGCTGAGCGGCAGGAGAGAAAACCCACTCAGTCTGTGTGACCTACTGTGTGACTTTGCTTCAGTGATTCCACCAGTGATCTGGGACAGTGGTCCCAGGGCGGCCCAGGCAGGGGCAGACTGGGTGGGGCAGGTGAACAGATAGAGTTTCTGTCCCAGGGTCCCACCCATGCCCCAGGGTCCCATATCATGGCCCCTGTCCCCAGGAGGCCAGGCCCTGTGCAACAGGTACCTACCTCTTAGCTGATCACCATGGCCTGTTCCTTGCAGGTCTACCTGCTCCCCACAGTCCACCTGCCTCCCCACCTCTCCCCCCACCATCTCAGACCCCTGCATGTGCTTCTCTGCCCACCTGCTGACCACTACACTGACCCCACATCACCCTCCTGACCCCAGGCCTGCCAGCTGGCTCCCCACTGCCCTAGCACAGGCCCCAAGCTCCTTATCAAGGAGCTCAAGCCCCATGCGCTACCGTGCCCATGCGAGGTCACAGCCTAGCGCCTGCCATATCTGGAAGGCTCAAGAAACATCAGCTGCCACCTCCATCCAGCCTGTCCTGCCGTTCCAGGATACGCCTGCCCAAGTAGTACTCAGCTGGCTGCCAGCTCTAAGCCTCCCCTGGCATTTCAAACTTCTGGGCCTTTTGAGACTATGGTCTCCTTGCCTGGAACAGCCCTCACTCACTGTCCACCGGGCTAAAGTGTCTCTCCCTCCAGACAGACCCAGAGCCTTCCCTCCCTTGTAGCTGGGCCCAGCCCACTGGCGGCTCCACGGGCCTCTGGTTATTTCTATCTTGCCCGTTCTCACACATCATCCCACAATCTCTGCCCAGACCATGAGGGCATCCAGGGTGAGGATGATGCTGTCCTGACCACTGGATAATCTCCAGTGCCCACCAGGAGCCTGCCTGGCAAGGGGTGTGGATAAGGAATAATATACCGAGTCTAGTGGTTTTGTCCCTTCAACCACCCACCAGATCGCTAAGTGAATGGAGCGGTCCCCAGTACATGTTCCCAGGAACTGTTCCAGTTACTGCTCCCCATAATTAGGGTTCCACAGAAAAATTCATTTGGGAAAGTCTGTGTTAAACAAGCTGAAATAATTTCTTTGGTGCAGGAATTTGCAGAGCCTGGCTCCGGTGCCTTCAGAAGCAAATGATAATTGAAAAAACTGAATGAACACTGAGTGCTCGGATGTCACACACCATTCTAAACCCTATGTCTATTATCCCCTTTGACCCTCAAAGACCTGGGGGAGGCAGGAGGGCCCATCACCTCCATTTCCAAATGAAGCAATAGAGGCCGAATCAGGAAATGGCCCACAGAATATGGTGGAGATGGGAATTAGGACAGAGTCTGTGTGACTCTAGAGCTTGTCCTCTTGATGGCCAGGAGGAGTGGACAGCACATCCCTCAAGTACCAGACCAGGGACTCTTTCCTTCATGAAGAGTCTCACAGGCGAACGGCTCCTCAAAGCACCATGGGATCTACTGCTGTCTGCAGAACTCCTGATCATAGGAATGAATTCCCAGCTTCAGGGGGAAGACCCACAGCCAGGTGACCTCTGGCAGGTCATTAGCCTCCCTGGGCCTCAATTTCCTTATGTGTAGCGAGGCAATGACAGGGTGATTTACCTGATATAAAATGCCCAACACCCGAGAAATGCCTAGCACTGTGCCAGCCTCGCAGGATGTGTTCAATAAGGTGGATGGAGGATTGGTGAATGAAGAGCAATGCTAATAACTGTATCAGTGCTGGTATTTGTATTCGTCTAGAACAGAAGGACACAGCCCAACTGTGCTGTCACCTGGGGTTCTGGGAATACCTTGCTATACCCTGTCCCATAAAATACCTTTTATGACAATGCTGTCATAAAGTGGATTCATGCTAAAGTCTTGCTCCATCAGGAAGCCTCAAAGTTATCCCTATTAAAATGACTTGCCGTAAAACCCTCAGGCAGAACCAAAAATCACACACTTAATCTGCCCACTCATACCCCAATCTCTAGTAACAGTATTGAATGATTGTATTTCTAAGTTGGAGCTGAGGACTCTTACCCGGAACTTCTGATTGATGGGATAGATGACTTTTGCCTTCAGTGCAAATGCTGTGATGTTACTGTTGAAAGATGGCTCATATTCCTGGGAAGAAAGAACAAATGGCATGGGTGCTTTCTGTAAAATGAAGGGTACACCACTAAGAGTTACCAAAATGCCACATCCATTTGTAACAGTGGCCTCAGGAAGGGACCTTAACAGGCACATTTAGGTCCAAGATACTCACCTGCTAGATGGATGGGTGAATGAGTAGAGGGATGTAGGGTGGGATGGGTGGATGGATGGATGGAGAGGAAAATGGATGGATAGATGAGTGGATAGGTAGATGGAGAGGTGGATGTATGATAGATGGACAGATGGACAAATGGGTAGATGGATGGATGGATGAATGAATGGATGGATGGATGGGAGGATGATGGAAAGGTGGATGAATGAATGGATGGGTGGATGGTTGGATAGCACATTATTTAATTCCAAGTCTCCAGCTTTGGAAGAAATAAGTAATTAAATAGCATGACAATAATTAATGAGTTCTCCTAAAAATTGCGAACCACTTTAGTGGAAAAAAGGAAACACAGAATAGTTTTAGCATTGCCAAAGGCGTGAACACTTCCACAAGGCAATACTCATTCACACAAGACCCTGGATCAGACCCTTAAAGGAAAAGCAGTTGGGCAAGTCTTTTCACTTCTCTGAGCCTCAGTCTTCCCAGACAGAAAACAGGCACCATATCTGCCCCCAGACCGCGTAGAGCACCCAGCAGAGTAGCTGGAACAGAAGAGAAGCAAAACAATGGGCAGCTCAAAGGAATGGTAGGAAGGAGCCTCCTCTGGCCACAGCTGGACAGACTTATTCACAACTGCTCTACATCCCATCCTTCCTCTATCTCTCTCTTGCCACGGCCACCCCTGCACTTTGCCAGGTGGGTGTTGAATGAATGTTCTGGGAACAACCTGCAAGTGATGATGGCAAACAGGCAGACAAGTCAGGAACCTGGCACTCCAGACCACAGGAAATCCCTCATCGGTTCTGAGCAAACTGATGGGTGAAAACTGTACCCACATATACTTCAACACTTTTCAACCACACCTTTCTGAAGAAAGAGCTCCACCACAAATGGCTATTTCCAGTTGCCAACTTGGCATAAGATAACCCATCATGGGGGACTACAGAAGGATTTATCGCTTCCTCCTCATGCAGGCATTGAAGCAGCACATGACAGAGCCAGCGTGTGGCCCAGGGACATCTCCAGAGCGGGTTTCACCATGATGCCCTTCTGAACAGGACATGGACACCACATGGCAAAGGCTGGGTCTTGTCATTTCCTTCTGTACTTTATGACTCACAAAAACAGACCTAGATGTCAAGAATGGGGCAGACCACCAACATGTGCCACCTCCTTCCACTTCTGAGGGCTCCATCACAGAGGCTACTGTCTCCATTTCCCAAGAGGGGACAGGTGACACAGAGCAGTTAAGCCATGAGCCCAAGGTCACACAGCTCACAAATGCCAGAACTGGGATTTGAGCTCAGATTCCCAGCCTCCAGAGTCCCTCCTCTTTAGCTGACACCTTTCTGTCTCCTTCAAGATTGTGCAAATAAGAACGGGGGTGAGAGCAAGGAAGTTAAACAGGGAGTGGGTGTTTGGTTGAGAAGACTCCTGGACTGGCCATACCATGCTCCTGAGAACACAGGTCAGATCCAGTGTCATTCCCATACCCCAACCTTCCATGTAAAGCCAACCACAAATCCCACCAGCTTCAATTCCTAAATGTCACTCACACCCATCGTGCTGGACTAAGCCACTACCCAGGGCTGCAGAGCCCCCAAGCTGGCTTCCATCTGTGCACTGAGTGCCTACTATATGCTGGGCTCTTTCTGCACTCTTGTTCATGTAATCATCACACAACAGCCAGCTCAGGGAGATCCATATGATTTCCATCCTATTTCAGGGATCAAGGCTCAGAAGTTAACATCTTCCAATTTGTTCTCTATATGGCAACTGGATGGTCTTTGAAACATGAAATCCCGATAACGGCCAGCTTCAAACCCTTCTTGGTTTTGCTGTGACCCAAGGGAGCAGAACATGGCCTGTCCCAACCCCCAGCACCTAGTTCTTATCTCTGCTTGAAGCTGTGTGGGTACAAAAAGCAAAGGGTGGTGGTAAGACAAAAAGGTTGCCTTCAGAACAGGTTATATAATTTGTGAGACCCAATACAAAATGAAAAGGGGGGGGTTGCATCTGATTAAAATATGATTAAGAATTTTGGGACATGGGGCACCTAGGTGGCTCAGTGGTTGAGTGCCTGCCTTTGGTTCAAGTTGTGATTCTGGGATTGAGTCCCCCATCAGGCTCCCCCTGGGAGCTTGCTTCTCCCTCTGCCTTAGTTTCTGACTCTCTCTCTGTGTCTCTCATGAATAAATAAGTTAAAAAAAGAAGATTTTCAGGACAGCAGAGTCCAGAAACCAGAGGTGGGGCCCCGACTGAGATCCTGTGCGGCTGTGCAGGTGGGACGCCTGGGATGCCAGCTCTGGTTGCTTTCCAGTGGAGACTCACCTGCTCGAGCAAAGCTAGGAAAGCAGAGGGCAATGTGTCTTGCTAAACTTACAGAGGTGAAGAGAGAGCATAGCATGGAAGGAGCAGAAAATGAGAGGAAGATGTGGTCTCTACCCTCTAGGGGAGATAGAAAACAAAAACTGCACTTCACATGGAAAACATAATTAGAAGAACAGGATGTAGATGCTGGGTCCACCTGGGATGTGTGGAAGCAGAACCCAGCCATGCACATCAAAGCATGAGCCCAGCTGACACGGTACCGCAGTGTTATGAGGAGCCTGTGGGCGCATATGCATTTCCAGCCCATCCACCTGCAGACTACAAGCCAGTGAAGGACTGAGGACTGACACTATGATGGTCATGGTGTTTGTCAGGAAGAAGGACCTGGAAGCACTTGGCACATAGAATCTGCGAATGAATAGACTTCTGCTGTTCTTAGGTTTTTTTTTTTTTTTCCAGCTTTTCTTATTAAGTTCAGATGCCTTCCAAATTCTGATAATCTTCTCAACCGTAGCAATACAATTATACAGAAAATTGGTTGTAGTGCAAGCCTACAATGTAGAACTTCTTCAGCTGACTTGATGCATTTATTCAGAAAATTAGTGAAAGCATAATTGCAGGAAAAGAAAAGGCCTGTCACTAGCTGACACAGAGGTGTTCTTTCAGTGAGCGCACAGATGCATCCACAGAGGAACCATCCCTCTCCAACCGCCAGATGCCAGAGCAAAAGGACAGGGATGAAGAGAGCCAAGGCTGTGTCGTGGCACGCTGAAGAGCCTTCTGGAACATTCTGTGTGCTTTCGACTGATGTGAGCTGTTTATCAAGATAAAGTTCATGCAAGGAGCGGTGTGAACCACGAATGCCTCAGTTTTCCATGCATTTTGGGGCATCAGAGTTGGAGCTCAGCTCACCCTGTCCGAATCGGGCCTGGCCAACATTCCTTGACAAGCTGGGTGTGCAGAAGGCAGGGCATTTTGGCAAGGAAGTCACTGGAACAGGCAGATCTTTAACTTAACTCTTGGCAATCATTAGCTTGGTCAGGGGCATCAGTTGGCATAGCTAAACGGTTAACAGGTAAAACATTACTAGGTAAACACACGAGTGGGGCTGCTGGGGAAGCAGGACTCGGCTCTCCTGTGAGCACTGACGAACACTTGTCCTGTAGTTGGCCAACCTGTGGGGGACCCTGGGGACAGCATCACTACTGTCACCGTGAAGCCGAGAAGCCAGAGGCTCAGATAGGTTGTGTCTCACCCAGCATCACACAGCAAACAGGTGACAGGGCTGGGTTCCTGGGATCCAGGGGACAGCCGTGCCCCCCACCCCAAGCCAGTGTCTTTTCACCATCGCCAGGGGCGCCCTCTGTGTGAGCGGGGTTGTGTCCATGCTTTACCATGTAAAGTATGCAATTTAGTAATTTCCGGTCTATTCCCAGATAAGTGGAGCTATTCCCGCAATCAATTGTAGAATACTTCTATCGTCTCAGAAAGAAGCCCCACACCTGCTAGCTGTCCCCTCTAGCTCTCCTCTATCACCCCTGCCCAAGCAAGCCCCAGTCTACTCCGTCTCTGTAAATGCACCTGTTGCAAACATTCCACATGAATGTGATTCTATAATACGTGGCCTTTTGTAATTGGCTTCTTTGAGTTTGTGTGAGATGTTCAGGGTCCCTTCATGTGGTAGCATGTTTCAGGACTTCTTTCCCTTTTATGGTCAAAGAGTATTCGGTCAAATGGATAGAGCACGTTATGTTTAGCCACTCATCAGCTGATGGACATTTGAGTTTCCATGTTTTGGCTGAAGAGGGCTATTAGGAACACAGTGTGCATGTTTATGTTTTTCTGTAGCTGTATGTTTCCGATGCTGTGAGCAGGGTTTTGATAACACAGGATAAAAGGGACAGAAGGAGACAGATGAGAGAAAGAGAGACATCACACACCCACCTGCCACATGGACACACAGAGATGCCCGTGGAGAGAGACACAAGAGAGAGAGAAAGAGATACACAGAGCCGCCCCAACACACACACATGCAGACACATAGCGGGAGACAGGCACTTAGGGACAGAGGCAGGGAGCACGAGCTGGATACATAACACCTCCGTGCCAGGGGCTTGCTCCTGCTTCAGCTCCAGCTCCCACGAGGGCAGCCAATCTTTCCACCAGGCTGCATAAAGGAAGCCTGCCTCCAGAATCTTCAAGAAGAGGATATAAATAAGATCTACCTCTTGGGGCTGCTGGGAGAGATGCAGGGGGTAATTCACATGAGTGTGCACATCACTCAAAAGTGACACATGTGAAAATGCCTGGCACTCAGTAAGTGCTAAAAAAATAAAACCTTTCCCAATTTCTCAGGAACCCTCTAGTGGTCTCTCTCTCTCTCTCTACCTGCCTAAATATCTATATTTACCTTTAGATAATTGAGGCTACATGACCAGGATCCACGGTACTTTCTGGGGACCAGCAAGTGTCTACAAATAGCACACTTTTGGAAGAAATGCCCTTTCTCTCTCCATAGAGCTCACACACAGAGTGATGCCCTATGGGTGGGCTCAGGCTGGACAAGGTAGGGGCCAGTGAGGAAGGGACAAGGAGAATCCCACCTTTAACATGTCCATCAAGAGGCTCACAGCCCGCACTCCTGCATATTTACGTAACATTAATTTAGAATAAATAAAACGAAACAGAAACAAGTAAACTTATACACAAACATTCTCAGAAGCCCTACTCAGCATAGCCAGACATGGGAAAGAACCTCCACTGTAATACCACAGTGGGCTGAGCAATTAAAAGGGATGGATTACTGATGAGTGCAACAACATGAGCAGTCTCAAAAGCAGTTTGTTGAGGCAAGGTCGGCACAAGAAAGTACACGTGAAATTCTAGAACAGTAAAACCACCATGGTGATGGGAATCACAGCAGTGGCTACTTCTGGAAGACGCAAGGTGTGGGACCAGGGAGATGAGGGGAGGGTAAACCAGAAAGAGGCACTGGGAACTTTCTGGGGTGATGGAACATTCCAGATCAGGGTATTGGCTACCGGAGTGTATATGCTCATCAAACTATAAACTTAAAATTTGTATATTTTGCCATATGCAAATGATACTGCAGAAAAGCAGCCTCTTGGGACAGGACATCTGTCAGAGGCTCATCTGGATGGCATCTGTGCTGCTAGGTGCGGCATATGACCCCCAACATGTGACACAGCAAAGAAACCCAAACGTGCAGCTTACGTCCACAGCCTCCTCCTTTGACATCTGTGCTTCTCTCCTCCTCCTCCTGGATGGGGAGCCGGTTTCCGACGGGTCCTGTATGTGAGACTCTAAATTCTTGAGCAGACTCTGAGTATCGTCTTTCTAAAATCCAAAGGTGGAGGTGGGGAAAACACAGGAAAGCCGGTCAGCCTTGCACCCCATGACTTGAGCCATCCACCCCCGACCCGACCCGTGCTCATCTCTGTGCCTCCACCTGGCCCTCCCTCTGTGTGCGGCCTCTTGCCTCCCACCCCCCTGGGGCCAGCTACACAGCCCTCGAGACCATCCAGAAGTCAGCTTCCTGAGAAGCCCCCCTGGCTCCCCGCCTTGGGATGTCCTCAGGACCTGGAGGTCACACTTGGATTAAAGGTCACTCCATTGTTTCTTCTGGGCTGGTGGCCCCCGGGTAGCCTGATCTCTGGGGGGGGGGGGGTGTTACAGCTGAACACAAGAAATGGTACATAAATCTTAATTTTCTTGCTCTTTCCCATAACGCCATTGGATGACTTTAAGAAAATATTTTAGGTAGCCTTAAATTATAGAATGGTTTGTATCAGGAACCCTGATCTTTGTTATCGGTAGACTCTGTGTTTGTAAATTTGCTCACTTGCTGAAATGTATTTGTAACCCCAAAATCTACACTTGTGGTACTTTTGGGGTCACTCCTGAGCATGTGCAGAGTGGCGAAAATTTGAGCTGCTTGACGTGCCATGTCCAACGGAGAGTGAGCAAGGGCACGCCCTACCTTAATATGTCAGGTCTCCCATCGCAGACAAGTGTCCCTTCCATGTTCTGTTAATGCCATTATTTCCCCACATTTCTGTGCTTTCTGTTGCTAATGTGGTTATTTAAAACGAGCCCAAGGCATAGTGCTAAGTGATGTGTGGTGTTCCTAGGGCCAAAAAGGCTGGCGTGCGCCTCATGGAAAAATGTGTGTGTGTGATAAGCTTCATTCAGACACAAGGTAGGGCACTGTTGGCTGTGCATTCACTGTTAGTGCATCAACAATATGTATTACACGGGGTGTCTATAAACAGAAACACACACAAAACAAGGTTACGTATTGGCCAGCTGTGTTTCCCCTAGGAGCAATGATTTGGCATTTGCGAATTCTCTGTTTTCCATGACTTTGTAGATCATAATGATACCAGAGACCCTGATGAAGCCCCTCTTATGGCTGCTCATGGATATAATCTTTACACTGATGAAATACCCCCTTTTGTCATCCAGTTAGTCAGCAACTGTTACAAGGTTTATTCCAGTCACTGGGAAGGGAATAACAAACAAAATAAACAAAGCCCCCACCTTCATGGAGTTTACATTCCACTGACAGAAGAGAGATGTAAGAAAACATGTAGTAAGTCATGGGTGGTAAGTGCTATAGAAAAAAAAAAAAGATGTAGGACAGGAGAATAGATGGCAATGGGAGGGTAAGGCCTCTCGGGCAAGATGGTATTTGAGAAGAAATGTGAAGGAAGTGAGAGAGCAAGCCTCTCAGATATGTCAGGGGCAAGCTTTCCAAGAGAGGGCACAGCAAGTGCAAAGGCCCTGTGGCAGGAGCACACACAGCATGTCCAGGGAAGAAGCCTTTGTGGCTGTACCAGTCTGGGGTGCAGTGGAGAGGGGCAGATGATGATATTAAGGGTTTAAGCATTGTTTGTTTAGCAGTTATACCTGGTCAGTATAAGAGTTCTGCAGGGAAGGACCCAATCAGATCATCCTATAAGAAAGACTCCAAGAGATAAACCTCATCCACTTCACAGGGGAGCATCATTATTTCAGGACCCTTCTACTCTCTGAGGACACAGTGAGAAGTCTGCAGCCTGGAAGTGGGCCCTCACCAGAATCCAGCCGTACTAACACCTTTTTTTGGCTTACAGAACTGTGAGAAGAAGTTTCTGTTGTTTCTATGTCACACAGCTTATGGTATTTTTCTTATAGGGGTCTGAACAGACCAAGACGGATACCACCATCTACCTCACCAGGTGGCAGCTGACTAAATGCTATGATTCAGGCATTCCGACACACTGGGGTTGAAATCCAGGCCCTCTGTTTATTCATCACGTGACCCTGGACCAAGAACAATGTTGGGGAGCTTTGACCTCCGTACCTGGAAAGTGAGGATAACGACGGCTCCCACCACTCACAGATTTGTAGTGGGAATACAGAACCAAAAGCCCACAAACCCTCAGTGCACCCAAGAAAGGTCTTGCACGTATTACTTCCCTCTTCACACAAGAAGCCAGTGTCTCACCATGTCCTTCAATCATCAGTGGGATGGGACAACCTCACACGGACCTGCAAGCATCTTGCACTATACTACTTTCATGCAACCTTCATCACACCTTTCCAGCAAAACACTCCTCCGAAATCAGCGGCAATAAAAAAGACCCCTGCTGGACTTGCCTCCTTCTTGCATGGGCCAGGAATCCAGGGAAAAAAGACCAAACACCTCATCTCAGATCCTACCAGACTTTATCCCTCAGCAAGATCAAAGGAGCAAAGACCCAAGAAAGTGACCACACCACGACTGCTGTATGCCTGCCATCTCCACACAGCATCCAATTCCGTCACAAGGGTCACGGGAAGCATCCGCGAATCACCCCCTTCTGTGACCACTGACACCCATGGAGAATGCAGTGACTCTGGGCTGAGCCATACATCTGTCACTTTGGCAAGTCACTGAACCGCACTGTGCCTCAGTTTCCTCAAATGCAAGACGGGGTCATCAACAGAACAAACTCACAAAGCTGTTCTGGGGATTAATGAGACAATTCAGGTAGAGGGTCCAGCTCAATGAGCTGCACACAGTCAGCAACCCCCAAGTGCTAGCATTATGGGCGCTATTCTTTCCCGTCACCCAACTCACCAGGTTGTGCTACGATTACAAGTTCACTTGAGAGCCACCATTTTCTGGAGGCTGTGAACCTCCGGCAGCAAGAGCAGGCCCGAGGTGTCTCAGGCCCGAGGACCCTGTGCCACTGGCACACTGGTCGCACTTTCACCGCAGGGATGGATGAGCCAATGAAGGCATGAGTGCACGCCAGTGTGGCAGCTGGGGCTGGAGAGCCTAGCGAGGTAGCTCCCGGGGCAGGCAAGCAGCAGGTGGACAGGGGTGGGGATCCCAGCCCTCCTGTCCACCTCGCCCGGCCGGGCCCTGGGCCAGCTGCGAGTCCAGGCCCTTCAGGCTGCAGATGATGAGCCCGGGGCCTCGCAGGGCTTTCGAGGCTTCTGTGACCGCGCACAGCGGAGTCGCACGGAGCGGCCACTTCCCGGGGACCCCAGGCCGGTGCGCTCCTGTCGCTGCGCAGCTCCCCCTCTGCACGGGGTCTGCAGCCCCTTCCTGGGCCAGCAGGGAAGCGGGGCGGGAGCCGGTGCGCCGAGCCCCAGCGAGGTCGCTGCAGCGCCCACGGGGCGCTGGAGACCCGCGCGCGCGCCCCTGTCGCCCGCCCCCCGCGCGCCCCGGCCCGGACCCACCTGGCGCCGCGAGCGCGGGCGGGGGGCGCGGCGGCCCAGCCAGAGCCCGAGGCCCAGGCCGAGCGCGGCGCCCAGCAGCACGGCGGGGGCCAGCAGCGCGGGCGGCGGCCACCCCGCGTCCCGGCCCAGCGGCAGCCGCGCGTCGCTCTCGCAGGCCGCCGCGCCCCGGGCCATCGGGGGCGCTCAGGCGGCGGCCCGGCCGCATCGTCCCCGCCGCCGCGCGCCGCCCCGGCCCGCCGTCCGGGCCGCCGTCCCCGCCAGCTCGGCGCCAGCGGGCCCGCGGCCACGAGCAAACGAGACGGCGGAGGAGCAGCACGGCCGTGGGCCCGCCAGCGCGCTCCGCTTCCTCCCGCCCCGCCCCGCCCCGCCCCGCCCCGCCGCGGGGAGGAGCCTGCACCGTCCGCCCGAAGCTTGGAGGCGCCCCCGCCCGGGCGGGCCCTCGCACTGGGCAAGCCTGGAGTGGAGAGGCGCGCTCCCCGCCCGCGGGACCTCCCGAGGAGGCTCCTGGCCTCCAGGCTTCCCCGGAGGGAAGGGGGCGCCCAGCCACTGGGAGGTCCCTAGGGTACGTGCACTGAGCGTTTAGCATGTGCTACGCATGTAGCCTGCTGAGGCCACTAACTTTCTCAACAGCCCTCTTAGACGGGTTCTGATCTCTGCCCACCCTCCGGGTCAGGAAGCTCTGGGTCCGAGCGGCCAAGTGACCTCCTGAGGGTCCGACTCCTGCACCACACAGTCCGCCACCACCTCTGAACTTGTTAGCCTGAACTTTTAATCCCATTCTTCCATGGAGAGTCAACCCTTTCTTCTATGATGCTACGTAGAGAGATGGTTGCACGCAGGCCCCGCTAGGAAGGAGGCATTGCGTGGTTCAGCCCCGTCCGCTCAGCCTTTACAGAGGACCTGCTGGTGGAACAAGCACGGGCCAGCAACCAGCCAGACAAGGTCCTGATATTGAGGATCTCGTGGCTGTGCGGGGAGATAAGCAACCAGGTGAATTCAGCATCTGTTCTCTCCGTGAGCAAACATTACTGAGCAGCTACGGGATGCTAGCTCTGGTCCTGCGGGTCCTGGGGATATGGCAGTGAACACACACACACTCATACACACACACACACCTTTGGGGCTTACTTCCCCATGACTGCCAAGGCAGGAGTGCCACAGGGATCCACTTCAACGGAAAAGGGCCTTTTGTATCTTTAATCTGGATGTTCGCTTAAGTTTCTAGTTTTTAAATCATCACCTCATCAACCTTCTGGGTGGGCAAGACAGGGCCTATTATCCAGACTTAATTTTTATAGAAGAAGAAATGGACAGCGAGAGAAGAGAAGTTGCTCATTCAAGGTCTGGCAACTAGGAATGAGACAGGTGTATGAACAGCTGTGTCTGGTTGGCTACAGGGCTCACACCCTCTGCTACACAGGGCTGTTTAATGCTTCCTTCAAAGCATCTCCAAGGCTTCTGGGAATGTGTATGGGATAATAGCCTGAAGCTCTTGCTTTTTATGCTATTTCTTTGGATACTCAGAATGTAGTGTTCTTTGCATTTTACTTCATTATAAAGTTGTTTGTATATTAAAATCATCCTTTGAATGACCCATGTCAAATAGAACTGACGCTCCAGCAATATGCTAGCATCTAGCCTTTGACCTTGTCTCACTCCTGGCATTCTGCCAGGTACCCCCAGGGCAGTGTACCTCTTGTGGGAAGCCTGGCTAATACATTTTCAGAGTCTCAAACCTCACTGCCTTGTCCATGTTGAGGGAGGGAGGGCCTGTCCTTGGAGGGGTTGGGGGTGAAGGAACTCACAGATGCCAGGCTTCCTGGCCTGAGCCTGCGTGACCAGGTGCCCTGCAGAAGAGGAGCCTTCTCCTCAAGGAGAGGCCCCTGACGACTCAGGGGACGCAGGGGGAAGCAGAGAAACTGCTCTCCCTGGTCCTCTCCCAGGATCTGTCTCCCCACCTCCTTGCCTCCCTTGGCAAGGCACAACCCTATCCCCATGAGAGTCCAAGGAGTTTGCTCAGCTGCTGAGCCCTGGCTCCAGACGCCAAATCCCCTCTGGTTCCCCGGAGTCGTCCCAGAGTGGCTGGCCTGACAATCTGCCTGCCCTGGAAGTTGGTGGGTACCTGGCCAGGTGCAGGGGCTGATCCACAGCAAGCGCTCAGGCAGCAGGAGGCGAATGCGGCTGAACTAAATCCAATGGGAAGTGAGAGTGGCCTTTCCCTCTGGCTCCTGATCGGCCAGGCTCCCTCCCAGCCCACCCGTGCTGTCCTGTCCCCTCCGGGCTCTCCAGCACACAAGGCTCTCTGCCTCTCCGAACGCTTCTCGGTTCTCTAATAAGGGTCTGGAGCAGCCTCCGGGTTCAGCCCGGTGTGTGCGTGCGTCAGGGAAGGCTTCCTGGAGGAGGTGGTTCTGAGCTGAGAACTCGGGCAGGCATCCGTGGAGGAGCGCTTGGAATCCCTGAGCTCTTTGGAGCAAAGGAGTGACGCGATCCGCTTCGGATCTGGGTGGAGCTGAGGCTCCTGGGCGGGGCGCGAGCAAAGCCCAGTGGCCCGGCCGCGCTCCCTCCCTCTCACGCCCGTCCCCTCCCCGCCGCCTCCCCGCCCTCCGGCCGCGGATGCCCGAGTCCGCTCCAGAAAACTTTCCGGGGCGGCTCGCACTGAGCATGCTCCGCGGCGGGGCGGGCCTGGGGTCCGGAAGCTCCGGAGGCTCCGGCGCGCCCGCCGCTGCGGGGTCCCAGGTGCCGAGGGGCGATGGGCTCGCGGGGCGCCGCGGGGCGGGCCACCTGGGTGCTGGCCGGGGGCCTCCTGGCGGCCGCCCTGGCGCTGCCCGCAGGGCCCGGGGCCCCAGGAGGCGGGTTCCCCGCGGGCCCGGGGCTCCTCGAGCGCCCCCTGGGCGGGCAGCGCCCCCCGGACCCCCCAGCGGCTGCCGGTGCGGGGCCCCAGCGGACGGCGCAGGTAAGGAAGGCCGCCCACCTCCTCCTGTGGCACTGGAGTCGCTGCTTCGTCTACACCCGCGGCGGCGGGGGGGCCCCTTCGAGTTAGGGAGATTAGGGGGGGTGGGCAGGGTCGGAGCGGGATGCTCGGGTGTACCTTAGTGCGTGGCGCGCAGGCCCGCAGCGCCCCAGGGAAGGTGGGCCCCACGCGGGGCTGTGACCTGTGCAGGGCGAGTCGGTTCTCTTCTTGTGCCTCCGATTCCTGGGCCCTAAGCCTTTGCAGCTTCTACCTTGCAGGTGGGTGCGTCTACCCCGCAGGTGGGTGCGTGTACCCCGCAGGTGGGTGGAGGCCCGGAGCCTTCCTGGAGGCACCGAGCCTGCAGAGGCACATCCCCGAGTGTAAGTGGTTTGTTGGAAGAACAGTTGGGATTATTGGCTGGAGTTTTACTGACAGCCCCATCTTGGTCGCTGAATTTATCCACTTCCCATCAGCCCCTCCCTCTGTGGCCCTAATTTTGGGGAGGCACAGAGCCCTGGCTGTCTCCCTAGATTCCTCCAAAGCTGGCCACCAGTTTTCTGGATGCTCCGGGATGCCTGCAACCCCCATCTCAGCCCCGAAATTCATCCTCACCCCTTAGCCTCTGGCATTTGGTGACCGCTTCTTCTGGTTCTCCTCCACCCTCTAATTTGTGTTCTCCATCACCCATTTCCCCCCATGGCTGGTGTCCTGGATGGGTGATCTGCCCATGGTGTACCGGTGACCACTTCCCTTCCCAGTCCGCACCCTCTCCCACTGACCCCTGGCAGAGCTAGGATTCTGTTCTTAGGCCTGCCCTGTTCAGTGGCCTCTCTCCTCATTCACTGCCTTGGGGTCCTCCTTGTCCTTCCCCAGGGCCCAGCTCCTCTGATCCTGTTGGGTTCTCTACCTGCAGGCCCCAAGGTGCTTGCTACACTTGCTACACGTTTTAAAGCTGTACATCTCTTAAAGGAGATTCTTTTCATTTTTATTATTAGGTTTTCACTGAAGAAGACCAAGTAATAACTCTATGTCAATTTACTGAGCTTTAAATTTAAATTACACATTTCAAGAGCTTGATGGCCACATGTGTTAGAGGCTGCTATACTGGACAGTCCAGACTATGGAACATCCTCACCATGGTGGAAAGTTCTATCAGAAGTTTGTTGGAAGGAGAGAAGGCCCGTGATGGGTTGAGTGGACAAGAGGTTCTGAGTCATCCATTCACTTCCAGTGCTCATGGATGGCTTTCCAGGTGCCAGGCTCAGGTCTGGGTGCTCGGGATATAAGAGAACAAGACAGCCTCTCTTCTTAAGACATCAGCATTCTTAGGGCAGGAGAAGGAAACTAGACAGTGGTGCCAGTCTATAATGTAGCCAGTGGTGATTTAGGGTGCAGAGAGACATAGAGTGGACTGGGAGAGATGGGGATGCGCGCTCTCTAGTCGAGTGGCCAGGGAGGCTCCTCTGAGGAGGTGATGGGTGAGCCGAGCCCTGAGTGGAATGAGAAGGGCAAGGTCATGTCCAGGAGAAGCACTTTCCTAAGTGCTGTGATAGTGAGGCCAGAGCTCAAGTGTGCTTGGTGTCGTCCAGGACCAGCAAGGAGGCCTGGGGGCCGCCAGAGCAAGGACGGGTGGAAGAGGTGAGGCCAGAAGGGTGAGGAGGGGCCAGATCAGGAAAGGCCCTGTGGCTTTTGCTCAGGATCCCGGCTGTTATTCTGAGTAAGATGGAAGCCTTGTGGGTTTTGAGCCAGAAAGCAGCATACTGTGGCTCATCTTTTTAAAGCACCCCGGTGGCAGGGGTGAGGATAAAGGACAAGGGCAGAAGTGTCAGCAAGAGAGGAGGCGGGTGGGAGACCAGGCCAAGACGGAGGAGTACTGGACCAGGGTGGTTGTTAACGGTGGGCTGCTAGCTGTGGGGTTTCTGATGTATTTTGAAGGTGAAGCCAGTGGGATTTGCTGGGATTGGCTATGAATTGACAGAGAAAGAGAGGAGTCAAGGGGAAGCCAAGGCTTTCAGCCTGAGCAAGTGGAAGAATAGGGACACCAGTGGCTAATACGCTGAAGCCTCACAGGGCCATTGAGATTTCTGCTCTGGTCTTGCTGAGTTTGACCAGGTGGCCGTGTACAGTAGAGCGTGGGGCGAGCAAGCCTGGATTTGGGTGAGGGATCCGAGCTGGAGCTTTACACCGGGTGGCAGTCAGCGCAGGAGTGGCTGAGCTCACCTGGGGAGTGAGTATGGCTCAGGGAGACGGAAGCCTGAGGGCAGAGCCCAGAGCCCATGGCCAGGGAGGAGGAGATGAGAACAAGCAGCAGGTATGACAGGAAGGGAACCCAGACTGTGACCCAGAGGCCTGGGGAGGAGAAGGCCCAGCGTGGGCAGACTAATGCCCCCCGAAGCCATCTGCATCCCAATCCCCAGAACCAGTGAATGTGTCAGGTTACCTGGCCAAGGGGAATTAACATCCAAGGTGGAATTCCAGTTGCTAGTCGGCGGACCTTAAAGGAGTGAGTTTTTCATGGATTATCTGGGTGGTCCCGATGTAATCACAAGGGCCAGGAGCGTGGAAGAGAGGGTGGAAGAAGGTCACAGTGATGTGGGGTGAGGATGCTGCTCTTGACGTTGTGTGCAGGGAGGATGGAGACTTGGCCATTGAACAGGGCCTTGCAGAGGTCATGGTGACCTTGACAGGGGGCTGCTATTTTGGAGAGAGGGATAACCAGGGAGGGGAAGGCCCGGCATTGAAAGGGGCCATGGACTGACACCTGAGCATGGTCTCTGTGAGAGCAGGCTGCTTCACGTGGCCGAGGGGCCCCCAGAGAGGCCCCCCCGGGCTGGCGACACCCAGAAACCAGAGAGACCTCTGAGAGTATGGCAAAGAGCCCCTGGCACCTGGGGCTACCGAAGGCCTTCGTGGATTGTTTGCTCCCTTGGAACCTGCCCCTGCCTCTCACGTGTAGAAATGTTTGTTGGGAAGGAGACCACCAGCCCTCGGCGAGGTCAGGGACCACATCTGCTTTGCTCACCTGGTGGTGTGGAGCCTGCCATACAGCAAATGCAGGTTGAAAGGGTGGCTGGGAAATTCCAGAGGGCAGGCCGTGTACAGACATGCAGTTGTGTGGGTGTGGGGTGCACCTTGGAGCCCCCGAGCACTCCAGAGACCTCACAAGTATATATTGTGTGAGTTAACCGGCTTTCTTTTTTAGAAGAGTTTTGGATTTTAGAAAAATTGAGCACATGGGACAGAAGGTTCCCTTGCATCTGCCTCAGTTCCCACATACAGTTTTCCCTCTTACTGACTTTTTTTTTTTTTTTTTAGATTTTATTTATTTATTTATTTATTTATTTATTTATTTATTTATTTGACAGAGAGAGAAAGAGAATGAGCTCACAAAGGAGGGGGAGCAGCAGGCGGAGGGAGAGGGACAAGCAGACTCCCCGCTGAGCAGGGAGCCCGAAGCAGGACTCAATCCCAGGACCCTGGGATCATGACCTGAGCCCAAGGCAGAAGCTGAACTGACCAAGCCACCCAGGCGGCCCCCTTCCCTGCCCCCCCTTACTAACTTCTTACACTAGGATGGTACATTTGTGTCAGTTAATCACTCAGATTGATAGATTATTGTTAAAGATCATAGTGTATTCAGACTTCTTAGCTTGTTTTTGTTTTTGTTTTTAACCTAATGCTCTTTATCTGTTCTAGGAGTGCATCCAGGGCACACAGTTACTTTTGGTCTTCATACCTCGTACCTCACACCCTTTAGGCTCCTCTTGGAGCTTCAGACTTTCTTTATTTCTGATGAGCTTTGTAGTTTTGCAGAGCCTGTCGGGTGCTTCTTTGGCTGCCGCATCCCAGGGTTTGCCTGGGTGCATCCTCTCATCATGGTTCATTGCTGTTGGCCTTGACCATGGCCTCCTGGCTGGAGTGGTGGTAGCCGGGTTTCTCCACTGGGAAATGCCCCCTTTTCCCCGTTTCTGTGCTATGCTTCTTAGGAGGAGGACACAGCCTGGCTCTGTGCTGTTATCATGAGATTTTTCTCCTGCCAGATGGCAGCAGAGACTACTCTTGAGAAAGAGGTACCTCTTTCTGCCTTGTGGAAGGCACTTTCTGGACGTGGTGGCCCTGCTGGCCACACGCTGCTGTGTAAGAAGACTTGGGTCCCCCCACATTAGGTATGAGGGGCTGGGAAGACCTGCAAAGCAGCTCCGAGGCATGGCTCCTGCTGCCCGGTCTCTGTTACTTTGGTGTGATGCAGAGATGTGTGCTTATGCTTGGAAGAGATGAAAGAGCACAGGTGGCATGGAGAGACCGGAGACTGTCCCTGCCCTGCCTGTGGGGACACCACTCCCCTCCCCAAGGCCACCAAGGCTGACACTTCAGTACATCTTTCTAGATTTTTCAACATAATATATGGTCATGGCATATTAAGTCGTGTGCTGTTAATCATATAATTATTCATTAAATATATAATTAATATGAAATGCGTTATTAAACATCACGTATACTTTGTTAAACATAGAAATAAATATGTGTAAATAGGCATACAAGTAAAAATTACCATATATAAATAAATATATCTTTAAATGAATATGTAAACACAATTAGATACACAATAGACTTAAAGGATAAAAATCCATTTTTATTAAGTAGGATCATATAGTTTTGCAACCTAGTGATTTCACTTGAATCTTAATGTTTTTACTAGGTCAACATAGATCTTTATTTATTGGTTCCATTTATTCATGTTTGTAATGCTGATAAAACACACATCACCTAAAATTGACCATTTTAAACATCGTTCAGTATATGGTTCAGTACATTAAGTGCATTCACGCTGTTGTGCAGCCACCACGAACCTCCGTCTCCAGAACTCTTTGTCTCAGCACAGCTAGAACTCTGTGCTGGTGAAACACTACCTCCCCGAGGCCCCCTCCCGCGGCCCCCCTCCCACGGTCCCCTCCCCTAGCAGCACCACCACCCTTCTTTCTGTCTCTGTGGATCTGACTGCCTCAGGGACCTCCTATAAGGGGAATCCTACATCATTTGTCTTTTTGTGCTGGCTTATTTCACCGAGCACGGTGTCGTCAGGGTTCGTCCATGTGGTAGCAGGTGTCAGAATGTCCTTCCTTTGAGGCTGAATAACTTTCCTTCGTCTGGATGAACTGTATTTTGCTTCTCCACTGTTCTGTCCATCTGTGGACACTTGGGCTGCTTCCACATCTTGACTCCTGTGACTCATGGTGCTGTGATACCTCATTGTGATCCCACTTCCAGCCCTTTAGGGTGTGCCCCTATGTGTTGTGTTGCTTAAAATGGGTTTTTTTGGTGACGAGTCTGGTGTGGACATGGAATAGGAAAAGCATGGGAAAGAGGAGGGGGCTGCTTGCATAGGTTCTGGAGGAGGGAAGCACGCTGCTCGGGGGCCACATGGGCAGAGGGAGAGAGGATCCTTGGGCAAGTTTCTCTGCGGGGATCCAGGGAAGAAGGGGTTTCACTGGTGATTTGAGTACCATGAGGTCACGGGATGGCAGGAGGGAGGCAGGAAGAGCTCAGGGCTGGGTCTCACGCAAGGCTGGCCAGGTCTGGCTTCTTCTCTGCCTTCTCTGCCTGTGTCCTCACCTGTCCCTGCATTTCCCATCACTCCCTCTTTGTCCCTCCATGAGTGGATGTCATATTCCAGCCCTGTGGACCGGCCTCTTCCTTGTAGCTGGGAAAGCTGGTGTATGTCATCCCAGGAGAGCTGCTTCAGCCTGGGGTCTCTACAGAGTGAGTCTGAAACACACGGCTCTCAGTGGCCAAGGGCCCGGGCTTGTGTGACCACAAGCAAAGGATATAGGGAAAGCCTTCCAAGTGGGCAGAGACAGTGGCCGCACAGTTTCCTCTCAACCCCATGCTCTCCTGCCCAAGTGAGGGCTCTCCCAGCCATAGGAACTAGCTGGGGCCAGAATGTCCCACTCAGCTCTTGTAGTCTTCACTGCCCGCACATATCCTTTCTCACTCCATTATGTGCAAACCAGCACATCCAGAGCTGGGCTGTGTGCGTTCAACGCTGGTTGTGGGACCTGCAGGGAGTTATCTAGTTATCTGTGTGTGGGGATCTTACTGTAAAGAGAGAATGATATTTCCCTGGCTTCTCATAAAGACTATTCATATATTAGAGTGTGCAGCAGGGGACCCAGCTCATTTAGAGGGCTCCAGCCAGGGCAGTTTTTTTTTTTTTAAATAATTATTATTATTGTATCATTTTCTAGTAGAAAGATCTGAGCCTTTCTGGAAGCTGCTATTTTACAAAGGTGGGCTGGGAGAGTTGGCCCAGCCCCGTTTGGACATGTGTCATCACTGAGCAAGGTGAAGCAAGCTGGGAGGAGGCTTTGGGGTCTTTACTTTTTTAGATTAGGGTCTGAGACACAGGCTGAGAGACTTGGCCAAGGACACACAGCAAGGGAATGGTTCCATCCGCAACCTAGTTCTCTGGACTCCTTATCTGGTATTTTATGAGTCACTCCATAGGAACTTGCAAGGTCTGGGGAATTCAGAGGCTGGGGGTTCAACCAGTGTCACAGGGTTAGAAAGAAGCTGAGCTGGGATTCGAACTCAGGTCTGAGAACATGAAATTTTGACCACACAGTGCTGCCTTCCCGGACAGCTTCCCAAATGCAGTTACGACCAAGTTGCTGGCCATTGTGGGAAAGAGGAGGTAATCCTATATTCCTGGTGGGGATGGTCCACCTAGAAAAACTAATTTCAGATTCCTGGATAAAAGCGCAACTCATCTCTGTGTGAGCCATTTACGAGAAGACTTTCAATCACTTCTTAGGAGCATTTCTTCATTAGTGACTTTTGCCTTCTGAATTTTTTAGGACTTACCCCGTTTGATTTGGCACAGCGTGGAAAGCTCTCGCTTTAAAACTGAAGGTAAGTTTTTCTTCTGCTTGGTTTTTCATTGCTTTGACTGCAAAGGAAAATTGGACCCTAAAGCCAAAACCCTCCTGCCTCCACCTCCTTCACACTCCACTGCTCTGCCTCCCTTGGGCAAATATGGCTTATCATCCCGGGACCCTATAGAGCAAGGGCAGTGTGTTGCCCCTCCAGCAGCTGGCTGGAGCTGTAGTGTATGGAACAGGATTCCCAGTAAGGTGGCCTGTCCCTATTCTCCCCCGAAGGAGTCTGATGAATACAGAATGTGCAAAGACTACAGAATGAGTTTCCTGCGGCTGTTTTCACAAATCACAAACTTTGTGGCTTAAAACAATGCAGACTTAACTCTCTTAGTGTTCTGCAGGGCAGAAGTGTGGAACCCGTATAGCTGGGCTAAAGTCAAGGTGTGGGCAAGGCCACACTCGCTCCGAGGCTCTGGGGAGAATGTTTGCTGCTTTTCCAGCATCCGTGGCTGCGCTCCTCACCTTCCTTGGATCCCGGCCCCTTCCTCCATCCTGGAGCCAGCAGGCCAGAGTCTTGCCTCAGTGGTCAGGTGGCCGCCTTCTCTTCTGCCTGTCGGTCCTCCCTCTGCCTCCGTCTCATAGGGACACCTGGGATTACATTTCCCACCCCCCTAGATAATCCAGGCGATTTCCTCCGATCAACAGCCTTAGTGTAATCATGTTTGGGAAGCCCCTGTTGCCTACAAGGTGACATATTTACTGGTTCCCTGGACTGGCGTCTGGGATCACTCAGCCAACCAGCCAGGTGATGGAAATTGAGCTGAAACTCACCTACGGAAAACAGAACTTGCTCATCTTACACCTGAGCCACTAGGCGTGGGCACTGCTCGCTCCAGGGGCTCGGCCTGCCGGGGCTACGTCTTTCTCTTTCCATCTCTCCTGTGGTCTCCTGTGGTTCCCTCATTCCTGGGAGCCTTTGGGAGCAGTACAGAGGAAGACTTCCCAGTAGCTTGGCAGGAGTTCTAGGGAAGACCGGTGGGCTCGGCCTGAGGCCTCTCCCTGTCCCCAAGCCTGTCACTGGGGTTGGGGGGAGGAGTATTCTGGGTTCTGTGCCTCATTCTGCCTCTTGGGGACCGGGATGGGTTGGGGTCCAGGCTGGCCCGCAGGATACTTATTGAGTAGAGGAGGCGCCGCAAAACCATCTTTCCACCCAGAGTCTGCTTGGCACAGATTGTGAATACACCTTCCTCAAAGATCCTGATTTATACCAGGGATAGACAGATCTCACTTACTTGGAGAATTAAAAAGTGTTTCCTTTGTCTTTTGTTACTCTCTGCACACTTTACATTTTACAAAATCCAGTATTTTCTTTTGAGTAAAATAGATTGAGGTGATCTTACTGCATTCATAGAGACCTTTTATTCATTCAGTAGCCAAACTCGTTGGTGAAAGGGAACCCAATGTGCTACTCTGTGACTGCATTAAGAGCAGGGGACGGGCATTAGGGCCACTAGGAGGGGCTTCAGGCAGGGCTTCCTGGAGGAGGTACTCCTCACAGAGTCCTGAGAACTGAGTTTAGCAGGGCAAAGGGGATGGAAGGAGAGGCTTCCAGGCACATGGCAACCAGAGGCAGGAGAGTGAGGGTGTAGCCAAAGAACTGCACAGATGGTACACATGGGCCCTTGTGCTGATGGCAGGAATGGACGGACCGATGATATGCTGCGTGGTTATAGTCGCTTCGTAGCATGAATTTCTTCTGTACTGTCAACACCTGCCCTCATTTGAGTCTTCCTTAGAGCCCGTGGCCAGGCCTTTTGAGGACCAGGGGCCATAAACAGGTCACCAGAGATAAAACCCGGTGTGGCCTTATGGTTTTATGTCCAGCAAGTCTACTGAGAAAGCACATGTCACATAGGCTGAGGGGCCAGGCAAGGGTCCAGAGATGGGCGTCCTGTCTCCTTGGCACCCATGTAATTTACTCAATATGTTCTTGAGTTAGCAGCCAGCCTGGGAAGGCGCCCACTTGCTTCCATGGAGAGTCCCGGTGTGCTCACCTTTATTCCCAGTCCAACGTCATGACCTGGCTCAACCACAGACACTAATTCAAAGACAGGATACTAATTTTATCCAGTTCTACATCTTTTTTTCTTTTTTTTCCCCCAAGTTTTTGTTTCTTCCAACCTTGATTTTAAAATTATAAGAGTTTTCAAAAGCACTTCTGGTATATGTTATGGTATCAATACACCATAACAAAGACTGAAAAATGAAGTCGTTCTTTTTTTTTTTTTTAAGATTTTATTTATTTATAAGTCAGTCGGAGAAGGACAAACATATGGTCTCATTCATTTGGGGAATATAAAAAATAATGAAAGGGAATAAAGGGGAAAGGAGAGAAAATGAGTGGGAAATATCAGAGAGGGAGACAGAACATGAGAGACTCCTAACTCTGGGAAACGAACAAGGGGTGGTGGAAGGGGAGGTGGGCGGGGGGTGGGGGTGACTGGGTGACGGGCACTGAGGGGGGCACTTGATGGGATGAGCGCTGGGTGTTATGCTATATGTTGGCAAATTGAATTCCAAAAAAAAAAAATATATATATATATATATATATATATATATAAAATTAACAGCTGATGGAACGCTTGTGCTTAAAAACAAAAATGATTTTATTTATTTATTCATGAGAGACACATAGAGATAGGCAGAGACATAGGTAGAGGGAGAAGTAGGCTCCCTGTGGGGAGCCCGATGCGGGACTCGATCCCAGGACCCCGGGATCATGCCCTGTAGCCAATAAAGTCATTCTTAATTAAATTACGGTTTGTGTCTGGATGGAAGGTAAATGTTGAAAAACATACAACAGTACAATCCAAGTCATTTGAAACATTTGAATTTCTGGCTGCGAGCACTGAGAACTCTGCAGCATGTTCACGTGTGGCCTGACATCTCCTTTACTCCTGCGGCAGCCCCGTCTCAGGGATATTTTAACCACATTCCCGAGTGAGGGAACCTGAGGCTCAAAATGTCTGGGGCTACATAGACCGTCAGCACCCACTCCTGACAGCCCTGCCAGTACCGTTTCTGTGTTACCCACGGTGCTCATGATTTTTTGACATACATTGACATAGAGCAAATTCTAGAGGGAGCCGTTCCCGTTGGGTGGCTCTACAGGCACTGTGTCTGGCAGTGGACCCATCCTCCTCATAGGAGCCATCAGGACACTCACCCAGGGCCCATTCTGCTTGAGACGGTTCATCAGAAGGACCCAGTGGAGGGAGACCTATTTTTCTGTCCTGTTGGGTTAGGGAAACTGAGGCACAGGGAGATTACATGACTTGCCCAAGGACCCACCTAGTGGCAGCGTCAGGATTTGAACCCAGCACCATCTGATGCCCTGTGTGTAGGAATCACCCAGGTGGTCTGACTTAGTATATCTGAGGGGGGGTCCAGTAAAGTACCTTTTAGCCCACACCCACAAAGAGCAGCGCACACTTTGAGAAGCCCTCTCCTTAAGGCTCCCTAGCCTCCCACCACATGAGCATGTCACATCTTCCTGGCAAAGAGATGATAGGTCCTTCGTTCATTTATTCCTTCACTTGGTTATTTTCAGCAAACACCTCGTGGGGGCCTTCTGCGTACATGCAACCTGCCTCCTGCGTTCACCCCGATGTCTTACTGCCTTCCTGCAACATGTTTTTGCTGTTTTGTAGGGGGAGCACCCCTTGGAAGGAAATTCAGCAGGAAAAGTGGAGTCTTTAGCCCACTCCCAACTTCTGTAGCGTCCAGTGGGCCAGAGACTCAATCCATGGTTGCTTTTACTCCCTCATGGCCCAAGAAGACTTTGTTTAAAAGAGAGTCTCCTATAACATACCACCTGGTAAGTGACACGTATGGTACTTTAACAGGATTCTCAGAAGTTGGAAAGAAACCGGTGTGGGGCCAACTGTGTATACCATGCCACAGGCTTTGATTCAGAAGAGCCTGTTCCTTCTCTTGGGCAAAGTACAGCTACTATTCCAAAGAGCTTTCTCTTCTGTATGACATCTAGTATTTAAGATGGACGGGAGGTGTGAACCTGAGCAGTGGGCTGCTGGTTCTGAAGCAGGGCTCTGGGTTCTTTTTATTATTATTTTTTAAGATTTTATTTATTTATTCATGAGAGACATACACACACACACACACACACACACAGAGAGAGAGAGAGAGAGAGAGAGAGAGAGAGAGAGAGAGAGACAGCCAGAGGGAGAAGCAGGCTCCCTGCAGGGAGCCCGAAGTGAGGTACCATCCCAGGACCTTGGGATCACGACCTGAGCCAAAGGCAGATGCTCAACCACTGAGCCACCCAGGCGTCCCAGGGCTCTGGGTTCTGGTCCACCTGGCCCCATGTGCTGCCAGCGGTCGTAAACACGCTGCGGCCGACAGCAACAGGGAGCGCTGACCAAGTATTTCCCCTGAGCCAGGCGCTGGGCTTAACACTTGATTTGCACAATCTCGGGAGGCCTCAATACAGATTCCCGCAACAGGTATGATTTTTATTCCCATTTTGCAGACAGGGACCAGGTTAGAGAGATGGCCAAATGTGTTGAGAGTCCTGCAGGTGAAGCAGCAGAGCCAGGATGCCAAGCCCCTGCCCTTTGCTGTGGCTCGACGTCCTGCTCTTGTGTTCCGTTCTGTTTTATGTGTTGGCATCATGTAGAGCTGGCTTTCACTTACAATTTCATGACCTAAGATGGCGTGAGAGCCACTGAGCGCGGCCAGCAGGCTGCCGTGGCCATGAGCCCCTGCTTGACTGCCTGCTGGGTGGTTGAATTAGTTTCTTAGAGCTGCTATAACAAGGAACCACCAACTTGGTGGCTTAAAAGAGTGAGATCATTTTATCACGGGTCTGGAGGCTAGGAGTACAAAATTAGGGTGTTAGCAGAGCCATGCACCCTCCAAAGACTCTCTCCAAAGGGGAGGATTTTTTCTTGTGTCTTCTACCTTCTGGTAACTTCCTTAGCTTGTGGTCACATCATTTCAATCTCTGCATTGGGACTCTCCAGAGAAACAGACCCAATCAGAGTTATGTGTGTGTAGACAGAGAGGGAGGGAAAGATTTATTTTAGGGAATTGGCTCATGTGGTTGTGGGGCTGGCAAGTTCAAAATCTGCAGGACCAGCTGGAAACCCTGGGATGAGCTGATGCTACAGAATTCCTCTTCATCTCAGAAGGTTAGTCTTTTTTGGTTAAGGCCTCAGCTGATTGGGGGAGGCCCACCCACATCATGCAGGCTCATCTGCTTCACTCACAGTCCTTGGGTCTCAATGCTAATCTCATCCAACAAATGCCCTCACATTAGCATCCAGGTGTGTTTGGTTAAATATCTTGGTGTCTCAGCCAAACCTGCACATGAAGTTTACTATCACGCTCTATCTTCACATGGGCTTCTTGTGTGTTTGTCTTTTCCTTTTCCATCACTCATATGGACATGTGTCATTGGATCCAGGGGTGGCTGAAATCTAGAATGACCTCATCTTGAGATCCTTAGCTTAGGTATGTCTTCAGAGACCCCTTTTCCAAGTAAGATCACATTTGCTGGGTCCAGGGGTCAGGATGGGGACCTCTCTTTTTTGGGACCCACCATGCAGCTCTCCCTCTCCACCCCCCACTCCCCCACCCCGTGATCACTCTTGGTCTTTACAGTCCCCTGTGGCAAGGACAGGTGACTTGTGGCCTTTCCTATCACACTTGATGCTCTGTCACCCGTCCTGTGTGTATTTGCTCAAAAGCTGTGTTTAGTAATGCTCAGAAGAACAGAAAGCCAGTTGCCTGCCCAAGGGCTCTTGGACTCAGGGTGCTGGCATGTCAAAGGCATTGGGGAGGTGGTGGCTGGAGAGCACACTGGGGTCCAGGGCCTGGGCACCAGGCTAATGCTGGCATGATGCTGCATGCACATTGTCTACATTGTCCTAGGAACATGGCTTCCCTTCTCTGCTGCCTTATTTCTGTGCAATAAGAGGGTCATGCTCTGGAGAGGGGATGTGTGGAAGAATCATAGTACATGGAGTCACACAGCCAGAGTAGAGTCCTAGCTTCCTGCCCATGTGACTTTGGGCAAGTGAGTTAACCTTCCTGAGCCTTAAGTTTCCTTTTTTTTTTTTTTTTAGCCTTAAGTTTCCTTATCTGTAAAATGGGAGCAATAGAACCCACGTATGTAAAGGGATGGACATATGGCTGGATTTGGGAAGTAACAGCCACTGTTATGATGATTGTATCACTAAGGGCTGCCTTTGTTGGCACATAATGTCCCACTGAGGGAACTAGGTGGGCAGGGCAGAGGGCGGGAGGTGTGGCTAAGGACAGCTTCCCTGGTGTGAGGGGTCAGAGTCCGATTCAGTTTAAAGGATACGTTAGTAGCATGAGGACCATGCCCTGGGGTCGGGGGGTGGGGGACAAGGGGTGGAGGTGGCAAGGGAGAGACCAGCAGATATGGGTTGTGATTATGAGGGGCAGTGGGAGCTGGCATCCGGTGAGTGGGCCCTGGCTATCCTCTGGGATGTTACAGGGAAGTACACCAGAGATGGAGGAGGCCAGACCTAGGGGTTCCCCTGCGCGGATGGTGTATCAGCGGCTCCAGTGCACCGTGATCCGAACTGGCTTGGCCACTGCTCTGTGTGGCAAGTGGACCCCATTAGCCGGTGCCCCAGGGCCACGCAGGGCACATGAGCCATTGCTGTGGGATTTTCCCATGCCCTTGCTCACATTCCTTTTGTCAAAGCATCATCTCCAGCATGCTGGGTCCCCATGCATCCCCCAGACTAGGAGAGACCTCCGGTATGCCCACATGCCCACATCCTTTGTTCCTCATGGGCTTTATGTTCTGATCCTTTCAGTAGGCTCTTAAAACATTCAAGATTACTTAAGGCAGTTATTAAACTAGAAGAAGTAAATCTGTATCCTTCCTTTAAAAGTTCGTGTGTATTTATGTATCTTTTACTTTTTTTTAGATCAAATGCTTTTATGAAACATGGGTAGCGTGCATTTCATTTTTAATCATTTAATCATTTCTGTATTTTTTGTAGTATGGCGACATCTCAAGAGATGTGCAAGGAACTGCTGAGGATGGAGTGATTTTTCAGAAATGTGCAGTGGTAGGTATTCATAGGCAGCTTATAGTTGGAGAGAAAATAGTTGGATTTTGACCAAATCATGTCTTGGTAGAGTTATATATTTAGGACTGATAAGTCATGGAGTTATCCACCCATGTCCAGACATACGAGGGATGAAGTGATGTACAAGGGATTTCCTGTTTCATATCATGGCACCAGGGCCAAGAGTTTTGGTAGCAATTAAACTCCCATTTGTGAAAATGCACTGTGATCATTTTGAACAGGAAAGAAAGAATGATGCATTTTCTTTCATTATTGATACGGTGCTTCACAGTTTAAAAATTTTATTCTCGTCTTTAAAGCCTCTGATCCTTACTCATCCTGTGAGATGGCATTTCACATTATCATTGTGTTGGGGGTCCTGGAGACCGCCCTCGGGTTCCATGATTCGCTGGCAGGACTCACACGACTCAGGAAAGCTGGTGGTCTCACAGTTACGATTTATTACAGCAGAGGGTGCATATTAAGGTCAGCGAAGTAAAAGGCACCTAGGATGGAGTTGTGAGACCAGGCGCAAGCTTCCCCTTGTCCTGCCCTGGCAGAGTAGTGAGGCTGGTGTTTCATTTTCTGGAGCACTGACGTGTAACTTCACGTACCAAGTATTGTCCACCAGGGATGCGTACTCAAACCTTGATGTCTGGGGGTTTTGGTGCAGCCCATCATGGAGGCATGCTGTGTCCATGCAGCTGGCCTCAGTAACTGGTCTCCAGCTCAAGGTCTCCAGAGGTCACCTTGACACAGCTTGGCTCACGGCCCCCACCTCTAAGCATCCTGTTAGCACAGACGGCCTGTTGGGGCCCAAGGCCACAGGTGTATAAGGTGCTCTTCTCACACAAGATAGTCTAAGGGCTTTACCTCCCAGGAGTTGGCCAAGGGTCAGTCCTTTCTTTGAGGTGTGCAGGGTCTGGGCAGTGCACACCTGCAGAGTTAACCCTCTGCTGTACAGCCCTCGATTTATCTCAGGCCTTCAGCCGTCCTGTTCCCCTCCCTAGATACAGTGCCGGAAACTGGTGCTACCAGTTTCTCCTACGTCCTCCTAGGGATGTTTCTGCCACATGTGTGAGAGTGTGTGCATGTGTACCTGCATATATAGACATTGTTTCCCTCTTTCCCCAGCTCCTGCATCCCTTCTGGCAGGGCTGGATGAAGGTGGGGCAGGGATAGTGGGAAAAGCTTATCAGAGAGTGGGAACAGGGCACGGTTGCAGAGGCCAGGCGGAGAGCTGAGCTGCTTGGGCCACCAGACCACTTGCAGCAGCCGAGCCGTTCAAACCCACGACCAAGCAGAGCCCACCTGAGGGAGGCTGGCCTGGAGGCTGGACACTGACTTGCTCAATCCTCGAGGTCACATGGCAGGCAGATGCCCTGGGCAGGGCACTGGGGCCGGGCTTAACCTACAAAATGACAGCACAAGGAGCCTTTGTCTGCATTTCTTGGTGACACCAATCGCCACAGTCTCCGCAGCCTGACTGTGGTTCTGTGCTTCAATATTTTTTCTTCTGTTTCTCTGTAGGAATAATCTCACTGCATTTCAGGGTCCCAGTTACTTTGAAACTGTCACCAAGCAACAGCTTAGTGAGAATGAGTCAAAACAGTCCTGGGGCCTTTGAAATCCCATCGGATAAATTCTCAGGCACTCCTTCTGCCTGAAGCTGAGCTGGGGGTCACGTTAGGAGGTTGGACTTAGCAGCAAATGACAGCCCTCCTGTCATCTCCTGTCCTAGGTGTCCAGGCAGAGCGAATTGCAGACAGCTCAGGTGAGACTGCTCGTGGACAACACCAGGACCCCTGCGGCCACCAACCTCTCAGACCTGCTCCTGCTCGACAACATCACTGGCCTCTCCATTAGGGGGTCGACCGGAAACAAGACCTCGGCAGGATTCCAGGCTTTCAGAAAGAAGTTTCTGCAAGGTAATAGCAGTGATAGCAGTGTATCAAGTCAAGGAGGGAAAACGAACATAGATACTGACAGAGCGTGTGATGCACAGCAGACGTGTTCTTAAAACACGTGACGTGTGTTCGCTCACAACGGACTTTATGATCAGGTATTGAAAGAGGAGACACCACTCAATACCAGCACCCAAAAAGCTGGATTTATAATTTAGGTTAGAGAGAGAGGTGGGATTTAGGGGAAGAGTTTTTAAGAAGTAGGTATTTTTATTATATATTAATTTTTATTATGAAAAATTTCAGACGTAACCAAAGATAGAGTTCAAGTCTATCCCTTGCCAGATGATGAGAGTTATCCCTCAGGGAAATGCACAGCTTCTGTTGGGGTGTGCTGGGTCCAGGTGGGAGTGGTTTGACACCAGCCCTGGAAGCATGTGTACGAAACCTTCCTGCAAGTTCTAGTGTGTCCACCGGAGTACCTCCCCGCTGATGGGCTGGCTTTCAGAGCACCGTCACTGGATGGCTTTAGAGGTGTGTTTCCTGAGGAACATTATCATTGGTTTATTAAGCAGATTTAAGTGAATTCTGGGATTGGTTGTTACCATGACTTCAGGACTGTCCATTTTCTTGGGAGGGTGAAATATCTTTGACTCTGGGTACCCATCTCATTTACAGAGGAAAAGACTGTGCACCCTGTACCCATTACGCTGTAGTGCCTGTCATGTGCTCAGGACTCATCTCTCCGCTTCCCTGTGATGGCCCATATTGCTCACCAATCATGCCACACGCTCTCACTGAGCCTAGACAGGGCCTCAGAGCCCTTCTTGACCTTGACTGTTGACAGAAGCTGCCAACAGAGTTGGCCCACAAGCAGCCACCTCTTTGCTGGCCGTGGTTTCAGCAGTGTCATAAAAACTGTTAGGATGTGTCCCAACCAAGTGATCCTCTGTGCCTTCCCTCTAAGATATACAAATAAATCCCACCAGTCCTTAAGCTAATGTTGAGAGACCAGGACATGGGGCCATGAGCAGAGTCAGAGCAGAGACCAAGTGAGGTGATGTGCCCTGGCTCTGCCTGGGTCCCTCCCCTCACCCTCCCAGCCCCTGGTCCAGCAGGCCTGCCTCTCTCCTCTCAGTTCCCCAGTGGCTTCCAGCATCTGTGCTCCTGCCAGACAGACCACACTCGTCACTTTCCCCCGCCTGTTAGCTCAGCATCCCCTGTGCCCCTGTGTCTGCTCGGGTGGCCCCCTCCCCTCCCCTGCACATCACTTACCTGCCCTCCTGTGCTTTGCCCAGCTTGGGGCCGCGTGCCTGTCCACACTGCATTCTGAACCCCACCAACCCTGACTTTTGCCTGCCACATGTCCCCGACACCAGCCTCCTCTCCGTGACTTGGGACAGTGACAATGCCTGCTTCAGGATACGGCTGTAAGGAGGAGGGGGTTAATGCACGGAAAGCCTGACCTACAGAAGCATTCCCCATGCCAGTAGCGATTTTGTGGTGATTGTTTTTATTCTGCATGTGTGTGTGTGTTTGGGGGGGTGTCATGTGGAGCACAGGTGATGGCCCCAGCGGAAGTGGCATCCTGTTCATTCCCCGGGGGAGTGGGTGCAAGGCACCCCCTCATCCTCAGCCTCCTGCTCTGGGCATCGCAGGCCATGAAGTCTCCTCTGTCTGCCTCGGGGCACCCTGTGGGGTCCATAGGGCTGGCACACAGCGGCACACTGTGCAGGCAATAAGCCACTGCGCCAGGGTGAGGGACCTTCACTGTGGTATCATCTCAGTCATTTCGGTCACGCTGCCTTTGTGAGTCTCACGATTTACCATTGCGTAAAAATAAAATGAAGGTGTTGAGGATTTTTAAAATAAAAATCCGGGTGGTTCCATAGGCTCAGCACTCATTATTCCTCTGCCTTTACGTTTTGTTTGTTTGCTTGAAGTCTCAGCACGTTGAGCAATGAAGCACCTGATAGCCTATGAGGGGCTAACCCTGAGCCCTGTGGCAGGTGTAGGCAGAGCTGGAGCACAGGCTTAGGGCAGTCAGGTGGCCCTGCTCATAGGCTGGCAGAGCAGGGTGGGCGTTGTCACCCACTGGCCACTGCAGGCGGGCACTCTTAGCCAGCAGCCCACTCCCAAGGTCAGATGGGCTGACCTGCAGTGCCCACCCAGACCTCCCAGCGGGTGGGGTGCCCTGCCGGGTGAGGAAGGGGCGCCCTATGTCAAGAGTTTTGCAGTGACCTCAGGGGACAACCCTGACTTCATCTGCAGGAAGATCCTCCAGCAGTGACCTGCCAACACCTCCCTTTTGCAGATTCTCAGGGAAAAGTGAAAGGTCTTAGGAACGAATCCCCTACAAATTGAAACCTAAATATATTTGAGGCTATAAGGAATTAAAATCTGAGATCAAAATATTTGCTTTTGTAAGTTTGAAGTCCAATATTTTCAAATTAAATTAAAATTCCCCATACTCTCTCTTCCCAATATTTTATCCTATCCACCCCCCTCCCCAACACACACACACATATACCACCCCCCGCCACTGCCCAGAGGTTTGTAGCTGTCAGGAAGGGGTTGTGGTTCCTGCAGCAGCAGAGTGGTGTAGCTCCTTTGTCTTGGGAGCTGAATAAATTGAACACCACGTTTCTCATGTGCCTTACTTCTTCTTTTTTTTTTTTTTTTAAGATTTTATTTATTTGTGAGAGACACAGAGAGAGAGAGAGGCAGAGTCACAGGCAGAGGGAGAAGCAGGCCCCACACAGGGAGCCCGATGTGGGACTCAATCCTGGGACTCCAGGATCATGCCCTGGGCTGAAGGCAGGTGCTCAACCACTGAGCCACCCAGACATCCCTGTGCCTGTTTTTTTTTTTAATAATAAATTTATATTTTATTGGTGTTCAATTTGCCAACATACAGAATAACACCCAGTGCTCATCCGTCAAGTGCCCCCCTCAGGGCCCGTCACCCAGTCACCCCCACCCCCGCCCTCCTCCCCTTCCACCACCCCTAGTTCGTTTCCCAGATTTAGGAGTCTTTATGTTCTGTCTCCCTTTCTGATATTTCCTACCTATTTTTTCTCCCTTCTCTTCTATTCCCTTTCACTATTATTTATATTCCCCAAATGAATGAGAACATATAATGTTTGTCCTTCTCCGATTGACTCACAGGAGAGCATCCTGTGTCTGTCCCCACAATGGACTAGGACTCACAGTAAGAAGGAAAGAAATACTGATTCATGTACGACATAGATGAACCTTAAAAAAAATCTGCTCGGTGAAATAACTTGAACATGAACAACATGTATTATACGGTTCCATTTCTAGGAGATGTCCTGAAAGACAAATCATGACTCCCCTTACCCCCAAACCAGATTAGTGGTTGCCTAGGCCTTAGGGTGGCTGTGGAAAGTGACTGCCTTTGGGCATGAGGTTTCCTGTTAGGGTGACGGGGATGTTCTGAAATCAGATTGTGGTGATGGTTGCACAACTTTGAATACACGAAATTCCTTGAATTGCACACTTAAAACAGATGAACTGGGTGATACATAAATTTTATCTCAAAGCTGTTAAAAAAAAAAACAAAAGTATCATTCATAGCCTCAGCCCCATCACCACCCCTTCCAGACAAGAAGCCGGTGTCAGCTCTGGCAGGGCACAGCCGTGTCCCTAGGCCCAGCACTCCGCACTTCCATGCGCCGTGGCTGAGGTTTGGAGGCGTCTGTCAGAACCGGGACAGAGATGTGCCTTTGGGTGGGAGTTTATGAAGTGGCTTCGGGCTCAGCCAGGTGCCTGGAGCCCACCTGGGAAGGTCAACTCAACAGGAGGTGGGCAGGATGTCTCCAACATCAGATGGGAGGGTCTCTCCAGGAGGCGGGGCTGAGAGCGCGCTGCCTCTTGCAAAACAAGAAACCTATAGTGGTGACCTCTCTGTCCCGGCCACCCTCGCCTGGGGTTCCTCTCTTTCCCAGCTCTTTGTTCACCTTGGGCCCTGAGTGCAGCCTGTGTCTGGGAGCAGAGCTGCCTTCTCTGGAGAGCCGGGGTTTTCGGAGAGCTTAGAGCTGCAAACCCTGTGTCCCAGGGAAGCTTCCCCTTAAATACAAAGTTACATTTTGTAGTGAAGCAATCCAGGGCCAGCTAGATAGAGACCACGGAGCTGGAGGGGGCCCCACGTGAGCCCACAGTGCCACATCCCACCTCCTGGAGCCCCTTGCTGTGCTCACAGAACCCGCTGCCCGGAGGGGTCAGAGTAGTATAGTACTTGGTGTCCATCTGCCCACCGAGGCCCAAAAGTCCCATGAAGACACTTTTCTTTAGTTGTGTGAACAGGAATTTGGGGGAATAAATAGATTCCTGCCTTGATACTGGATTTCCCAAATGTGGGAGTTAAATGTGCCCGGGTTAGGAAGACTGAGCCACCCAGTCCCAGGCAGTGCTGGATGGGGCAGGGGGTCCCCAGGTGAGACAGCACAGGGGCAGAAGGGGGCCACCCTGGCTCCTCGCACCCGCTGACAGCCTCTTCAGCTGAAAACGAGGGGCCCTGTGAGCGGGCACGCACACTTCACCGTCCCCACCGCTGGCCCCTGAGCCCCGAGCGGCGCCCCTGCTGTCCACGGCGGCTGTGAGAGTGGTTGAGAGTGGTTGGCAGCCTCCATTGACGTGGGGCTCCTCTGGGGCACGGCGGACCCATGGGCCCCTCTCCACTCACGCCTGCTTTCTCTCTGAGCAGTGGGAGACTCCTTCTCCGTCAGCTACACAGCCTCCATCAAGGCCGGGGAAGTGGGCGGCGGAGAGGTCCTCCTGCTTCCTGCCCAGCTCACCTTTCAGAGCTCCGCACAGGTATGTCCTCCTCCCTTTGCTTTCTGTGTCCTCACTGTTGTTTTAGAAGCTTTGACACTTAGAGCACGGTGTCTGGTAGCTCCTCCCTCCCTCCCTCCCTCCCCTCCTTCCTTCCTTCCTTCCTTCCTTCCTTCCTTCCTTCCTTCCTTCCTTCCTTTTCTCCTTCCCTTCTTCCTTCCCTCTCTCCTTCCTCCTTCCTCCCTTCCTTCCCTGCTTCCTTCCTCCTTCCTTCCTCCCCCTCTTCCCCTCCTTCCCTCCTTCCTTCTCTCTCTCCTTCCTCCTTCCTTCCTCCCCTGCTTCCTTCCTCCTTCCTTCCTTCTTCCTCTTCCTCTCCTTCCCTCTTTCCCTCCTTCCTTCCCTCTCTCCTTCCTTCCTCTCCTGCTTCCTTCCTTCCTCCCCTCTCCCTTCCTTCCTTCCCTCTCCCTTCCCTCCTCCCCTCCTTCCTTCCCTCCTTCCTTCCTTCCTCCCCTCTCCCTTCCTTCCCTCCTCCCCTCCTTCCTTCCTTCCCTGCTTCCTTCCTCCTTCCTTCTATCCTTCCTTCCTTCCTCTCCCTCCTACCTTCCTTCCTTCCTTCTTCCTTCTTTCCCTCTCTCCTTCCTTCCTTCCTCCCCTCCTTCCTTCCCTCTCTCCTTCCTTCCTTCCTTCCTTCCTCCCTCCCTCCCTCCCTCCCTCCCTCCTTCCTTCCTCCCTTCCTCCCCTGTTTCCTTCCTTCCTCCTTGTCTCCCTCTGTGATACTGAATTCCAGATGAGTGTGTAGGCCCGGAATCTCACACGCTCTGCTGTGAACCAGGCTCCCTTAGCATATCATTGGGACCTCTAGTAATTACTTAACTTCTGTGGGTCTGACATAGGGTTATTATAAAGATAAGCAATCAGTAGATTTAAGTTATTTTCACTGTGTCTTGCGTATAGTAAGCATTCAACCAGTATGAGTTCATACAAATTCAAACTATTTGTATGAGTTTGCAATGAGCTGCCTTAACAAAGCTTCACAAGCTAGATAGCTTTAACAGCAAAAAAAGTCAGTTTTTCATGATCCCGGAGGCTGGAATTCTGAGATCAAGGTGTGAGCAGGGTCGGTTTCTCCCGAGGCCTCCCTACACAGTGCATAGACAGCCTCTCCTCCCCATGTCCTCACGCAGGTGTCCCTCAGTGTGTCCTAATGCCCTCTTATTCCAAGGACACCAGTCAGATGGGATCAGGGCCACCATAATGACCTTATTTCAGGTTACTCTCCTCTGTAAAGTCATAAGGGAAGAGAGAAAAAAATCAAACAAGATGAAATTAGAGAGGGAGACAAATCATGAGTGACTCTTCACTGTAGGAAATAAACAGAGGGGCCCTGGAGGGGAGGGGTGGTGGGTGGGGTAGCTGAGTGATAGGATGAGCACGGAGTGTTGTATGCAACAGATGAATTACTGACCTTTATCTCTGAAACCAATAATATGTTATATGTTAATTAATTGAATTTAAATAAAATTTTAAAAACTTATTAAAAACATTAATAAGTAACAACAACAGAGTCCCCACCTCCAAATACACGTGAAGTGCTTAGGTGGCCAGGGCTTCAGCATATGGATTCTGAGGGGACATGATTCAGCCTGTGACACCATTACTGTTAGTATCTTCATGGTTCCTTCACCTTTTAATCTGTGTAGGCAGCGAACATGGTTGGTTGTATGCCGTGCTGGGTGCTGTGCTGGGTGCCGTGCTGGGTGCCATGTGCATCCTGGAGATGCAAGAATAGGAGATGGCGTCCTTGCCATCAAGGAGCTCATGCTCTAGTTACTTTGGTCATTCGGTTCTGACTTCAGCCTCTGGAGAAAGGACCTTTGACTAGATGGGGAGGGTGAGGCTCTGAGTGTGACAGCCCAGGTCACAGGACAGAATCCGAATTGGCCCACACAGCTGTGGCCCCTTCCACGCGAGGCTCAAGGACCTGTGTGTAGCTTTGCTGCTGCAATAAGAAAAAAAAAATCTGAGACAAAATGAGATAAAAAGGAAGACTCCAAAAAGGTAAAGACCAGCTACAAGGAAACTATTAAATCAAACTGTCAGAAGAGACAAATGTCTCAGAAAATAATTAGGTACAAAGTCAGGAACAGAGGACAAAGAAAGATACAAAAATAGAGATAAAATCGCCCAGAAGAAATACCGCCCCAATTTCAGAGTACAGGAAACCAAGTAAGTTAAAATCAGAATTGAAGAAGGTGACAGAAACCAGCAGTGGAAATTCAGAACCTCAACAAAACTGAAAGTCTCCACCTCCTCCTGCCAGAGCTTTAGGACCTCAAGCCCCTGGAAGCACCTGGGGAAGGGGGTGGGGGTGAGGATGGAAGAGTGGAGTGGGAGGGGATGGAGGGGGGAATGGAGGGGATGGAGGAGGAAGATTGGGGGGAGGGATGGAGGGGGAGGATGGGAGGGAGGGAATGGAGGGGAGGATGAGATGGAAGGATGTAGGGGAGGATGGAGGGGAAGGACGGGGAGGTAGGGGAAGGATGGGAGGGGGAGGGGAATGATGGGATTGTGGAATGGAGGGGCTCCTCACTCACTCCAGGGCCACCCATCTGTTCCCTTGCTTGGTGCCTTGTCTGTCCATCATACTGACTTTATTTCCGTAGGAAACCCCCACCCCTACTCACTCTGTGAGACCAGGGACCTTGTCTTTCCTATTGACACCTGTGTTCTCTGTGCCAAAAATAGAGCCATGCACAGTAAATGTGCAGTAAATGTTAAATAAATGAATGAGCAGTAAACTAATGAATCTTGGGCAAGTTTTATTTCTTAACTTCTCTGAAGCTCAGTTTCCTTGTCTACAAAAACGCAATGATCATACCAGTGTCTCCATTCTTATGTGGGGACAAGTGAGATGTGTCAGTCTACAGTAGCCTGTAATTTTCTATTCCCTCCAAACTGTCTGGGGCTCTCTGGGCCATTCTGCAAGTGGAGAGTGAAGCATGCACCTGCCCTCCTAAAGATTCCAGAGTTCTGAGCTTCACTGGTCTGTGTGCTGGGCCTCTGCCTTGCTGGCCCTCGTCGACCAACAGCATCGCCACGACATAGATCCTGCCATAGAGAAGAGTCCTGGGAGACCAGTGTTTGCTGAGGGAATATGTGCTGGAAGTTGACAAGGAGCTTCTGTACCTTGTTTTCAAGTTACTTCACCTGGTTGGAATTGCCTGACCCTCTGGTGACTGCAAGGCTTTTGTCCATGACCATCCATAGACCATCCATGACCATCCATAGAAGGTCAAGTGTATTTGGGGCTCAGTGAGACTTTTATCAGCTGCACGTGAGAGCAGTGGTTTGCTCTGCTGGTCAGTCATTCCCAAGATGTTTTCTAAGACAAAGGGAAAAACAGTAACAGTTATTTATTTAAACAGGCAGGTGCCCAACAGGATGGAATCCTCCAGTGGAGAGGAGGTGACCTCTGACACAGCTGCGCCTGAGAACCATTGCTCAGCTGTGTTTCACAAGTCGTGCTGCTTCTCTGGGGCTCAGAGTCCCCTCCCCAACAACGAGAGGAGCAGGAAGCTTCTACCCTGGCTCTGTTCTCCTGTTCACTTGTTAGAATTGCATGAGGGTAATAGCGGCGATGGTGAGAGCAGGCGGTTTCACATCATCACAAACAGAAGGGCGAGTGGGTACAGGACAAAAGGCATTTTGAGAGAGAGAGAGCCCACGTTCACATAGCTCTTACCATGGTGCATTGTAGTAATTGTTCTATTTCTAGTTATTGTTGTCAGGTTCTTACTGTGCCCAATTTATCAATTAAATTGGATGCGTGTGTAAGAAAAAACAGCGTATCTAAGGTTCACTACTGTCTGGGAGTTCAGGCATCCACTGGGCTTCCTGGAATGCATCCCCGGCAGGTAAGGGGAGCCAGCTGTCATTCCCACTCACGAATTCTCCAGCAGGAGGTGGTATTGACAGAGGTGCATTGTGTTTGGAGCTGGAAGCTGCTTTCTCAAACACGCACACGTCCTCTAGCATCAGAAAGAGTTAGATGAAACAGGCCCTACGTGGTACGTGGTGGAGAGGGGAGGACCTAGAGCAATCATGTCAAGCCTCTTATAAGGGATTATGTAAACATCCTGCCCGCTTACACAGTCACCCCCATACTCTGCTTGGCCTGTGTTTTCTGACTTCGTGCTGTGATCTAAAACAGGTTTCGCAAGCTTTGAAGTTTCTGTAGTAAGCACAGAGGTTAGGATTTACGTTTTGCAAAGAGATGAGGTCAAGCTTCATAGCACACTTGAAGCTTCTCTCTGCTTAGACCTTGGGTGTCAGAAAACACAGGGTGGAGGGGCCACAAGTGGGAAGAGGATAAAAAACTCTGATTTTGAGTGTGGGCTTCTGAATGCAGTTTCAGGTGTCCAGGGCCAGACCCCGAAACTCACAGGGCATCAGGATATTCACGAAGCAGGACGTTGGGATATTCCCCAAACGGAGGCAATTCAAACAGCCATGATGGAATGACACCAGGGCTGCCTTGCTCCCTGGTCTTCAAGCTCCAAGCCTCAAGGCCAGGTTATCCACACCAATTATCACCACCACCAACTCTAGCCAATGGCTAGAATACTTTTGGTGGTCACTCTGTGTGCCAGGCACACTCCTAGACTCTCTATTAGCTAATTTAATTCCCACAGCAACTGTATGAGTTGAATGGGATTCCCATTTTGCAGGTGGCACAAATGGGACACAGAGAAGTCAGTGTCTTGCCTGAAGTCAGTCTGCTGTGAGCGATGGAGCCAGGTGTGAGCCCAGGCAGGCTGGCATGAACCACTCACCACCCTGAACTGCCTTTCGGCGGTGCCTGTGTCCCCAGGAGGAAGCATGTTCTCATGGCACATCTCCTGAGATACCACGGGCTCGGACAGATGGCTGGCCTGACACCCTTCAGTTTTCCCCTAGCTGCCAACCAGAGATGGTTCGAAGGCAGGAGGAACAGACCCCATGGAGCCTTGGGGGTGGGGCACATCACATTGGCAGGTGGCCTCAGCAGAGCAGGACCCCTCACTATTGTCTGCACCTTTCCTGCAAGAAGCATGCTGGAGAGGACGAGGGGCTGCTGTGTTGGGGGCTGCTGAACTTTGGAGTCCATCCTCAGCTCCCATCCGGCCTGACTCCAACCCTGGTGTTTCACCAGAGCGCACACTGCCTGAGCTTTCTCCCCAGTTAGCGGAGGCTCTGCTCTTCCCCCTGAAGGGACTTTAAGACCCCCACAGGACCCAGTCCCCCACAGTCAGGGAGGGGCCTGCTGCAGCTCCAGGCAGGGCAGGTTGCAAATAATACCAAATGATACCCCATATGTCACATTCCAAAACCTGTTGACGGAAGTGTTTTCTTCTCTTTTCTTTTTCTAGAACAAGACCCAACTAAAAGCCCTTTTCACCATAACAGCAGAAGAAAAGATAAAGGTAAGAGAAAATAATTGAGCTGGACAGCCACCTGACACCCCAGTGTGTCTTCTCATGCCTCTGATGTCTTGGTGTCTGGCTGTCCTCAGAGCCAAAGGGAGGGGGCGGCTGCTGGCCCAGACACACCGCGCAGTGTGGGGTCCCCAAGTGTGGCTGGAGGCTGTCAGTCTGGTTTCCTGGATGGCCCCTCCATCTGGGCAATATAGTGTTTGCTCACCGTATAACCACACTTTGCATCGGTTCAGCACCTGCTGGGGGCTGAAGACATTCTGAGCAATTTACATATGATGAATTGTGTGGGCAATCCTGGGAGATAGATTCTATTTTAAAATTACCCTCATTTCATAGATGGGGAAACCGAGGCACATATAGGTCAAGTAATTTGCCCAGGGTCACCCAGCTAGTGTACCAGGGTTCCCAGGATCACTCCCAGGCTCAGTGATTCACAAAGAGGGCACAGGACTCCACATAGTCATACTTGCGGCTGATTTATTACCAAGAAGGATGCAAAGTAAAATCAGCAAAGGGCAGAGGTGCACAGGGTGAAATCTGGAGGACACTGGGCACCAGCTTCCAGAATCCTCCTCCAGAAGAGTCACACAGGATGCAGTGTTCACCAGAAAACAGTGTGACTGTTTTGTGACATGTTGTCACCAGGAAAGCTTATCAGAGACCCACACCAGGGTTTTTACTGGGGCCTGGGCACACAGATACCCTTGGGCTGGCATATACCATGGTTCCAGACTCCCAGGAGAAATGTGTTCAGTGTGTAAGCCACGTTGTTTGCTTGACAGCTTAGGCGCAGTGAGCCACTCTTATCAGAGCATGGTGGGAACTCTCCCCAAATCCAAGTTTCTAGATACCAGCCACGGCCCCTCTGAGGGCAGCAGTCTTGGGGGTGCTGTGTGTGTGCTTTTCTCATAGAGGTTGGAACTGGGATTTGAACACAGGCACTTTGTCTCCAGAGCCCTGTTATTGGGCACTGGGCCACACTGCCTCCTAAGGAGCTGAATCCCTGCCCCAAAGAGAGGGAGACAAAATCCAAGTCGGCTATGGCAAAGGAAGGGTCTTTGGGGGATGGGGGCAGGCAGGAGAGAGGGGAGTCCAGAAGACAAGTGCCAACAGTCTTCCTGGCTGGTCTGGGAGCTCCTGGAGGGTGGGGCCATGTCTGCTTCATCCTTGTGCCCTACCCTGTACCTTACATTCTGCAGGGCACTCAATAGGTAAATAGCCTTGATTGAGCAAATTGCTGATTGTCATCAATGCTGGTGATTGCCACTCGGTGGAGTGGGTGTCTGGTCCCTGCATGATTGTAATAGAAGTCAGAGAACGTTCACTTAATTGATGTTTATGAGCCGTTGCTCCACACCCCAGGCCCTCTCATGTGGATGGAAATGAGCCATACCCACGTCTTTGGGACAGCCTCCAGCCCACACATTACCTTTAAGGGCAACAGGAGTAGGTGCTTGTTCTGGAGTGCAGGCCCCTAGATGCACAGTTTGGCAGCAGAGCACTGGGTTGGATTTCCACCCTTTGCCCTGGTCCAGGTGACTGACTCTACACTGTGGACCACGTTCAGGGAGAGGACCATTGAGTGGGAAGATGAGGTATACAAATGTGGCAGCCCTACAGCGTTGTGGAGACACCAGGTTCTTGGGCCAAGGGTCCAGTTTTGAGTCCCTATCTGTCTACTGATTGTATATGTCTGCGGGTGTGTTAGTTACCTCCCTATTCCCAGTTTCCTAGCTGTGAAATGGGTGATGATAGTCACCCACTTCATTGGGTGGTCATCAGAGTAAATGGATTGATGTGTGTAAAGCACTCGGCACAGTGCCTGGCGTTTTTATAAGTGCTCAGTTAACACCAGCCACTGTCTTTGGAATTATTATTATTTATTATTATTATTTTAAAGATTTTATTTATTCATGAGAGAGAGACAGAGATACACAGAGAGAGACAGAGACATAGGCAGAGGGAGAAGCAGGCTTCCCATGGGGAGCCCAATGCAGGACTCAGTCCCAGAATCCCGGGATCACACCCTGAGCCAAAGGCAGGTGTCTCTGGTATTATTATTATATGTACAAGCAGACACCACCCCCTGCAGGTGTCCTGTGATAATCATGAATGGACCTCAAGTATCAGGGTCTTGTGCCCAGATGCCCACGGGGATCATACAGATGTGTGTGAGTCAGGCCCAGTGCAAATTTCAGGGTGTAGAGATGTCTGGGGCAGCCTGGAGACTCAGATCACTCACCTCCCACTTTCCCCCCTGCCCTCACCGAGACATTAAATGAGAAAAACAAACAAAAAATGGTCAAGCAACACACAAATACCATGATTGAATTGCGAAGTTATGAAAATCCAGGCCACACATGCTGCGGATAGTGACAGTAAAGAGTGGTGGGTAGATGGCAGGCTTCATGGAGGAGGTAAGAATTCAGCTGGATGTAGTTAAAGGAAAGACAGTTAAAGATAGAGGAAGTGTGTTCTAAAATATGCCACTGAGGATCTGACATTGAAGTTGAACCAGTTGGACTGTTGGTTGGATGTGAACCCAGGTCTCCTGGGTGCAAACCCAGTGCCTGGCACCAATGGATACACGTATGTGGATGAGGCAAGGCCCTTGCCAGTTACCTTGTGTTCTAGCAGGCCTACTCAGGCACCTGCGAGGTGACATCATTATACTAGGAAAGTGCCAGAGTGAGTAGGAAGAGCAGGGCAGTGGGGGTAGAGGCTCCCCTGGCACTCCATCATGTGGCTAAAACATAAAATAAAGGCATTAAGAGTATCTGTCATGTAGGTTGGGAGACTCTGCAACCCTAGGAGACCCCATCGGCTCATTTATTTTCTGTTACGTTCCTGAGGGTGAAACTAGCAGGTGTCAGCCAAGGAAAGTAAGGCCCCAGGAAATTGCTTCTCATTTTGTATCATGAGATCCTCTTGCCCCTTCTGTCTGCTGCCTGACGAGTGTCTGGGAGGAAAAAGAAAAATCACACTGAACGTGCTGGACATTGGTGTTCAGATTGTGCTGGATCTCCCTACAGCTTCTTGTGTTGATTCCATGTGTCCTCAAAAGGGCTGGGTGCCAGGGCCGGGACCCAGAGAATGAGGATCTCAGATCTAATCAAGAGAGAGCCATTTAAAACAACTGTTGTATCACCCCAAATTCATGTAAAATGCAGTTCCAATAATAATTTCAATAGGCTTTGGGGGGAGATATGTGATCAAATTCATCAGTTTCACCTGAAAATATAAATTTGTGAAACTAGATGAGAACATTGTGACAATGAAGTGATGTGGGAGGATTTGCCCACATTAAAAAATTATGAAGCTACATTAATGTAGTATGCCACTCTTCCAGAAAAGCCAGACCAATGGAACAGAATAAAGTATGTACACAGACATACTTATAGTAAGAAGGGTATTTCAAATCAATGGGAAAAGAATATCTTTCCTAAATTTGTGGGCAACTGGTTGGATCTTTTGGACAAAAAATAAAGATGAATTCCTGCATCAGATTAAAATCTCAGTAAAACAATTTGTAAAAGGTAAATATAGTTACTATTATATGATATGAAGAGAACCATGAAGGAAGACCATAAATTTAAGTGCCCAAATAGTTGAAAATTTTACATTTATTTATTTATTTTTAAAGATTTTATTTATTCATGAGTGACACAGAGAGAGAGGCAGAGGCACAGGCGAAGGGAGAAGCAGGCTCCCCTGTGGGGATCCTGATGTGGGATTCCAGGATCCAGGATCACACCCTGAGTCAAAGGCAGACATTCAGCCTCTGAGCCACCCAGGCATCCCCAAAATTATACATTTAAAAACAGCATTAAGAGGGGGCACCTGGGGTGGCTCAGTTGGTTAAGTATTTGCCTTCAGCTCAGGTCATGATCTCTAGGTCTTAGGATTGAGCCCCTTATCTGGCTCCCTGCTCAGTGGGGAGCCTGCTCCTCCCTCTCCCTCTGCCTGCCGCTCCCCCTCCTCATGCTTTCCCTCTCAAATAAATAAGTAAATAAATAAGTAAATAAATAAATAAATAAATATCTTAAAAAAACAGCATTAAGAAAGGTTAAGTGACAAATTTGGGAAAATGCTTGTCACAGACATGAAAAAGGATTAACCCTTTGATACATAAAGAGTTTCTATTAATAAGAAAAAGAAGGTGTCTTTGGATAGCTATATGCAACATGAGAATTTCTCAAATAGAGGAATTTACAGTGAGTGCCCTTGATCAACCACAGTGGGTGGAGCTTGTGACTGTTAGCAGAGTCACATGGCGTTGAGTTGCACTTAGAGGATGAGGTTGTGCAGTCACACATCATCATGTCTACCTTCTCTGTGTCATCTCTTGGGTGGATTACCAACCAGCCTACTCCCACTGTCCAATCCTACTCACCTCCAGCCCATCTTCCTCACTATAGTGATGTTTCTAAAAAACAAACCTGCTTGCTTTTCTCTTTCTGGAGGGACTCCCTATTCCCTGCTGGATTAAGCCCAGTTAGTTCAGGTTAATATTCAGGAGCCATCAGAAAAGCTGGCCTCTGCCATCACCTGGTGCTGCTGGGACCCTGGGTTTTCCACGCTGCTCCAGTTTTGCATATGCTGTTCTTTCCTTACCTGTGCTTTGGACAACTCATAAACATCCTGCAGGAGCCTGACCAATTCTGCACCTCTGTGATTTCTAAACCTTCCCCCAGGCATGCTGGTATAGCACCCTTGGCTGGGATCCCATGACACCAGGACATCTGATAAACCTTGTCATTCTGTGACATTGAGATTATTCTTGAGATTATTCTCCTGGTTGGCATTTAATACATTTTTGTGACATGAGAATAGAATTTTTGCCCTGGAAGAGCAAATGATTTACAGATGATTTAGTTTCACTTTCTCGTTTAAGATTTAAAAAAAAAAAAAAAAAAAAAATCAGGTGTGGAGAGGCTGTGGGAACTGGCCGAGGTCCTGAAGGTTGAAGCCTATGTTAAGGAACAGAGACCAGCTGTGCAATCTGTTCTCAAATCCACTTCTTCACTAGACGGGTACCTTAGCAAAGCTCCATTTTTTTTTTATTTATGATAGTCACAGAGAGAGAGAGAGAGAGAGAGAGAGAGCGAGAGAGAGAGAGAGAGAAGCAGGCTCCATGCACCGGGAGCCTGACGTGGGATTCGATCCCGGGTCTCCAGGATCGCGCCCTGGGCCAAAGGCAGGCACTAAACCGGTGCGCCACCCAGGGATCCCAATTTTTAAGTATTATTCCCTCTACCAGTGATGACTCCTAAACTCTCACTCTTCAGAATTGTCAGCTGGGAACCCCAGAGACTCTTTGCCCTCAGAGCTGTTCTTCAAGGGCTGTGGGGCAAAGTTCCCCAAGTCACTGAATCCCCTCTGCTTCTTGGATCTTTAGCTCAAAGTGAAGGATTCCAGATAAGTTACCCCTAAAATCTCTTCCAGAGAAATTCTGTATGATCTTCTCTTTTCTCCAAACTTTTTCTGTCTTTTGGGGGGTAGGTGGGTAGGATTTAATATGTGTCCATTGGGACATTTAGAGGAAATGCCCCCTCTCTATCACATAGACACACACAGAGAAAGTTGGAAGCATAAAATAATATTACCTCATAATCCCATAGTCAGAGGACTAACTATTGCTAACATGTCGGTTTCTTCTATAATCTGTGGATTTATTACATGATTGAAGTCAAACTCTATAAACAATTCCTCCTCATGCTTTTGTAACTTCTGTTAGATTAGAAGCATTTAAAGCATTCCTTTTGAAAGGCTTTTGTGTGTGTGTGTGTGTGTGTGTGTGTGCAGCATTGCTCTTCATAAATGCGGCGGTGGAACTCATCAAAGGAATCTGCTCTCAGCTAATACATGATTAAAGAGATGGTAATAGCACATGAGTTTTGTCAGACAAGTGAGAAAGTTAGGGCCTGGGGATGAGGAGGCTGGGATCACTGAGCTGGCTTCTCTTTCCCTATTCTTCTTTAATGAAGTTTATGGTAAATAGGCTCTTTGAAATCTGTACTTGCTAATGATTATCAGTGGAATTTGGCTGCAAGATTTCTGGAGGAAATCTCAAAAGTATGATTAACTTGGGGCTGATTTCTAGTGCTCTGAGTGCTTAAATTTCTGCACCTGTCACTGCGGTAGTGGGTCCCACCAGCACCCAGTCTCCCAAGAGAGATATCCAGGGATATTTTTGACTCTATCTCTGGCATCCCACACATTTGTTCTGTGCTCACTCACTGTATCCCGTGGACTCTGTCTCCTAAATATTCCCCTAATTTTTGCCCTCTCCAGGCTGCTGGAAGTAGTAGTACTAGCAGTTCAGATTTACTGACTGACCTCTGTGTGCTGCATCCCTAGCCAGTAGTGTGTGTAAAGTACACATTTTGTGTGTGTAGTATTTTGTGTGTGTAGTAAAGTACACATACATAAAATCTACCGTTATTGATATTTAGTATGTTCAGTGTTGAGCAGACAACAGCACTATCTGGGTCTGGAATATTTCCATCACCCCAAAAGGGAACTCTGTTCCCATTGAGCAGTTGCTCTTCAATCTCCCCTCCACCCCCAGCCCCTGGCAACCCCCAGCAGAAACCAATCTGCTTTCTGTCTCTATAGATTTGTCTGGTCCAGCCATTTCATATAATGAAATGTGGCCTTTTGTGTCCAGCTTCTTAGCATAATATTTTCAAGTTCCATCCATGTTGTAGCTACTTCATTCCTTTTTATGGCTGAATCCTATTCCATGTGTGGCTGGACCACATTTTGTTTATCTCTTCTTCAAGTGGTGGACGTCTGGGATTTACCCATCTTTTTTGGCTATTGTAAATAGTGCCACCGTGAATATTCAGGTACAGAGTTTTGTTTGAGCACCTGTTTTCAGTTCTTTGGGGTATACATCCAGGAGCAGAATTGCTGGGTTGTATGGCAATTCTGCATTTAACTTAGCGAGGAACCATAGGCACTGTTTTAATACTCATTTTACAGTTGGGGAAATTGTAGCTTACAGAAGGGGAGGCCCAGGGTCCGACAGTGCAGTAGGGTGTAGAGCTGAGAGCAGAACTCCTGACTAGGGCCGTGGTCTTTACTAGCATATACTACTGCTTCCTGCAGCCTTGTTTCATGTCTTCATCCTCACTCCCTTGGCTGTCATGTCCAGTTTGTGCTCCTCCAGCCTGATGTCATGCAGTGGCCAGATTTATCTTTCTGAAACACTAATCTGACCATGTTACTTCCTGGCCTAAAACCCTGTATTGATTCCCTCACAAGCCCTTAGAATGATGTCGTGAATCACTAACCTGCTCTTGAAGGCCCTTTGGGACCTGAGCTGCATCTCTTCCATCTGCACATCCTGCTCATACTGTTCTCTCTGCCTGGCTTGATCTCCTACTGGTTCATTCTCCCCTGCCCATGGGTCCCCTCATGGAAAGCCTCCTTTGTCTTTTGAGCTAGGTTAAGGGCTGCCCCTCCTCCCAGCCCCACTCCTCCAGGCGTCTCTAGCTTCAACCTAGTCACACCGTGTCACTTCAGCCTGCTTGCTTGTGTGTTTTTCTGCAGGATTGTGAGGGCCTCAGAGCAGGGCCTGGATCTGTTTCTCCCTTGTCCTTCCAGCACGCAGCCTGGGCCCACTGAATAAGCTAGATGTCAAGAAAGTTTATCACCACATCCAAACACTGAGTCACCCCTGGTAGCCCACTTAAATAGAGAGCTTCAGCAAACACAGGTATAGCAAAGCTTGGTTTCAGCACATATGAAGTGGATGTAAGAATTCTGAGTTTAAAGTATGGTTTCAAAGACTAGAAAAAAAAGGCCAGGAGTAAGCCCTGGCCACTGGCAAACAGTTCAATAAAGATACTAATGGTTAAGTGTAGTTTTGAAGAATTATGACAGCTTTTGGTCAGCTACTGGGAGATTTTGAAAATCCTGCCCTACCAGTCAGTCCAGAAGAGTGAGCTGTATACTCATAGTAAGAATCTCAACATTCACAGTGACCCAAGATCCTCATGACCCAATTCAGGGCTCCTGGTAAAAGGCCAGGCTGGAGCCTGAGCCCTGGAGAGGCCACTGTGTATGAAGGCCACTAGCCCTGACTGCTGGATGTGAATCCCAGGTTCACTCACTATTGACTAGTTCTGTGATCTTGGGTGACTTATTTAACTTACTATTACTTTTGTACTAGTACTTTTGTATTCTAATTTGTAAAATACAGACTAAAACAGTGTCCATTTTATGGTATTATTGTAAGAATGCATGTAAAGCACTTGGAACCATCTCTGGAGTAGTGTCTGCTCAGTACATGTCAGCTATGATGATGGTGTTACTGATGATGGTTCTGACAATGGTAGTGACGGTGATGATGATGGTAGTGGCATGGTTGATGATGGATGATAGTGATGATGGTGATAGTGATGGTGATGATGATAGTAATGATGATGATAAAGTGATGATGATGATGATGATAGTGACAGTGCTGCTGCTGCTGATGGTGATAGTGATGATAGTGATGTGATGGTGAGAATGTTGGTGATAATCATAAGGGCAATCATGGTGAGTATAATGATGTTGATAAATGTGGTAGGTAGTAATTATGTGGAGCCTATCTCTTCCCATAAAGCTACATCTTGAGATCTTAGTCTTCTTTAGTTATTTACATGGAGGAGGAAAGTTGAAGAGCAGAGGCATTTTGGGTAGATCAGGGGAGCAAGACCTAGCTTAATTTAGCAACACTGAGAAATGAAGGATGAAAGAAGAAAGTGAGTTGTGAGTGGGCCTGTCCCAAGCAGACAGTCTCTACCTATATGCGCTTATCACTTGGTATCTGAAAGTAGGAATTGCAAGAGAGAAGAGAGAAAGATGGTAGGATCTGTAGAGCTTACCTTATCCCTTGCCTTCTTCCTAGATACAGGCATTCATTCCTGCATTGGTATTAGGTCCTGCTCCCATGCCCTGCAATGCTGCCTCGACTCTTCTTGGCCATGTGAATGGCCAAAGGAGGGCAAGACATCAGGTGGATATTCAGAGAAGGTAGAGGTGGGAAGAGGAAGAAAAGCATGGTGGCCTGATCCAGTTGACCAGTTTTACTTCATGAAGTAGGAAAGGAGAAGACAGATCTGTTGCTGCCTTTTGCAATACAGTGACCCTGCCTGCGTGTAATTCTGTCCTAGTCTTTGTTTCTGGTTTTCATTAAGCAGGCAGGTTAACTTCTACCATGGTGTGGGAAGTTGGAACTAAAAATGCTTTTAGAAAACCACACAAATCCGTGGACAAAAGCAGTTTGATCTATTAGGGGGAACACGCACTTTGGAGCCAAGCAGGGTTAGGACTGTTTTTCAGCTGTGGACTTTGATTATTTAATCTCTTTCCATCTACATTTACCAATTATAAATAGAATGGGGATAATACATCCCCAATAGAATTGCTGAAGATTGAATAATATAAACCATATATCACACCTTATTAGTTTCCTGGGGATACCATAGCAGTTATCACAAACTGGGGAGCTTAGAATAACAGAATCTTATTCTGTCACAGTTCTGAAGGCTAGAAGTCTGAAATTAAGGTGTTGGCAGAGCTGTGCTCCCTTTGATGGCTGTAGGGAAGAATCCTTCTCTCTTTTTAGCTTCTGGTGGCTCCTGAAAATCTATGGTTGTATCTATCACTCTAATCTCTGCCTCCATGGTCACATGGCCCTCTCTGTGTGAATCTGTCTTTGCATTTCTCTGTCCTTATAAGGAATGTTCATTAGATTTAGGACCACCCTAACCCAGTATCCAACTCAACATGATTATGTTTGCAAAGACCTTATTTCCAAATATGATCACATTTATAGGTACCGGGCATTAAGACTTTGGTATATCCTTTTGGAAGACACTATTGAACCTATTACATGCATCCAAACTAGGGACTGGCAGTTGATGGTGATCAGATACCATTAATTCCCTATCTCCCCATTCTTCCTAAAACTGAAAGAAAAAAAGCATTTGCCTTCTATGAAAGAAGAATCTTGCAAACAAATTACTAATCAATATCCCCTCTGTCCTCTTTAGACACAGATTTTTTTGTTTCCTTTCCATTAGTATTTAATGTAACCTCTGTGCAATGCTGTTCATGTTTATACAGTGTATTGATTTTTTTTCTTATCCAGTAAGCATACATATCAGAGCACAGAGGACTATTTCCAGCACAAATAGACAACTTGCATGTCATTTTCGTGTTAATTAAAATGTAAGATTTAGAGTCAGGAGGATATTCAAATACGGAAACAGAACTGGTTCCCTGACTGTCTCTGATAACAGCATCTTTGGATTGAGGTTGATTGATCAGTAGCCAAAAAAGTCATATGTGGCATTGCTCTTTGATTTAGGTTCCAATAAATGTCTTGGACCGAAGCCCCTGTTTCTGCCCTACCTTGACATTAGCTGTCTTGAAGGTCAAGTTGGCCTTGTTGGTCTGTGAGAAAAATTTAACTTGACTACAGCCTACATTGTTACCACAGGACCAAGGACTGGCTTTATTGTGTTTTTAGCCCCTGAGTAATACATTCAATGTTCTCATAATCTGCAGCCATTCCTGATTAAACTGGTCACAGACTGGCTTCTCCAGTGATGGTGATGATGATAGTCATAGAATTTGGGGTGTAATAGGTTTACCAGCATGCAGAAAAGAGTTCTAATGGTGGGACGCCTGGGTGGTTCAGCAGTTGAGCATCTATCTGCCTTTGGCTCAGGGCATGATCCCAGAATCTGGGATCGAGTCCCACATCTTGGGCTCCTTAAGAGGAGCCTGCTCCTCCCTCTGCCTATATCTCTGCCTCTCTGTGTATCTCTCATGAATAAATAAATAAAATCTAAAACAAAAATTTAATGGTTAAATAATCAGAACTCTGAGGGAAAGGGAAAACTTAAAATTCCTAAAAAGCAAAAACAGATCCTTATAAGAAGTCATCAGACACTTTTATGCCAGAAGACAGTGAGATGGTACCTCCAGTGCTGAAGAAAAATGATTTTGGACCTTGAGTTATAGATTTAGCCAGATTATCAATCAAATGAGGACAAAGTAACAACACTTTTAAGACTTATAAAATAAAATAAAAAAATTTCTAAACAGATTAACTTGAGAATAAATAAATACTGAAAATACTCCATGGAACTTAAAAAAAAAAAGCATCCAAGAAATAGAAAGAAATGGGATCTAAGAAACATAGTTTTGCTTTAAGGAATAATGTATAACAATACTGAAAGCTGTAAAGAGAGGGCTCCAAATGACAGCAGTGCAGCAAGCCTGGAAAGTAACCAGTCCTGATTAGAGCAGAGTGTCAAAGCATTCTGGGAATGACAACTTTAAGAAGAAAGAAACCACTCCCTGCAACAGATACTATCATTAAGGAAATGGTATATGACAGGAAGAAAAAAAGAAGGGCAATGAGAAACTTTAGGGAAAAAAAGTTGCACAAAAAAGAATGCTAGTCCAAATTGAAGCAAGTAAAAATATGGCATGATTTTGAATAATTGATAAACTATAAGAAAAGGGACTGAATTAGAAACATACTGCTTTGAGGAGCAGATGGATAGTGATGTAGGATTATATTTTTTACTTTATTCTTCAGAGAATAACATTTTCCTAATCAGCATTATAATAAAGTCTTTTAATTTTTTTTACTTTTAGTTTCTGGAATTAACTTATAAACAACCACAAAGAATTGTGGTTGCAGAACAAAATATATATGTTATAAGTCTAACAATTTCTGGAAGAAAGAAGTAGGAAAGGCAAGTGTAGGACACTAATTTCATTATCTTTTTTAGTAAGAAGACATAAAACAAAAAATAGTCTCTAAGTGCTGTGAAAGTTGAAGTTTAATTTTTTAATTTGAAGTTACAAAGATAGCTAATTGAAAAACTAAAAATAGTCATTAAAATTGGAAGTGTGGAGAGAGAGAGATTTATAGGTTGCAAATCCTATAAATTTGTAAGGTAAAAATTCATGACCTAAATCCACATCTGTCAAAGCAGGAATTCAGTTAATAGTATGTAATTTGATGAATCAAGAAATAAAGATACATGTTTAATTTTTAGAGTATTTAAGTTAACTAACCATTTTGGTTAACGAAGCCATAAAAACTAAAAACAGTATCTGTTTAAACATTTGCCTCAGGGAAGCTGGGTTAGAGTGGGTAGGGGAAGGTAACAGGAAATTTGCTTTTCTTTTTAAACAGACTTCTGTTAAGAACCCTTTTCCCTAGTACACATACATTACTGTGCTTTTGAAGAGTAACAAAATGGCTACATTATTGCTCATTATATGGATTGAATAATTTATAGAAACTTAAAATATAATCATTCTTTGTTTTGGGAACATTTAGGATCCATACACAGTTGTGTTACTTTATACGGTGCTCTGCAAAAACAGTCATATATAAATAAATAAATCTTTGTGTATATTTCTAGGCCAAACCAACCTTGTATATAAGCTTTTATGCATATTTTTGAATTATTTCCTAAGGAGAGAATCCTAGGCATGAAATTGCTGAGTTAAAGGGCTGACCATTATAAAGCCTCATATGGACACACACATTTTGTCCCTCTTATTTTTGAGTATAGACATTGTGGTGAAAACACTCCAAGGGATGAAACTATTACCAGAATGTGAGGCTCTCAGACCAGGTTTGTTTTTGGGTCCATCTTGTGATAAAATGACTCATTAATGGCCACCATATAGCTTCTCTATTACTATACTAAAGGCGTTTACCTTTATTTTACACAGCCCACAAAGGAAGATACAGCAAGAATCACTGGTGTTTAGTAAGCACATATTAAAGCCAGGCACTCTTTTAATGACTACATTCACCTTCATTCATATTCTTGTGTAATCCTTAGTATGACCCTTGGAGGGCTACTGTCTTAATTTATAAGGGAAGGAGCAGAGGCAGAGAGATGAACTCATCTGCCCAATACTACATGGCCAGTAAGGTCGAGATGGTGCCACACCAGGTGTCTGAGTCCTGAGCCCAAGCTTCACCTACTCTGCTGTTTACAGGTCTGCCTTACCTGTGAATAGGAGGCAGACCTGGGTCAGACCCACTCAGTGCCCACACAAAGAGTATAACCACACAAAGAACCCCAGCTTACAGCCTGGTACACAGTAAATACTCAATAAATAATTGCTGATTGATAAATGAGCCAAACTTTGTACTAATCTCCATATTACTACTTTATTTAATCTTCATTCTATGAGGAAATTTTACCCCATTTTACAGATGAGAGAAGTGAGGTTGCCGGAAGTCAAGTTGCTCATCCAGGGTATCACAGCTGTTTTGACAGAGGTGACATTTCCATCCAGATCTGTAGGATTAAAAATCCAGAGCTCTGTATCTTGTTCAAAGTGTCTTTAGGAGAATTCAAGGAGTTAAGTCTTGTGAAACCCTTAGCCCAGCAGTTCTCAAAGGGTGTTTTTCAAACCAATAGCACAGCAGCAGCCCCTGGGAACTTGGAAAGGCTCTCCTGAGGCCTTGTCCCCAGATCTTGTGAATTGGAAGCTCGGGGTGGGGCACAGTGATGCATGTTTCCACAGGCTGTCCTGGTTCTGATGCATGCATACGTGTGCGAGCAGCCTCAGCCCATTGTGAGTGCTTGTCAGATGCCAGCTGCTGCTGTGGTCTAGGACCTAGGGAACGGGTGGAGGGAGGGGCTCCTCAGGGTGGAGTGTCTAGGACCTACTAGCTTCTCCCAGTTGTTTGATGCCAGCCACTCCTGGCCTGTCACGGATGCATATTTGTCCCAGGTTCTCACTGGCTGGAGTCCAGAGAAAGCCTCTGAGGAGAGAGAGGGCTGGGCATGTTAAGCCAGGTCTTTGGATTGCTTGGCAGCCAGCCACCTCCTGCTGTGCGGTGCTTCCCTGCCCTGTGCATCCTCTAGCCTGGTCCTAAAGTCCAGAGAGGGCTGGGGGGGGGGTGCCTTTCTGATGTTTTTGGGAAGAGGGGTGCAGACAGCATGGGGAGAAGGGAAGGGCACTACAGATTCTTCCTCTGGCCTCTGCAGAAATCTGCCCCCGACTCAAAACAACTCACGGGTCCCTAGTGCTGCCTTAGGTTTCTTACGTGTGGGTTTGGGAATTTAATGTTCTTGAGTGCCTGTGGTACGCCAGGCTCGGCAGGGGTGTGGCCCTACTGCGTGCAAGCCACCATGCTGACTTCCTGGCAGTGTTCATCCTGCTCAGGGCTTCCGACGCACTGTGTGGAAGCCACGCTGTGAGGAAACAGGCTCAGAGAGGTCCGGCAATGGTCTCAGGCCACCAGCCAGTGGGGACAGTTGGGTCCAAACCCAGGTCATTCTTGCTGACTCCATGCTTATTCTGCTGTAACTCTTAGTTATGACCTGACTGAAAGATATGAAGTGTGACCATGGACAAGCCCCTCTCTTCCTCTCGTCCTGTAGGTTGTCCCAAATCACGGCCTCCATGCAGCAGGATTCTTCACAGCCTCTGTCATCTCCTTTGTGCTGACCTGGGTCACACTTTTCTTCATGGCTCGATACCAGTGTTTAAAGGGAGGCCCATTTGCCAGGCATCAGGTGAGTCTCCATGTGTGTTTTGTACCTGGAGGGGGATCGGTTGGCAGGAGATGTGAGGTTGAAGTTTATCCTCCAGCTAGGTGAGTCTCTGCCCTGGATGAATGTCCCCATCCCCAGGGAGATGACGGACACATGCCCATGTCCAGGCTCAGCTGTGGAGACTCTAACAACCATGCCAGGATGTGTCCTTGTCATTCATTGTTTTTATTTATCTTTTTTAAAGATTTATTTATTTATTCATGATAGACACAGACTGAGAGAGAGAGGCAGAAACATAGGCAGAGGGAGAAGCAGGCTCCCTGCAGGGAGTCCGATGTGGGACTTGATCCTACATCCTGGGATCAGACCTGAATTGAAGGCAGGCATCCAACCTCTGAGCCACCCAGGCGTCCCTCATTCATCGTTTTTAAAGCTTTCCGGATGATTCCAGCAAGTGGCCAGGGCTGAGGTCCCCTTGCGATCTGACTGAATAACGGAGCCCCCATCTGGGTGGCCGGCTCTGTGTTCCTGCCACACTGACTCAGGTCCTGGTCCACACTCCTCAATGATCCACACTAACTTCCTCCTCAGGGAGAGAGTGGATCTGTCAGCCCGGCTTGGGAAGCCCCCCCAGGGCCAGCTTCTGCCCACCTCTGCTGCCATTTTCTACTTCACTCCTCAGCCCCAGTCGAGGCAGTAACTCAGCGTTCCCTGAGATCATCAGCTCACCATACTCACCCCGGATGCTTTCCCATCCTCTCTGCCCTTCGTGAGTGTAGTGCTGGCTGGGGTGGGGGCCCTCTCTCCGGGTTCCGGCACTAGTTTCTGTAGACCCCACCCAGCACACCTCCTAATCTGTTGGGCCCACCTGTGAACGTCTTATTCTCTCTATTCCTGCCTTGGTCTGGATTCCCACAGAAGCACACCCCGGGGCCAGGACCCAAACACAAGTAGCCTGTATGGGAAGTGATGCCAGGAGGTAGTGGTGTGGGGTTGGGAAGTGAGGCAGGAAGGAAAGCCGCTGGTCAGGTTACTTCTGTGGGTCCCTGGAGCTTCACCCTGCCTGGGACCTCTGGGGACTGTATGTAACTCATCTCAGAATCATTCCACCCAAGGAGGGAAGGAGCTGGAGTATATACTACACCCCGCTAATCATCAGTCAAGGACATGGGGGCATAGGGGCCATTAGAAGGTAGGGGAGGAAGGCCTGTCCTTCCCACTGAGAAGGCACTTTGAGACCAGAGAACAGAGCAGGCCACTGCATACTATTTACACAGAGTTTTATTCAGGGTAACTTAATTGGTAGGTGATCAGGTGAGGGGCGATCCAGGGGCTGAGCAGCTATTCTTACAGAGTCCAGACCTTACTCCACAGATTTTATAGAGTGAGGGGACATGCAGAGGGCACTGTAGTGAGATCAAAGGGTCCACTGACACCTTCATGGGTTCGAGAGCACCTCACTGACAGCTGCCCTTTCATTAGATCTCGTGGCACCATCTGTGCATCAGGAGGGGGAAAGACTATGTTATCTTTAAAAAATTTATGGAAGGCCTAAACAAACCTCTCACTTCTGGCCTTCCTGGGCATTTCTAAGGAATGTATATTAATCTCCAAGGGGCCAGAACACATAGCCCCAAGAGAGGACATGAATGAGATGGAGGGCCACAGATAGAGTCAGTATTGCCAGTGCTCCTGCAGGGGCCGGACACAGGGGGACCTTATTTCCCTGGCATGGGCCCTGAGGGCCAGCAAAAGCCTTTAGGAAAAGAAGTGTGGGTATTGGCTGAGAGATCTTGGGCTAGTGGACACTGGAGCAGTAAGGGCGAGGGGACATGGGTAGATAACAGGTGGTATCTGCCACCATCCCCACTACTTGGTACGGAACCTGGTGCTTGGAAGGCCCTGAATAAATGTGTGGGAATGAACGAGCCTTCAGCCCATCAGTGGTTGGACAGACAGGAAGGAAATCAGAGCCGCAGTTCATAGAGTGCAATGAGCTCCATGAGAAGACGCTTGAGGCAGTAAGTGTCATGGCATGTTGTTGGTCCCTCCAGGACCATGGAGGGCTGGAGCTGCTGTGACCCAGTGTCACCCAGGGGCCCAGCACCTTGAAGGGAACATCAGCCATCCCTCCCCTTCACTCTATATTGAGGAACCTGAGGCCCATGAAGTTGAAACACTTGGGTCAAGTGGCCACATGTAGGCTGGACTTGGCTTCTGGGGGCCATTTCTGGAGGCTGGAGGGCCTGTCTCATTGCTCTCTTGGTGTCTGCTTCCCAGAGGAGAGGTCGGTCATTTCAAAGTGATATGGGCCCACAGTGTCTGTGGCAGGCGAAAGGGAGGAGGAGACAAAGGGCCCCTCTTAACAGACCTTCAGCTTGTCTCCCAGAGCCACTATCAATCACAGAACAAAACTTCCCTGCTGCTATGATGAAGGAGCAGGAATCATTTCCTGGAGATGAAAGGCTGATCATTACACCTGCAGAGAGGAAAGCAAAGTGTTGATTTAAGGCCTGAAGACCCTTGAAGTTCACAGAATGAACTCTTTTCACATTTTTCTTTATTTTTGCCAGCCCAAGGCCACCAGTGAGACAGTGTGCTATAAAACACAAGACAGTCTTCTTCACCTTTTCTAGCACTTCGCTCCGTCTATCTTATGAGTTAGATCGACTTGGGACCAGATGCCAACCCTGACTCTTCATGGACTATGTGAATGCAGATAACCCCTCTGAGCTGTGGTTTCTTGTATGTAATGTGGGGGCAATAGCACTTATTTTGCGGTGACAGTTTCATGATGATAACATATCCAAGGCACAGGGAGAGGAATTCTTAAATATTTGCTATAGTTATCACCTCTTTGAAGAATTAATAATAAGGACAAAATGATCCAATCATTGGGTTGGGCTTAATTATCTCCCATGTCACTTCCATCTGACAATTCTATATTCTAATTAGAAACCAGCCAGATGCATGTCGAAGTCTGTCTGCCAACTGGAAATTCCCTCTGTACGATGATGATTATGGTGATGGTGATGATGGTGACGATGATGGTTTTGATGATGGTGATGGTGGTGATGATGATGGTGATGATGGTGATAGTGATTGTGAGGATGGTTGTGGTGCTGGTGGTGTTGATGATGATGGTACTGGTGGTGATGATGGTGATAACGATGATTATGAGGATGGTGGTGGTGATGGTAATCATGGTGAAATATTTTTATTTTTATTTTTATTTTTTTATTTTTTGTTGAGTGAAATATTTTTATAGGTCTTTACAAGTTGCAGAGGCCTTTCCATACATTGTTTTGCTTATATGCACAGTAACCCTATGCAGGGCTACTGGGATTATGATCCCATTTCTTTGATGAGAAAATGGAGGCCCAGGGCAATGCAGTGTCTTGTCTGAGTTTACCCTCCTCACAGGTGATGGGGCCACCAAGTTTCTCTGACTGCAGGTCCCTGCTTTTCCCCCATGATTTTCTCAGCACAGGACATTCATAAGAAGGCCTACTCCATTGTTCTTGAAATTTCCCTGCAGGTTCAGCATCACGAGAGCAAGCTGGAGCACTCCCAGTTTACCTCAGCTGATGGTGTCAATGAGGACCTTGCGCTGAATGACCAAATGATTGACATTCTGTCTTCAGAGGACCCTGGGAGCATGCTTCAAGCCTTAGAAGAGTAAGAATTCTCAATCACATTATACTTGCTTGGATATGATGACTGCTTAACTGCACTGGCCTGAGAGCAAACACTGAGTATGTTGCATTCATTCACTCATTCATTCATTCAGTTAATCATTCATGTGTTACTCAGTAGTCATTGTGGAACTACAGCTATGCTTAGTATTTGGGAAAAGGGATGAATAAGACGTAGTTTGTGCTATGATCTAATGGGAAAGACAGTCACATAAACGAAAGTGACCATAAAAGTTTGATGAACACCATGCTGCTAAAAGGAGGCTTTCCAGGTGGACTAAGAGAAGGAAGACTTCAGGCAGAGGGAAGAAAGGGCAGATGAAAGGATAGGAAATGAGCAAGATGCATTTGGTGAAGCACAGTAACTCGGTTCAACTGATGTGTGGATTGAGGTATTGAGTACAGAGAAATAAAGGAAGAGGCTGGAGAGAGGGGCCAGGCCAGGCAGTGTGTTTGCCGAACTGAATTCCATTCTTTTTATTTATTTAACGAATACGTAACAATGTACCTCCTGTGTACAGTAGAACCTAGAGCCAGACCCAGTTCCAAACACTTCGTGAATACTAACTTGTAATCCTCTTAGCCACCCTATGGAGCAGGTATTGCTGCTCTTACCATCTCATGGATGAGGATTTGAGAGAGGCTGTGGAGCTTGCCCCAGGGCACACACTTGAAAACAGAGAGCCAGGCTCAAGCCCAGGCAGTCTGGCTGCAGGGCGCATGCTTGCGATCAGGATGCTGCTGCACTGGCCACAGTGTCTCACTCGATGAGGCTCATCAGCGTGGCCTTTCCTCCTGTCCCTTTTGCAAATATTTGCAGAGGGCTTCTTTATATGTGTCCTTTCTCCAGTTGTCTTCTAAAATGCTGTCTCATCTTTTACTTCTTCAAACATATGAAGCATAATTATCTTAAAGTTTCTGAAACTTTATTATCTCCCATTACCTGTGCCTGCTCTCTATTGTTGCTCCTAGGTTGTGGTCCTAGCTCCTGGTCTTGTCCTGTGCCTGGGTCATTTTGTTTTTTAGTTTTTAGTTTAGTTTAGTTTAGTTTTGTTTTATTGGAGTTCAATTTGCCAACATGTAGTATAACACCCAGTGCTCATCCTGTCAAGTGCCCCCCTCAGTGCCCGTCACCCAGTCACCCCACCCCACCCCCGCCCACCTCCCTTTTCACCACTCCATCACTCCTTGTTCATTTCCCAGAGTTAGGTGTCTCTCATGTTTTGTCACCCTCACTGATATTTTCACTCATTTTCTCTCCTTTCCTTTTATTCCCTTTCACTAATTTTTATATTCCCCAAATGAATGAGACCGTATAATGTTTGTCCTCCGATTGACTTATTTCACTCAGCATAATACCCTCCAGTTCCATCGACATCGAAGCAAATGGTGAGTATTTGTCATTTCTAATGGCTGAGTAATATTCCATTGTATACATAGACCACAGCTTCTTTATCCATTCATCTTTCGATGGACACCGAGGCTCATTCCACAGTTTGGCTTTTGTGGACATTGCTGCTAGAAACATTGGGGTGCAGGTGTCTTGGCATTTCACTGCATCTGCATCTTTGGGGTAAATCCTCAATAGTGCAATCCTGGGTCGTAGGGCAGATCTATTTTTAACTCTTTGAGGAACCTCCACACAGTTTTCCAGAGTGGCCACACCAGTTCACATTCCCACCAACAGTGCAGGAGGGTTCCCCTTTCTCCACGCCCTCTCCAACATTTTCTGTTTCCTGTCTTGTTAATTTTCCCCATTCTCACTGGTGTGAGGTGGTATCTCATTGTGGTTTTGATTTGTATTTCCCTGATGGCCAATGGTGCGGAGCATTTTCTCACGTGCTTGTTGGCCATGTCTATGTCTTCCTCTGTGAGATTTCTCTTCATGTCTTCTGCCCATTTCATGATTGGATTGTTTTATTCTTTGCTGTTGAGTTTGATAAGTTCTTTATAGATCTTGGATACTAGCCCTTTACTAGTCATTTGCAGATATCTTCTCCCATCCTGTAGGGTGTCTTTTAGTTTTGTTGACTGTTTCTTTTGCTGTGCAGAAGCTTTTTATCTTGATGAGGTATGCCTGGGTCATTTTGATTGTGTGCCTTTGGTCCCCATACTAATGCTCTTCAGTAAGGCATCCTCTTTTTCCTATTTGCTAGTTGAAGGATCTGATGCTCTTCTAAGTGAAGAGGTATGGAACAGCCACACATTTAGTAAGTGACAGGACAGGACTGGAGCTTTCTCTGTAGAATCTCAGCCATGTTATGTTTCACAAATATTCTCTGAGTCCTGGTTTCTTCATCTCCGGGTGGGGGAAACCAGAAGTGCTGTAAAGTTTCATGATGGGAAAGGGACTTGGTGGCAGAGTCTTCCCTGGAGTTTTGCATCTCTGAGTTGGGGCCTGACTTAACAGGAGATGAGCAGATGGTAAAGAGAAGCACTCAAGATGCTCATCCCTTCTAGGAGTCTTAAGAGCGGTGCAAACAGCAACTGGTAGTGGGAGAGCCTGGGAGCAAGATCTAACAGCTCTGGTCCTGTCTCCCTGGGGCCTGGAAACTGTCCCGTGGCGGGCAGAGACGGACTCAAGAGAGCACAAGAAATGGAGAGAACTGTCTCTACTTCCTTAGGAGTGACTGGTCACTGGTCTGAGAGAAGTGCTCTCTCGTGTCCAACTCTTGGCACTTTGTGAGCTATGGGGGTTCTGAGCACAGAGGGACTTCCATCCTGCTGGAGGGTTGTCCCTTCCCAGCCGAGTGCCATCCTCCAGTGTCAGACCTTCAGGCCCATACCTGCTGGGCTGTCCTTGCACCCAGCTGGGCATTGGGCCTTGTTCATCTGTTTCTGGGTCTAGGCTCATGTGGCGTGGCTAACTGCGTTTTGCACAGCCATTCAGGTGTGATCCTTCTTTTTAGCTTAATTCCCTAATCAGAATGCCAAGGGCAACAAATCAGAATTTGCCACGCTACCCAAGAGGAAAGAGGGAGGGGAAGAGTGGATGGGTAGTGGAGTGGCTGGCCACTGGCAGAGATTCATGAATGTCTCTCATTACATTAAATGGTAGGCGCTGGTGATTATAAAAGTGTTGCCTAGCTAAAAGTGTGTTGTCTTCCAAAACATGGAAAGGAAAAGTAGAGTGAGATGACTTGGCTTGTGTGATCAGCACCTAGAAATTAATTTGCAGGTAGGTCGTACTCTGCAACCTCTGGCCAAAGGAATTAGGGTTATAATTAGCATATGTATATATGTAATACGTATGTATTACATACACACACAGTACATGTGTACTAATACGCAACAGTACATGTAGTAACATATCATAGTAACAGCGTATAATGTGAACGGTATTAGTATCATATGGAAGGTATCAATCATCCTGTCTTTGTTGTTAGTTCAAGAAGTGATGGTGTATAAGGAGCACGGGCTTGGGATCCCTGGGTGGCACAGCGGTTTGGCGCCTGCCTTTGGCCCAGGGCGCGATCCTGGAGACCCGGGATCGAATCCCACGTCGGGCTCCCGGTGCTTGGAGCCTGCTTCTCCCTCTGCCTATGTCTCTGCCTCTCTCTCTCTCTCTGTGTGACTATCATAAATAAAAAAAAAAAAAAAAAAAAAAAAAGGAGCACGGGCTTCCTTGAGCCCCACATTCTATGAAGTGAACAGGCTGCAATGTGCTGGTCCTGGTGTGTAGAGTGCTCGGAGGACATTGAGGTTACCAAGATTTTATTCTTGTAAATCCCTCGGAGCTCTGGACTTTTCTATTTATTTCTCCTTGGGAGCCCCTCTTGTTTTGCCTGAAGAGTGTTTAACATTGATTGTGGAGCATGACCTGAGAGTGCTCAGCTGGAGAGCTGCATTTGTCCTGGTCTCCTCCCTTACCCCTCTCTTCCCCCTCCCTCTCCCCCACCGCCCCCATCCCAACATTCATTATTTATTGAGCACTTGCTGTGTTTCAGACTCCGTGGTTGAATGCTCGTTTTAGGGACCTGGTGTTTGTTTGGTTTTTTTTCGATCATAGCATTGTCAGTTACTTTTAATCTTTCCATCTTGACTTAAAGTTGGGCTTTGGAGCTTCCAGAAAGAAAATGTCACTCAGAATGTCAGGGGCTTAGTATGCATGGAAGTCTGTGATTGTCTTTCCACCAAAAAAAAAAAAAAAAAAAAAGCTTTTTTTCCCTCTAACAAATAATTTATCCCATTTGTAATTCTTATGTGAAATTTAGCTGGGCTTCTAAATATGTCATTATGTGACTTGATTGCTGCCTCGTTTCTCAGACCCATCAGAGCCCTGACCTTGGTCTCTTTTGCTGATTTACCTTTGATAAAGAGCATCTCCTTGGTTTGCGTGGTGGTTTATCTTTTACATCATTTCTTCATGGGCTGTCTCACCGAGAGTATCTGAGGGAGAGGGGTTGCCTTGGATTTGTGTCAGGCTCTTAGACAGTTGTCATAATGGAGGCAGCTTAGCTCTGGACAGGCAGAGGCAAGAGGGAGGAGAAACTGGGAGAACTGGGTACCTCTGTCTGCTCCTGGAAGTTTCTAGAAGCACAGAGAGCCCCACAGTATCTTAGCTCTAGCATTGTTCTGGCCCAGATCACCGCCAGGCACCTCTTGCCTGTGACCTTAGGTAATTCTCACAATGGCTCTGGAAGGGAAGCTGATGTTTAAAAAGTTTGATTGGTTTTGCCTAAGGTCACACAAGTGACTGGTGATGGGTTTGCCCCCAGGCCCATATCCTTTCAGATCCACTGTTCTATTGACAAAACAGTGTTTAAAAAAGATGACACTTAGAATTTTCCAGAAACACAAAGGGAAAGAAGAAAGTAAGTCCTGGCCAGTGTTTATTTCCTGTTATTTAAAGGAAGCTCATAGCTATCTTTTTTTTTTTTAATATTTTATTTATTTATTCATGAGACACAGAGAGAGACAGAGACACAGGCAGAGGGAGAAACAGGCTCTTCACTGAGAGCCTGATGTGGGACTCGATTCCGGGACTCCAGGATCACGCCCTGGGCCAAAGGCAGACGCTAACCGCTGAGCCACCCAGGGATCCCCAACACATTGCTATCTTTTGATGTTGCCAGCATCCTGTTCTAGACTCTCTAAATTGTGGTTTCTAGGCGAACAGAATAGGCATTCGGTGAGTATTGGTTGAATTGAGGCTTTTAGATCCATGCCTTGAGTGGTTTCCTGCACCCGCCATGTAGTAGGATTTTTTTACAACTGCACCATTTTTATTCTATATTAATGCTGCTGAGATGTGATTTTGTTTCTCATTTCCGGAACTCAGGGTAATGGAGCAGCTCACCCCAAATTCTGGTAGTTCGTTTGTTCTTTCTGGGTAATTTGCTCCTGTGTGCAATCATTTTTAAAACACAGGAGGCCCTGGCTCGACACTGGCAAATCGTCTGGGTGGTGGTCCTCGTGGGATGCACACAAGCAGAATATGAAGGCCCGTGTGGATAACCCTGCAGTTCTATGGTGTAGAGGGGCTATAAAGCAGCAAAATGCTCTGTTGCAGAATAGCAGGGGCTCGCTTTCCCCTGGGGGTACCGGGAGGCCCTCTAGGGGAGGCTCAGGAGAGCTGAGACTTGAGTGGTGAGCACCCCGTGGGGGCTGCATGGATGGAGCTCAGGGAGGGACATACGTGGGCACTTAGGGTCTAGAAGGGGATGAGGCCAGCGTGGCCGTAGCACACGGTAGTGGGCTGGAGGGTCACGCAGAGCCAGTGTGAGCATGACCTGGAGCAGCTTCCATTATTCATCCTGACTTCCCTGCCCTTGACTTTCTTCCTGTCACTCAAGGCTGTCAGAAGCCACCTTAGGTGTCTTGTCTGTGTCTTGTCTTGTCTTTAATGTTGGACTCTGTCTTCCCAGCTAGGCAGGAAGTTCACAAAGGTGGGGACTTTCTGTCTTGTGTGCTGATTTATTCTGAGTGCTTCAAGCACTGCCTAGCACACAGTAGGTGCTTGTGGAGGTGGGGCCATACAACAGTGGCAAACTTGATGGAGAGTCACCAGCAGGTAGAATGGGGCCTCTCTGGTTAATTGGACAGGAAAGATGGTGAGAAGGGGCAGGGTTACTCCAAACAGAAGTTAGTGCTGTAGGTTCAGGTTTGACATGGCCTCGCAGGCTGCCCAGAGTTGGCACCAGGGGGTTGGGCTGTGGCGGGACACCCTTGCAGAGCAACACTCGGTTGGCAGCCACTAGTCCCTTGGCTGGGCTGCACCCAGCCTCTCACTCAGGGCTGATGTCCCAGGAGGACCTCCACGGGGTAGGTCTGTGTGATGTCCCTCCCACAGGCTCCACAGAGGTCTGCAGAATCAAGGAATGGATGAGGGAGGAGGAGCAGCAGCACCCACTGATGGCTTGGGAGTGGGGTCTGTGGGAGAAGAGCTGTCAGCACCCAGGGGGAAGGTGCTGCTGCTTCCTAAGATGAGGAAAGAGGGAGACTGAGTTTTGAGGAAAAGATCTAGAGGCCTTTCTGAGCTGGGTGAGTTGGAGATACCTACAGACACCAGATGGATGTGTCAGGAGGAGCCCGAAGGTCTGTTCAGATGCAGGTGGGGTAGGAGTGGGGACTGCAGGTGGCAGGACAGGGAAGGAGGGGGAAACCCCCAGAAAGTGGAGAGAGGTGTGGAGGGGAATGGGAAGGCGCCTCAGGAACCATAGCCTTTACACCCTCAGCAAAGTGACAGGAAACCAGGGGAATGAGAGCAGGAGAGAAAAGGAGTCCTAGAAGAGGGGGCGGCCAGCCTGCTGTGCAGGGAAGCATCAGAGTAAAGAGAACCCGGGGCCATGAGAAGGACAGTTACGGTGATGTCAGAGGCTCTGAATGCTCTGCTGGGGATGGTCCTCCACAGACAGGGGAGGCTCAGGGACAATTGCAGGAAATGGTACTGAGAGGCTGGGAGCCAGAGCTCTGGTGTCAGCACCAGAGAGAGGCCGGGGCCATCGTCCTGGGAAGGGAAGTCCAGAGCATGCAGAGATGCCTGCAGGTGCGTGATGGGTGGTGTGAACATGGCACGTCCCTATATGATACTTCCCAATGAAGTGCGAGGTGATGACATGAGGAAGAAGAGGGGAGGACTGTAGGAAGGTATGGGATAGTCCTGCCAGAGTGGGGGTGGTGGCTTCTAGCAGAACCCCAAAGAATTAGCGGGTAGGGAGAGTGCCCACTTTCCAAAAGGAAAATCAGCCTTAATACATTAGAGCAACATATTCACATATAGAGACATATAAATGCAATCCCAGGAGCCAATGTAGCTAGGAACATTATAGTATATATGGCTTTTTATTCTCTAATTTTTTTATATAACTCCTTATTTGCTTAGAATCTATATTTCCAAAAGAGTATACCTTGATTAGCAAAAAGAGGTAGTATTCTGAAAGAGGAAAACTCACTGATTCTACAGGTAGAGGTTTAAGATAAAGATAATAAATAAACAAGTACAACATATTATAATAAACTAGGACACCTATTATGGTATTCTGATACTGAATTAGCTTTTAAAATCAAGGCTATTTTGTCACTTTAGCTATGTTATTATATGTTACTATAGGTCTTTCAAATAGTTTTCCTTTGGTATTAGAAAGTTTTCTTCTTTTTAAATAGCAATAACATTTCAAACAGGCAATTTTTATTTAGAGATGGTAAACGCTGGAGGTCTGGCGGCCTGGATGCAGGACTCGTTTCTGCAGGTGCTCTGGTGGGAGGTAGAGGCTGCTGGAGGTCAAGTGGTAGAGCCCAGAGGTTAAGAGATGGGGTTGAGACACATGACTACCTGGATTGGGTCCCAGCAGTGCCACTGACTAGCAGGTGACTCTAGGTGCCATATCTATCGCGTACGGATAACTGTGGCTGCCTCGTAGGGTGCTAGGACAGAAGCTGGCCGCACGCGGCGTTGTAGGTGAGCTGGAGGAGTATTTCCTGTGGCCGCTCTAATAACTCACTACACACTTGGGAGGCCCAAGGAACAGAGTTATTCTCTCATGGGGCTGGAGGCCAGAGGCCCAGAGTTGGTTTCACTGGGCTAAAGACAAGTGTTGGCAGGGCCGCCTCCCTTCAGACACTCCAGGGTGGAGTCCTTCCCTCTTCTTCCAGCTTCTGGGGCTGCTAGCAGCAGTCCTCAACTTGTGGCCATGTCCCTCCGGTCTCCACCTCCAGGTGGACTCCTCTCCATCTGTGCGTATCTAGTCTCCTCTGCCTCTGCCTTAGGGAGACATTTGTGATCGGGTTTAGGGCCCACAGATAAGCCAAGGTGATCTCCACACCTCATGATCTTTCACTTAATTACACTTCCAAAGGTCCTTTGTTTTTATAAGACCACATTTCCAGATTCCAGGGATTTGGACCTCGTATCCCTGGGTGGCCATTATTTAAGGAAATGATCAGAAAAATCTGAAAAGATGGGGCACCTGGGTGGCTCAGTCGGTTTAGTGTCTGCCTTTGGCTCAAGTCATGATCCCAGGGCCCTGGGATCGAGCCTCATGTCAGGCTCCCTGCTTAGGGGGGAGTCTCCTTCTCCCTCTCTTCCCTGCTTGTGCTCCTATCTCTTTCTCTCTCAAAAAAAAAAAAAAAAAAAAAAAAAAAAAAAAAAAAAAAAAAAACAACACACAGTCTTTTATAAAAAGCATTTAAAAAAAAAAAAAGAAAAATCTCTAAAGAATGAGAGAGAAGGAGAGATTTGAGGGGGTCTGTGGACTGGGTAAGTCATACAGTTGTTTCTGGAGCATTCCTGAGGGTTGTCTTCAGACCAGGGCCATTAGAAATGGTCACTTCTCTCCATTCAGAAGTGGTTGGTGCAGAGCTCAAAGCTGGGTCTTCTGAGCAAGGCTGGGCCCTCTGGTGCTTCCTCGCTGTCTAAGCCCATGGATGGAGATCTGTCTTGGATTGTAAGAGGAGGCTCACCAGGAGGGAGAGGGCGCATAGTCCAGGTGGGGCAGCTCTTTCTGTGACTAGTTCCATACTCCCTCATCTCTCCATGGGGCTCCTTGCACATAGTATGGTCTCGAATAATTGCACTCATGACATATTGCCAGATATTCCACTGAAGTTCTCATGGGGGTGGACGTGGGTTTTAGGAAGCTGATGATAATGTTCTCAGATTCTAAACAACCCCCTCCCCTGCCCTCTCATGCACCTGCCCCGCTACCTGCTTCTTTTACTTCCTGTTGGATCAAGCACCAAAGCATCTCGTAGATGCCAAGCACTGGGCATTTACACAGTAAAGACACAAACCAGACTCGGGTAAGCTCTCTGCCCTTGGGCCTCTGTCAGGTCCCTCACTGAGTGGTTTTGTAATGCTCCATGTGTGTGTTGCCCACATTAGACTCCCAAGCCCTTGTTTGGACCGAGTCCAGCAGCACTAAGCTAAGTGTTAGCAATGCCTTGTGAGTGAATCTGTGGGTGACATTTGCACTGGGTATTGAGGGGTCTTTAGGACACCGATGGGAAAGGAATGGGGGCATTCTTGGCAAGGGGACCCCATGTGTATGGGGCTTGGGGGCCTTATAGGGCCTCCTGATGTACTCAAAAAGTGCAGAGGTTTCAGAAACCTGGACACGTGGAAAGGTGTCTGGAAAAGGCCTTAGTGTCCAAAAAGAGGGGACTCCTAGCCCCCCTGACTCCCTCTCACCCCAACCCACTGTACAGGTGACCCATGTCTAGACCAGTCCTGGACTTCCGGAAGGATGATGTCAGGGTTCATTCACCTAGAGCCTCACTCGACTGGCAAGCACCCCAGGCCAGCTGAGGCGAAGCCCCGCCCACACACCTGTGCCCTGCTGCCCCATTCCCCTGAGGTACTGGGTGCTTGCCAGCGGCTGACAAGCCAGAGTGGGATTTTTATGGAGGACCAAACAGGAGCTGCGGTAGAGCAGCGCAGCAGTCATGCTCCATCTGGTTTCCATGGCAACCCTCGCTGTCCTCTTCCCAGCAAGGTGAGGGTTTCTTGGAGGAGACGCTTTCCTTCTTCCAGCAGGTGTTTTCTGAGTTCCTGCTGAGCGCCTGGCACTCTGCTAGGTGAGGTGCTGGAGAGGAAGCCAAGAAAAGCAAGCACCCCCAAGATGCCCACCGTCTATGAGGGAAAGAACTCACACGCGAATAAATACAGCACAGTGAGATTGTGCAAGCTGGAATAATCATGAAAGCACCTCTGCTGGGTGCAAGTGGTTTACACCTGATCCGGGAAACCTTTGCAGGGTATGATGTGATATTATCCCTGACTTAGCATCTCTCCTAATCCACACCACCCCATCCAGGCCATGAGGTTCATGCATCCTCTTGGGGGTTTCTTGGAGATGAAAGGAATCCCCTCAACTGTTGGAGAATCTGAGGGGGTCGATAAAGAGCTCCTTATCTCCTTTAAACATTGAATCCTGAGCCAGTTGGGAAATAAGACCTATATCAGGCATGTTCTCCAACCTGGCCAAAAAAATAAATCGCCCATCACTTTCATTACATCGAAAAGCTAGGTCGGAGGATGTGGCTCTCTGTGCGGCATAAGGAGCCCCACAGTGAGACTCTGCATTCCTGCTCAATAAAGCCAATTTCAGAGACTTCCTGCTCCCAGTCACCAGGTGCTGTGGCTGCTTGTGCCGAGTGCCAACCCCTGGACCCCATCAATTCCCTCACAGAGCTCCTCCACCAGAAGGGGCCCTGAGGAGAGGGAGATATGCATGGGCCCTTGCCAGCACTGGCCAGTTTGATTAGCCAGTCCAACCACATGGAAAGGAGTCACAAACAGGAAGTCCATGCATGCAGGCAGGACTAGATCCAGCTTTTCTGGGGATGGCGGTTCTTCTAGCAGACTTTTGGGGTCCTGTCCTGGACCACTACCCTGACTCTGCTATTATACATGGTAGGTCTAGCACCAGCCACAGATAGGCCTGGAGACAGGTTGTCAAAAGCAACCAAGAAACTCCCTGTGTCCCAGGGAAGAGCACACGCATAGTCCCCGACTCTGATTAATGCCCACATTTTGTTGTGTTTTGTTTTCTGTCTCTTAGCCAATTTTTTTGAATACTAAATAGTGAATGTGGCAAAGAATTAGAGTGGCATAAAAGGCTGTACTGTGAAAATCAAATTGTCTTCTCATGCCTGCACCTGAAGGCATCGCATCCATTCCTCATGCCACATATCTTTGGAGATTGTTTATGGACATATGCATATACACATATTCTCCTGTTTTAAAACATAAAATAATAGCATACCTTACACATTGTTTTGCTTCTTTTTCCCCACTTTTCAGCAGTCTTGGAGATTGTTCAACATCTATAACAATAGAACAGCCTGTTCTTAACTTTAAGTGGCTGCATAATATCCTAATAATAGTAATGATTACTGAATTTACTGAGAGTTCAATATAAGTGAGAGACAGCTCTGTCTTATTTATTATTTATTTAAACTGTTTATTTTTAAATATTTTATTTATTTATGCATGAGAGACACAGAGAGAGGCAGAGACATAGCAGGCTCCCTGTGGGGAGCCTCAGTGAAGGACTCAATCCCAAGATGCAGGATCACGACCTGAGCCAAAGGCAGATGCTAACCACTGAGCCACCCAAGTGCCATTAAATCCAATTTAGTTAACATATAGTGTATTATTAGTTTCAGAGGTAGAGTTCAGTGATTCATCAGTTGCATAGAACACTCAGGACTCATCCCATCCCATCACATGCCCTCCTTAATGCCCATCACCCAGTTACCCTATCCCCCCACTCACCTCCCCGCCAGCAACCCTCAGTTTGTTTCCTAGAGTTCAGCATCTCTTCTGGTTTGTCTCCCTCTCTGATTTCATCTTTATTTTTCCTTCCCTTCCCCTATGTTCATGTTTTGTTTCTTAAATTCCACTTACAGTGAAATCAATCAGTCTTTGCTGACTGGCTTATTTCACTTAGCATACAACACTCTAGTTCCATCCACATCATTGCAAATGGCAAGATGTCGTTCTTTTTGATGGCTGAGTAATATTCCATTGCATGTATACACCACGTCTTCTTTATCCATTCATCTGCCGATGGACATCTGGGCTCTTTCCACAGTTTGGCTATTGTGCTATCAAGACTGGGGTGCGGGTGCCTCCTCAAATCACTATGTTTGTAACCTTCAAATAAATACCTGGAAGGGCAACTGCTGGATCATAGGGTAGCTCTATATTAACTTTTTGAGGAATCTCCATACTGTTTTTCAGAGGGGCTGCACCACTTTGCATTCCCACCAACAGTGTTCTCCTTTCTTTGCATCCTTGCCAACATCTCTTGTTTCCTAAGTTGTTTATTTTAGCCATTCTGACTGATGTGAGGTGATACCTTATTGTGGTTTTGATTTGTATACCCCTGATGCCCAGTAATATTGAGCATTTCTTTATGTCTTTTAGACATTTGTATGTCTTCTTTGGAGAAATGTCTTTTCACATCTCCTGCTCATTTCTTGACTGGATTCTTTGTTTTTTGGAGGTTGAGTTGGTAAAGTCTTTATAGATTTTGGATACTAGCCTTTTTGGATACTACCCCCTTCTGATAGGTCACTTGCAAATATCTTCTCCCTTCTGTAGGTTTTCTTTTAGTTTTATTGACTGTTTGCTTTGCTGTGCAAAAGCTTTTTACCTGAGTGAAGTCCTAATAGTTCATTTTTGCCTATGTTTCCCTTGCCTTTGGAGATGTGTCTAGCAAGAAGTTACCATGGCCAAAGTCACAGAGGTTTCTGCCTGTGTTCTCCTCTAGGATTTTGATGGGTCCCTGTCTCACATTTAGGTCTTTCATCCATTTTTAATTTATCTTTGTGTATGGTCTAAGAAAGTGGTCCAGTTTCATTCTTCTGCACGTGGCTGTCCAATTTTCCCAACGTCATTTGTTGAAGAGACTGTCGTTTTTCCATTGGCTATTCTTTCCTGCTTTGTCAAAAATTAGTTGACCATAGAGTTGAGGGTCCATTTCTGAGTTCTCTATTTTGTCCCATTGTTCTATGTGTCTGTTTTTGTGCCAGTACCATACTGTCTTGATGATTACAGCTTTGTAATACAGTTTGAAGTCTGAAATTGTGATGCCTCCAGCTTTGGTTTTCTTTTTCAACATTCTTCTGGCTGCTTGGGGTCTTTGGTTCCATACAAATTTAAAATTGTTCCAATTCTCAAAAATGCTGATGATATTTTGATAGGGACTGCATTGAATGTGTAGATTGCTTTGGATAGCATAGACATTTTCACAATATTTGTTCTTCTAATCCATGAGCATGGGATGTTTTTCCATTTCTTTGTGTCTTCCTCAGTTTCATAAGTGTTCGATAGTTTTCAGAGTACAGATCTTTTACCTTCTTGGTTAGGTTTATTCCTAGGTTTCTTATGGAGTTTTGATGCAATTGTAAATGGGATTGATTCCTTGATTCCTCCTTATTCTATCTCATTATCACTTTATAGAAATGCAACTGACTTCTCTGCATTGTTTTTGTATCCTGCGACTTTGCTGAATTCCTGTATGAGTTCTAGCAATTTTTTGGTAAAATCTGGGTTTTCTACAGAGTATTTCTTGTCTGAGAAGAGTGAAAGTTTGACTTGTTTGCTGATTTGAATGCCTTTTATTTCTTTTTGTTGTCTGATTGCTGAGGCTAGGACTTCCAGTACTATGTTGAACAATAGTGGTGAGAGTGGACATCCCTGTCATGTTCCTGACCTTTGGGGAAAGCTCTCAGTTTTTCCCTATTGAGGATATTCACTGTGGTTCTTTTGAATATAACTTTTACGATATTGAGGTATGTTCCTTTTATCCCTACACTGTGGAGAGTTTTAATCGATAAAGGATGCTGTATTCTATCAAATGCTTTTTCTGCACCTATCAAAAGGATCCTATGGCTCTTGTCTTTTCTTTTATTAATGTGATCTATCATGTGATTAATTTGTGGAAGTTGAAGCACCCCTGCAGCCCAGGGATAAATCCCACCTGGTTGTGGTGAATAATCCTTTTCCCGTACTGTTGGATCTTATCAGCTAGTACATTTCTGACTGTTTTATGTGCATTAACCTGTCTACTCCTCAGAGCGGCCTCTATGCTAAGGACTGTTTACAGATGAGGAGACTAAAGCTCGGAGTGTGAGTCACTTGCTTAGAGGCCCACGGCAAGTAGGAAGATGTGAGCCCAGGTGGTCTGAGTGCAGAGCCCACGTGGTCACCCCATGCTCCACAGCCCCCAATGGTTATAGGGCAGTTAACCAAGGGCTCTGTGCATGCATGCAAAGTTAACTGCAGCTTGAATTCTTTGAAGTGGAATTGCCTTATTGTATACTTCTCATAGTTGCTGTCGGATTGGCCCCATAGAGGGCAGGCCAGTTTACCATCCAGCATAGGAGAATCCCTTTGTCACATACCCTGGTCACAGCCACCCCAGGATCATTCTGCCCATGCCAGTCTGATAGGAAATCAAGGCACTTTCCTGTAGCTCTGATCCCTTCTAATGCATGAGGTTGGCCATCTTTGGCCCATGGAAGAGGTGTTTGCATCCCATGTCTGGTACACAGAGCTAGTGGCCTGGGCTAGGCTGGACCACGTGAGTGGCAGTGCTAGCCCTCCACTCCTGATCTGTCATTTAATCATCAGATGACCTTGAGCACAGTCTGTTGCCTCCAGGGCCTCATCTGAACACAGGGTGGTGATGATATGTGCCCCGCGGGAGGTGAGGGTTTAATGAGCTCGTGTCTGTCCAGGGCTGAGAATAAGCACTCTGGCCAGGCTCGCAGTAAGTGATTCACCTGTTTCCAGACCCTTTAGTTCTTGCCTCTGTTCTGCACATTGGACTCCGTGGCTTCTTTCTGTGACTCAGCCTCAGAGATATTGCAGAAATGGGCTACAGTGACTCAGTGACTCCCAGCGTCTAATTCCTTGCTCTACCCGAGCATGTCATGCACTTGTTCAGTCCATGGGGTGTGGAGGGGGGAGGCTGGAAATGCTACTGTGAGTCCAACAGGCAGGGTCCTGGCCCCCTGGAGCTCATAGTGTAGTGTGGGGTAGGGGGACAGGCCTTCATGAGAGAATCATATGGGAAAATACATGATTACACACTATGCTGGGCATCATGAAGGTGATCCTGGGGCTCTGACAACCTCGTGTAGAGCCCTTCTTGTGAAGAGAGGCTTGTGGGCTGGAGGTTTGGTGTGTGGTCAGTCACTAGGGAGGCTGCCTGGGGACACAGCAGTGACTCAGGCAGGGGCATGAGCTTCAGAAACGCCGGGCCATCAGATTATCCCAGGTTGTTGACCTGTGGCTGGGTGGCATGCTGGGGACGTTTGGATGGAGAAGGAGGCTGGACAGGTTGTAGAGACTGGACTGGGGCGTGGGCTTCAAGGTTGGATTTGGATTGGGGTCCATTGGCCTTTGAGAAGGTCAACACTGACACCAGAATTACGTCCTGCCCCCTTGCCAGTTCAATTTCAGTGGGAATTACAAAGTGCCTTTCTTTCCAAGCATTCATCGATTTGGTGTCGTGCTGCTTACCCAGGGATTTAATTCAGACTTGACTTTGAAAATCTTTGCTTTGTTGTTTTTGCTATTTTTGTCTATTTTTTCACAAACACATGAAAATACCCAAAACACTCAGTTGACACTCATGTACACAGATCTCTTAGGGAGGATATTCCCTCCTGATCGCTGTGGTCTGTGCGGGGGGTGTTGGAGGGGAGCATTGGCCTGAGATTCCTAAATGTCTTGAGTATTTCGGTGCTGGGGGATGTCAGCTGTCTAGGAGATGGGTTGTCACCTAAGATTCTGGATTAGCAGTGATCACAGTATGCAGTTTAGAAGACCAGCTGGCAGGTTAGCCCTTCACAGCCCTCGATCCTGCTTTTGCTCACTTACTCCCTCATGGAACCAGTTTCCCAAGCACTTTCTCACTCAGAGCCATTTTCTGGGCACCATGGATGCTGAGATGGGTCAGGAGTGCTCCACACCCTCCAGAAACTCACAGTTCACAGAGAAGACAGACTCAGACAGTCCTGGCAAGATGGTATGGGGTACAGGTGGCATGGGATGGGGCCCTGCACAGGGTGAGGGGCGGACTCTGGCTCTTAAATGGGAGATAAGAAACTTCACCAGGAAGGCGTAGGCTTGGGCAGGCAGAGGGGCTAGAGGAATCGGGAGGGAGTCAGGCTCCCAGATAGATGTGGCTCTGTGAATTTAGGATTTCAGTTTTATCCATCCAGGAGACATTTGAGGAGCAATTCCTTTTGCTAGGTTCTCTCTAGATATTGCAGGGACCATAGTAGAGTCTTTGTGTTTACACGCTATCCATGGTTGGGGGACATAAAATAAATAAATATGAAATATAAGGAGGTGATGGATTGATGCAAAATAACCAAGTAGGGAGCAGGGAATTCTGTGTTAAGTCAGTATGTTGGGAGCAGCCTTCCCGACAAGGTGGCATTGGAGCAGGATGCTCTGGAAGGAGCCATGAGGATGGTCCCTTCCTCCCTGGGAGGAGAGTGACAACATCAAAGGCTTGATGCTACAAAGAATCCTGGAGGTCATTTGGTCTAAATTATTGGTCAGAGCAGAAATATTCTCTCTAGCACACCTTATAGGTGGCTAGTCCGTTTCTACTTGGATATCCCCTTAATCATGAGGGACCGCCATCCCTTGAAGGTTGTTATGGGTTAAATTGTGTCCTCCCAAAAAGATACATTGAAGTTTTAAGCCCCAATTACCAGTGAATATGGCCTTATTTGGAAGTAGCATCTTTGCAGATGTGATCAAGCTGAGGTGAGGTCATTCAGGCAGGCCCTAATCCAGTGTGACCCTGACTAGGACATTTGCTGGAAACCCCTTGCTGGCATGATCTTGGTAAAACCTCACCACAGCCTGAAAGGCTCTGGGTCCTCTGCCCAAGGTGGTAAGGCTGGATTGGAGATATTTTGTGTGCATGTGATCACAATTCCCAGATTTCTGTGAGGTGGTCATGAAGAAGACAGAGGCACTAGGACAATGATGGGGGCCGTATGGAGACAGATATCCGGTGAGTAAGAGGAAGATCTTTCTGTCCGAGCTCTCTGATGATGGAAGCCTGCCTGGAGAAGTGGTTAGGTCCCCATCACTGTGTGTATATGCAAAGCAAAAGCTGGGGGACTCTGGTGGGAAGCTGTTGAGGAGATCTGAGCATTGGTTGGAAAGATGACTTAGCTGACATCCAGGGTTTATTTCATATTTAAATGTTTCACCCTATAGTTTCTTTCAGTTCCTCTTCAGGTAGAACAAAATCTATCTTTCCAAATAAGAGTTTCAAGAGTTATCGGTCTATCTAACCATCTGTCCACTCATCCATTGATCCATCCATCTGTCCAGCCATCCATCCTTTTATTTATACACACACACACACACACCCTTCGTCTACCTGCATATCCATCCATCCACCCACCCATCCACCTCTCTACCCATCCATCCATTCATCCATACATATGTCCTTCCATCCACCTACTCTCTCATCCATCCACCCATCATCCATCCATTCACCCATTTCTATGTTATGTGTCCTTCACATCTTCTTTTCTCTGCCATAAAGAATGATATCAAGGAAGACCATTACAGATGTATCCACAGCAACAGCAATGTGAAATAGCATTTTCTAACATCTCTTTAGCGCTGGGCACTAGCTAAGTGCTTTGAGCATGTTGGTGTGCCTAAGGCAGTAAACAGAGGGTAGAGGGAAGACTCTGGAGCCACATGTCATGGCTTCCAATCCCTACTCTGCCACTTAATAGCTGTGCTGCTTTCAACAAGGTATTTAAAATTTTCTGTGCCTCAGTTTCTTCACCTGTAAAAATAAAAAAGGTTAATCACCTATCTAACAAGATTGTCATGAGGATTAGCTGGGTTGATATTTGTAAAGCTATTGAAACGAAGTTTGTATAAAAGAGGCACTGCTATTAATCCTCTTAATGACTTTCATTGGACACGGATGACTCATTAACCAACCTGGAAAGTAGGCTCAGAGATGTCAGGTAACTCACCTGAGTCACCCAGCTGTGAAGGGGGGTGATGAGATTGGGAGCTGCTTTGCTGTGTCTCCCAAGTTCATTGGGCTTTCAGACACGATGAAACACCTTCTGTGCCTGAAGGGGAGCTGGGAGGAACGTTCCAGGAAGATTAGAAGTGAGCAAAAGGATCCTCACTTCTTCTGTCTTTTGCAGATGATTAGTGTGTGTGTCATCTGCTCTTGATGGATGGCCATCAAGTGGGCGGGGAGCAGGCAATGATGAGGAGCTGGTGGCCTCAGTTGTCTACCACCCCGCCCTCAGCATGAGGCCAGGAGAGGGCAGCTCCCACCAACTTCTGAACAAAGGGATCTATAGGAGGAAGAATGTCATAGAGGAAGGTTGGAGACTGCTTTCAGGCCTCTTGTATCATACAGTGTGTTTGAGTTTATACCAAACCAGAAGTGTATGGTTTAGCATAACTTTTACTAAAGTCTCATTCACAGACGGTGATTACTTTCACTCTGATCTAAGCTCTCACTACAGTTTTGACGGTAAAGATATTCAGAAAGTATCTTCCCCACTAAATGTGCATTGCCTAGGCCCTGAAATCCACGTACAAGTATGATTTACAGTCCTGGCATGGAATCCCCCAGCAGTCCATGGACAGTGGCTCCTCGGAGGAAAATCTCAGTTTCCCTACTACTGATTTTTTTGTGGGTCTGTTATGCTTACCCCAGCTAATTGGAAGATGCCAGACTTCTGTTGTGAAAAACGGATGGGGAGACTTCTTATTCCTTCTGAATTAATTATTCTCCATGCTAATGAAGTTTTTTTCACATTCAAGGGAACATTTTCTGCCTTGTGTGTCAAACCCTCTCCTAATTTTGTTCTGACACCTTACTTGCCATCTGATGAGAACCCGATTAGTTTTTACACGAAATAAATAAGGAAAATGACACTAATGTCATTCCTTCTTCTTTATCATCAGTAGCTAATCAAAGTACAAATCAGATCTGGTCTGGTCTTAAGCTGTGCAGTTTCTTTTATTTATTTTTAAAGATTTTATTTATTTATTCATGAGAGATATATATAGAGAGGTAGAGACATAGGCAGAGGGGGCTCTCTGCATGGAGCCCCATGTAGCACTGGATCCTGGGACTCTGGGATCACAACCTGAGCCAAAGGCAGACGCTCAACCACTGAGCCACCCAGGCTTCCCTGTGCACTTTCTTTTAGAAAGGTGTTATCATAAGCAAGTCTGTTACTAAACTTGAATGCTTCTGTTTATTAAATGCTTCCTATGTGCTGGACATCATTCTGCACTCCTGTGTGAAGGCCCTCATTTACAAGAGGCATATGGTTGGTTCTGTGCCACAGAACTGGCCTGAGAAAATACACTCATCTCACAGTGTGATGACAAGAGGACATTCCTGTGACCTGAAAAAAAGTAGATAGCCCCTAGGAAAGCAGTGTTTGAATCCTGCCAACTCTGCCAACTTGCAGTAAGAGTCTCAGCCCAGTGTGTGTGACTCACAGCGGCCCTGTCTGTCTCATGGAGCCATTAGAGCCTTGGGGGGCGGGGGGGTGCAGGTGGAAAATACGTGCATTTCATTATAAACAATTTAAAATGCCATAGGAGATGGTGGGAGTTACTGCCATAGCCACGGACCCCGACGTGTGGGTTGACAATGAATTCCTAACACTTATTTTCCTCTCCTGTGGTCATTTGGGAAATTAATAGATGAGAGTTAGCCTCATTAACTGCATGATATTTTAATTGGTTTAAAGGGACATTTTTCTTTCTTTTGTGGCTTTGGGATGCCCTGGCAGTTTTCATTGTTGTGGCTTCTGACAGTTTATCCCTGGTGATTAACATTAAAACTGTTTAAACAGAAAGTGCTTATGAGATTGTCTTCCCAGGCAGTTGGGAAGGGCAAGCCGTGCAAGATACTGTAGTCTGCAGCCGGTCTCCTAGGACGAGGATAGCCTAGAAACTGGGCTATCCTCAGGGAAACAGGGAAACTGGGATGACTTAGAACAGATAAAATTTGAGACACTATGCTGTGTGTTTTAAACATTTATTTATTTATCTGAGAGAGAGCGAGAGCGTGCATGGCAAGGAGGGGCACAGGGAGAGAGAGAATCCCAAGCGGACTTCGCACCAACACGGAACCCAACACAGAGTTTAATCTCATGACCCCGAGATCACGACCTGCCTGAGGCAAAACCAAGAGTCAGATGCTCAACCAACTAAGCCATCCAGGCTCGTCTACACTGTGCATTTTATATTTTTTATCTCTTTTAACCATGAACATTACCCTGTGAGGGTGGTTCCCCTTTATGCTGCTGGGGACCTAAGTCCTTTCCCCAGGGCCCTTAGCTAGTAGGTGGTTTGACAACAGAGATCTCTGGAGATGTCCCTCTTTTCATTCCAATCCCTGTGCACCTGGTGAAGCACTTGCAGTTTTCCTAACAGGCAGCCACAAGAGTTTCTTGTGCAAGTCAATCAATGAATCAATTAATGGATGAAGGAGGGAGGTGGGAGGGCAAGGTGTATGAGTCTCATATTCAGCAGTCACACATAACCACAAACTTGGTGGCTTAAAACAACCCAAATGCATCATCTTACAGTTGTAGAGGTCATAGTCCAAGACGGGCCTCACCAAGAAAAATCAGGATGTCAGCTCTAGGGGACAGTCCGTTTCCTTGCCTCTTCCAGCTTCTGGGGACTGCTCCCCTCCACACCCGGCTCCTGGCCCTGCCTCCCTCTCAGAAGCTGATGATCCCATCCCTCTCACCCCTGCTTCCTCCCTCAGTTCTTCCCATCCCACGTGTCTTCTGCTCCCTCTTCCCACTTTTAAAGACCCTTGTTACTCATTACTGTGTGGTTAGGTTAAGGTCAGCTGACCAGCAACCTTGTTTCTCCTTTGCTGTGTTACTCAGCATAGTCATAGGTTCTGGGGATTAGGATGTGGACATAGGAGACCATTATTTTGCCTGCCCCCAGAAGCATCATTAAAGATGTGAAATCTACTTTGTCAGTTTCAGCAGAGAAGTCATTTTTCCCCCCAAGCTCAAGGAACATGGGCTCGTTTGGTTCATTAGATAGTTTTAACCACACACGCTCTGCCCAGAGCATCTCTTGTGCTTCTTTCTTGCTTTGTGACCGAGGATGCTCTGCACACGCAGTGTTCAGTAAGTACTTGCTGAGAAAATGAAAGACAAAATGCATGAGCTGTTACTTAAAAGTAGACTAATTGGGTTGTATCTAAAGGACACACTAGCTCATCTGACCTAAGATGGAAAAATTTGGGTATTGAAAAGAATAATGACTGAATTTGATTGAAACCCACCAAATACATAAAAATCTGTAATTTCATAGTGATATTGTGCAGTGGCAGGGAATGTTCCTAGGTCCAGCTTAACACTTGGACTTGGAAGACTCCCATGAGCCCCACTTGACTCCGTGTATGCACATGGCTGAAGGGCAGGAACACAGTTTGCTGTGAGGACATCAGGCATTCTTCCATAAGGGTGTCCTTGCCCCAGGTCACATGTTTTTCCCCCAGGTGACACAACTCAGGTGCAAGGAGATGTGATCCCCATCAGGCAGGTGTGGGAGGCTTCCTGTCTTAAAAGCTCCCTACCCCACAGGTGACAGATTGTTCTGTAACAACTCACAGGCAGAGCATCCAGGGTCCCCAGAAGGGACATGCCCAGTTCCCAGAGTCACCTCATTCGAGGAACTTCCCCATGGTTTTTGTTGTTGTTGTTTTTAAGATTTGATTCATTTGAGAGAGAGAGAGAGAGCATGAGCAAGGAGAGGGGGAGAGGAAGAGGGAGAAGCAGACTCCATGCTATGCAGGGAGCCTGATGCGGGGCTCGATCCCAGGGCCCTGAGATCATGACCTGAGCTGAAGGCAGACACTTAACAGACTGAGCCACCAGGCACCCCAGATATCCATGGTTTGTTTACAGGTCCTCCCATCCAGCTGTGATCTACCAATCAGGTATCATTTTCCCCCTAAACCATGTTTCCTGGTAACATATTTGATGTTTGTCCCCTTATGCATTTTCCAGGTATCCAGAGCTCAGACTCTCAGGGATTTGGCAAGTTTTATCAACGTTTTGCTCTCATACCAAAACAAAATAAAACAAAACAATAAATAACAACAAAATAATAGCCCCACACTCATTTATCATCACTGGAAGTTGCTATGACAACCAACGGTAATTAGCATAGAGTCAAACATCCATTCCGTCTGCAGACTTTATGTCAAAGTAACTGGATTGTTGAAGAATCTCTTTAAGCTTTAAGGATGTGGAAGTGATAGAAAATGTACATTTTCTAACTCCTAATGAAATCATGGATCTAGGTGATAGTTACACATGGATGCTAAAACCATTAGGTGAGAGTTAATAGATTTTACTGATGCAGGGATCATGTTGGTACCACGTGAGCCTACTGATCCGTCCTAGCAGTGACCCATTGTCTGACCTTTTAGGAAGCACATGGTACCACTTATGGGGTATTTTGGAAAGCAAATTAAGTCTGATTCTAATCAAGACACAATCTTACTAGTACTTTACAGGAAATACAGAGGCTAGAGGGGCAGTGACACCCCATAGAAAGAATCTGCCAAATCCAGAATGTGAGGCATTCTGCATGATAAATAACCTGGCTTCCCCAACAGATCAATGACATAAAAGAAAAATGGAGGGGGAGCAGGATAAAATGAACTTAACTGACATTGGGGCATTTCATTTGGTTCTTTTTTTTTTTTTTTAAATATATGTTTATTTTTTTTAATTTTTATTTATTTATTTTAGTCACACAGCGAGAGAGAGAGAGAGAGAGAGAGAGGCAGAGACATAGGCAGAGGGAGAAGCAGGCTCCATGCACCGGGAGCCCGATGTGGGATTCGATCCCGGGTCTCCAGGATCGCGCCCTGGGCCAAAGGCAGGCGCTAAACCGCTGCGCCACCCAGGGATCCCCTTCATTTGGTTCTTGAATGAAACTTCCAATTGTAAAAATCATTTGACATACTTGAAATAGTCTATTGACTGATGACTAATATTAATTATTGGAATTATTGTTAATATTTTAAATATGATAATGACATCAAGGTTAGGTAAAATAGACATATACAGACATAGATATGCATGTGCACATACATATATAGGCATATATCCTTGACAGTTAAAGATGCACACTGAGTAGTTTACAAGTAAAATGAAAAACATGGGATTTGCTTTTTAAAATGCTCAAGCCCGGGCGCCTGGGTGACTGAGTCTGTTAAGTGTCTTCCTTTGGCTTAGATCATGATCCCAGAGTCCTGGAATCGAGCCCAGAGTCAGGCTCCCTGCTCAGTGGGGAATCTACTTCTCCCTCTGGCCTTTCTCCTGTGCTCACTCACTCTCTGTTTTTTCAAACAAACAAATAAATAATCTTTTAAAAAATACATAAAATGCTCAAGCAAACATTAAGAGAGTAAAACAAGTTTGCTAACTAGTGACAGTTTTTGAGGTTGAGTACCAAGTACATTGGGAGTCATATTCTCTCATTTTTAAAAAGTTCTATTTAAAGTCAATTAACATGTCGGTGGGTGGGGAGATGGGGTAACTGGGTGATGGGCTTTAAGGAGGGCATGTGATGTAATGAGCGCTGGATGTTACATGCTATTGATGCATCACTGACCTCTACGTCTGAGACTTCTCTTTACTTTTTTTTCTCTCTACTTTTATTTTTTATTTTTTTAAATATTTTATTTATTTATTAGAGACAGACAGAGAGAGAGAGGCAAAGGGAGAAGCAGGCTCCATGCAGGGAGCCCGACGTGGGACTCAATTCCGGGTCTCCAGGATCACGCCCTGGGCCGAAGGCGGCACTAAACCGCTGAGCCACCGGGGCTGCCCATCTATCTACTTTTAAATAGTTGACAATCTCTATAATGTTTTCTTAATATCCGTATATTTTTTCAATTAGATGCCACTTTCTCCTATCAAATTATCAAAGATTTTTAAGCATGGCAGAGGGAGGGGTGATATAAGGATCCTACTGCTTTGCTGGGGGAGTTTTCCTGGAAAGCAGTTTGGCAGGCTGTTCTAGAAGGCCTAGAAATGTTGCTAACATTTGATCCAGTGACTTCATTTGTGGATATTGTACTGAGCATATCATTGTGAATATCAGAAACTCTTTACAAAGATACTGCAGAATTATTTTAGGTTTTGAGTTTTGCAAGTAACCCAAATATGCAACACTAGAAAAATGGTTTAAATGAATCATGATACATCACAAGGCAAACCATTTTGCAACCACTGTAAAGGAAACCTTTACAGGGTTTTTTGGAAATTATTTATTTATTTATTTGAGAGAGAAAGAGTGCGTGCACACAAGCAGAGGGGAGGGACAGAGGGAGAGGGAGAAGCAGACTCCCCGCTGAGCAGGGAACCCAACATGGGGCTCGATCTCATAACCCTGAGATCATAACCTGAGCTGACGGCAGATGCTTAACCAACTGAGCCAGCCAGGAGCCCGACCTTTACAGTTTTTAAACACTCCCTGAAGATGCCTGTCACCCTGCTAATTGAAAAGAAAAGGACAAAATTGTCCTTGCATCTGTGTAAGTGGTGTGCATCTGTGGAAAAGTAGAGACATAGAGAAACAAGACGGAAGCAAATACAACCAAATGCCTTCATTGGTTCTGTTGAAATGTTGGCCTTACAATGAATGAAATCTTGTTCTCTTTGTCTTTATTTTCTAGATTAAAAAAAAAACCATGAACATAAATTAATTTTTTCTGTACCTCATTTTATAGCTATATAGAGGTGTAATTAGCATACTATAAAATTCACTCATCTGAAGAGTATATATAGTCTGGTACATTATTGTAAGTGTATAGGTGTGCAACCACCATCACAATCAAGTTCTGGAACCTGGTACCCTATAAAGCATCTCATTGATATTTCTTGAGTACATTTTATTTTTAGAGCAGTTTCAGATTTACAGAAAAACTGAGAAGCTAGTGTGGAGAGGTCTCATGTGCCCTGTACTCAGTTTCCCCTGTTGTTCACGCTATATAACGATGGCACACTTATTACAATCAGTGAACCAGTGTTGGTACATAATGATTAATCAAACCCCATCCTTCATTCAGATTTTCCTGGTTTTTCTAATGTCCTTTTTGTGTTCCAGGATCCCATCCAGGATACCATATTATGTTTAGTTGTTATATCGACAAGTTACTTTTTAACCAGAAAGAAGTAAAAATAAATTTTAGTTTAAAATCCTCCAAATATACTAACTATCCATTTTCCCTTGGCCTCCTCATCATCACTGTTACTTGTTGACAAAGACCAGGCCTTATATTAGTTAAATTTCTTACAGTTTCCAGCATGACACTCTGCAAATGGACTGATGAAGAATCTTCTGATTTAGTTGCTGGTTGTCAATAACTGGCTGGAGCAGGAGGGAGGGAAGAAGAGGAGGAGGGAAGAGGGAAAAAGAAAGCCTTTACCTACAAATAATGTAAAACCACAGATCTCTGAGTGACCTTCAGTTTCTGCTGTGACTTCATGTAGAGGAATACTCTTGGCTTTTGTGTCTCCCAGGCTGGAGATTGCAACCCTGAATCGGGCAGACTCAGACTTGGAGGCTTGTCGAACCCAAATCAGCAGAGACATCATTGCCCTTCTGCTGAAGAACCTGTCCAGCTCTGGCCACCTCTCCCCTCAGGTAGAGAGGAAGATGAGTGCTGTTTTCAAAAAGCAGTTTCTCTTGCTGGAGAAAGAAATACAAGAGGAGTATGATCGGAAGATGGTGGCCTTGACGGCTGAATGTGACCTGGAAATGAGAAAGAAGACAGAAAGCCAGTATCAGAGGGAGATGGTGGCAATGGAGGAAGCAGAAGAGTTGCTGAAACGTGTCAGTGAGAGGGTAAGGCAGCTTCAAAAGGAGGGCTTGCCTCTCTGCTTTCTCTCAGGGATTCATCATTTATCTATCCAGCTCCCCATCCTTCCACCCATCATCACCACCGATCTATCCATCTACCCACAGACGACCCTTCCATCCACCTGTCCCTCTATCCATCCATCCATCCATCCATCCATCCACCCATCCACCCATCTACCTATACTCTTTCATCTACTTTTCCATCTACAGTCACCCACCCACCACCCTTCCATCCACCTGTCCATCCATCCATCCATCCATCCACCCATCTACCAACACTCTTCCATCTACTTGTCCATCTACAGTCCATCCATTTCCCACCCACCACCTTTCCATTATCTGTCCATCTATACATCTATCCATCCGTCTACCACTCTTCCACCCACCTGCCTATCTAGCCATCCACCTGTCCATTCACCCACCCGTTCACCCATCTACCTAGCCATCCACTCACCCACCACTCTTCCATCTACATCTATCCATCCATCTACCTACCACTCTTCCATCCACCCATCTATCTATTCATTCACCTGTCCACTCACCCACACATCTAACCATCCACTCATCCACCACTCTTCCATCCACCTGTCCATCTACACATCCATCATCCATGTACCACTCCTCTATCCATTCACTCATCCATCTGCCTACCCACCACTCTTCTGTCCATCATACATCCACCCATCTATCTATCCATCCATCCATCCATCCACATACCACCCTTCCATATACTTGTCCATCCATCTACAGTCCATCCATCCATCCATCCATCCAGAATTTACTTAGAAAGCATTTATTTATCACTTATTGTCTCTAGGTCACTGGGCTAGGCAGTGAAGCACAGAGGAAATGAGACATGGTTCTTGGGTTCAAGAAGTTTTTAATCAAGGATCTTCACATATAGAAGATGTGACCTCATTCAACTATTTTAGAATAAAGATATGTTCACAGTGCTGTGGGACATCATGGGAAGAGTAGAAAAGGCTTCATTCGTGGAAGAGTGCACCCACAGAGAGCCTGGCTCAGGGAGGTTGTGATATCAATGTGTGTGTGTGTGTGTGTGTGTGTGTGTGTGTGTGTGTGTGTCCATCCATCTGGGCTGCACTGTGGTAGATTGAGGAGCCCTCCAGCACCAGCTCCCATCAAACAAACCTGGGCTCCCAGTCCAGTATATTCCAGTTCTTCTGAAAGCTGTGATTAGCCCGACTGACCCACAAGGCTGAGGGTGCCCCCTTTCAGCTGGCTAGGAGAGGTAGTGCAAGAAAAGCAGCCGTGGGACGTGGGCTGCACCAGGCTCAGCGTACAGTGCTCGGCTCTGAGAGTTCTGATCCCACAGCCTTCCCAGAGCTGACCTCTGTTTACCAGAGATCAATTCTCAGTTTTCTAAGAGATGTGTCAGTTTCTGTCTTGAGGGAATTGCGCCAGAGTGTTTTCCTGAGTATTTCAAATCAAGCCTGATTTCTGTCTTCCTCTGTGAGCGAGCTGGCTTGTCCAGTCCCTCTCGCTTGAGCCCACATTTTCTGGTCTGGAAATCTGTCATCCTGGGGAGCTTAATACCTGTTCAGGAACATCCATTCCCCAGATTACTGACCACACGCAGAGTTCTCCTGGCAGTGGACACACAGGGCTGACAGCTCGGGGCTCTTGGGTGGTCATCTGCCATCAGCCCACATGCACACTGGGCAGTGACAAAAAGAGGCAAGATTCATGCTGTCTCGGCCCCATCTGCTCCCTTGCATCTGGTCCCCCTCACCTTAACATGCATCTCTCATGTTGGAGGAGGCTAGTGTTCTTGACTCCCATGTGCATTTCTGTGGCTGTTGTAACAAATGACCACAGATTTAGTGGCTTAAAGCAACAGATTTTTATTCTTTTATAATTCTGGGGGCCAGAAGTCCTAAATCAAGGTGTCAACTGGGCATACCCCCTCCAAAGTCTCTAGGGGAGGGCCCTTTCTTGTCTTTTCCAGCTCCTGCTGGCTTCAGGCATTCCTTGGCCTGTGGCTGCATCACTCTGGTCTTGACTTCTTGTCTTCACATGGCCATCCTCCATTCTAGGACCATCATCTCTTTTGTCTCTTATAAGGACACTTATCTTTAGAGTTAGGGCCCACCCAAATAATCCAGGGTGATCTCATAAGATCTTTAACTAATTACATCCACCAGGATCCTCATTCTAAAAAGAGGCATGTTGGCAGGCTCTGGGTTAGGATGTGGTTATGTCTCTCGAGGTGGGGGGCACTCTTCCCCCACCAGAGTTCTGCCGTCCAATGCCACTCTCTGGTCTCCATCTGTGACTATCCTGGTCTACACAGAGTCTCCCTGAGCCAGCACTTCAGAAACTGTGCTGAGTTCACTGTGCAGTGATTCAGCCCCTAAACCATCTCATGCTCTTTCTTTCCCTTCTCCTTAATTTGTTATATGTTTGGTTCCTATGAACACAGTGCATGCTTGGAAAGCACTAGAAAATAGGAGTCAGCAACCTAGACCTATGAACCTGAACTGATCCATGGGTCCAGAATGGTTTTTAGATTTTTAAAGGATTGTAAAAAATAAAAACAAAAACTAAAAAAGTAGAAAAATATGTGACAGCAAACCTTAGGTGGCCTGCAAACCTTAAAATATTTATCTGTCCCTCTGCAGAAAAAATTGTCAGCTCTAGCTCCAAAGCATAGAAAGAAAAATATTGAAAAAATAATCAGTGGAAAAAAAAATAATCAGTGGAACCAGTCACCAACCAAGGCAGACAGACATTCATCTGGTCTGTTTTTTGAGTTCCTACTATGCACCTGCCTCTGGAGATACAGTGATGCTGAGTGGCTCCCACTTTTGTCCTTGGGTTTCAGCACACATTTTGACCTTTTGCTTTATACATGTTTTAAAAACAAAGTCAAGTGTGTGTATGCGGTTCAGAGAATTGGATATCTTGCTCGTTCTCACTTAATATCATAGTATAAATATTCTGATTGTATTGAGGACTCTCACGCATCACACACATACAGGCGTTGTTCTAAGCACATCACGCAGACCTTCTCATCCAACCTTCACACCACCTTGGTGAGGTGGGAATTGATAGGATCCCACTTTTATAGCTGAGGAAGCAGATTCTCAGTGGGTCCCCTGCCCAAAGACACAGGGGGTCCAAAACGTGGACCCAGACAGCACGCACTGACCCCACACCTCCCTACCCACGTGGTGCAATGACATGTCATACACCCTTGCTGCTGTGGGCCAGGTTAACCCATCCTGCCGAGCTTCTACCTTTAGCTACTGAAAGGCTGCCCAGAACAATATAGTTTTAAGTATTTCCTCAGTGTTGGCACAGGTAGTTAGGGCCTTGAGAAGGGATGCTGGGATACAGTGCTCCTGCTTCCTTCTGTACCTGCCCACACTCCCCAGTCTGCTAGCTTGCAGACTATTGAAGCCACTATCGCTCTGGGGCCCATGGGTCCCCCTGATCAGAGATCAGTCACCTACTTTGAGTCAATGTGCTTCCAAAAATAGCATCTGAACGGCAAAAGTCAATAGAGCTATATCTCTTCCAGCCCATGCAAGCCACTCCATCTTACAGAACTACCGATGACCTCATAACTTATCTGTATGTGTATCACTGTCATCTTTAAAATCCATGACAATATTTTGGACTCTTACTCTGCAAAGCATTGGTTTTTTTTAAAAAAAGAAAACTGAACAGAGTTGGGTTTTTTGAGTAGAAGTTAGGAATTCCAGTAATTAGAGACAAAATCCATTCACGTTTAAACATCTGTGTAGGGGATCCCTGGGTGGCTCAGCGGTTTAATGCCTGCTTTTGGCTCAGGGCGTGATCCTGGAGTCCTGGGAACGAGTCCCACATCAGGCTCCCTGCATGGAGCCTGCTTCTTCCTCTGCCTGTGTCTCTGCCTCTCTATCTCATGAATAAATAAGTAAAATCTTGAAAAAAACCAAAAACATCTGTGTAATCTCTTACTTTTTTTTTTTTTTTTTTTTTTAAGATTTTGGATATTTATTCATGAGAGACACACAGAGAGGCAGAGACACAGGCAGAGGAGAAGCAGGCTCCCTGTGAGGATCCCAATGCGGGACTCCACCCCAGGACCCCAGGATCACGCCCTGAGCCAAAGGCAGATGCTCAACCACTGAGCCACCCAGGCGCCCCTCACATCAGCATCTTAAAGGCAAAGATTCCCTAAGTGCATTGTACCCATCTCTGATGGATTTGTTTCCGTAAAACATTTTTACAATTTGCCCATCTTGCTAAACCAAGTGCGGGCAGGGAGTATAATTTAATACAGACATGATTTTCTGTCACGATTTCACATTTTTGATGGTGCAGAGTCAACATTATGAATGGCACTTGCTCTGGAGCCTGGCCCAGACCTGCAATTCTCAAACCAGAATTGAAGTGCTGTCTTCCATGGGTCCATGTTCCGCACCCCCCAGTTTTCTCCACAGGGCAAGTTCCTTTTTAGGGGGTGCTTAAAACCATGGGATAAACATACCTCATTTCCCTTGCAGAGTAAGTCCATTGTGGTGGAAAGTTCAGTGTGAAGTTGGAGTGGGTGACCATGACTCTAACATACCTTTAAAAGTGCACATTTGTTGCCAATGAATAAAATACAAAACTTCATATAAAAATGTAGACTTCCAGCTTCTCATGAAACATGGGGAGATGTGCTGCACTATGTTTATGTTCCTGCAGAACACCCCCCTTTGGTGGCTGAGTGGTGGCTGGCCCTATAGGCAGGCCTTCTTCTCCATTTCACCCCACTCCCCACCACTCCCTAGTGCCTCTCATACCAGGGCACTTCACTCACTTCCATCCCTGAGCTGCCCTGCCCAGCGGGCCCTTGGTAGGGAACACCCCTGCTCTACGGTGTAGCCTTCTCATCTGTGCCCCTGGAGGATTGAACTAAGCCAGGAGGATTGAACATGTTTCTGCAGGTCTCTGGACCCCTCAAGAGGCCAGTGTAGATGGAAGTGTGGGGGGATCCCATCATAGATTCATTTTAGGGAGTGTTTCACTATGACACAAGTATTTCATTGCCTCATGCCTTATTCTTCAGAAATGTAATTCTGAACAAGGACAGATAACTTTATTTTGGGAGTTCCCTGTGTGCGCATGAGCTTTTTGTCCCGGCTATGAGAATCTATATGGATTTCATCCCATCTTTTATTTCTATTAATTAAAATAGATGGAGGTTTGAGGCTTGTCAAATTCCATACTGTCAGAAAGAAGGTCACTTAGATGAATGAATCAGCCTAACTGGGCACCAGCTCCACCCCCGGCAGCCGAACATTCCTGCGGTCCCCAAGTCAGGGGCCCGGAACCCACCTGGCTGCGAGTGAACTGCATTCAGTAATTTCAGATAAAAGCTGTGAGCAACCACTTCTCTCCAGAAGAGTGACTCACAAGTCTGGTCCAGGCCTTTTTATAAAATCAGCTTTTAAAAAACACTGTGTTGTTTTCTGGTGACTGAGGTAATCCATAGATGTTGAGGGGTGGCCCCTGGGGATGTGACCAGGAGGAAATCCTTGTCTTGGGTGCTGTGGCCGCTGCTCTCCCCAAATGTGAGGCTGCGCTGCACCCCAAGGGCAGGGACTGTGATGTGTTGGCTGCTGGGCTTTTGCCGGGCGGGGGGGCTATAAAAGTAACAGTCTTTTTTCTGGGCCAGAATCTGGACAAATTGAAATGTAAAACAAAGGAGCCGGAAAGTTGGAAATTCATATGTCGCCTTTCTAGAGCTTTTGCGAGTGATTGGAGGTGGAGGTGGTAGGTTGCACTTGGCGATCTGGGGCACTGACAACACTGAGCATCAGTGGGTGTGTGGTGCTCTGGTCCCTCATTAGCTGGAGGAGGTACAGCCCTCTCCTTTGCCTTTCCTGGGTCCCCACTTAGCCTACACAGCCACCAGCCTATGCCTTCCTGCCACCAAGACCTCAGCTTCTATAGGCATCCCTTCTCTGTAGACTCTTCACAGGAGGAGGCTCATTTTTTCAAGGCTGGCAGGAGAGGGTGTCTGTGGTCAGGAAGGAAGGTCCAGGTCCTCCTTGAGTCAGACCCGCCCAGGATCATTTCCCCTCCAGTTAACAAAGTTAACTGATTAGGTACCTCAATTCCATCATCAAGACCTCTTCACGGTTGCTGTGAAATAACCAGATCATGGGCAACAGACCTGTCACATTCAGACTTTATGGCCACACTCAAGGAGGGAAGATTTATATGATGTGTGGATCACAGGCCAGGAATCTAGGGGCAGTCTTGGAATTAATTCTGCCTCCCCAGGTGGAAGTAATTACACTCCCCTCCTGGGTCACGAGAAGAGTCTTCTGCGCCAATGGGAACTCGGTGCACGTGTCTCCTCCTTCCTGCCTTCATGCTGAGCGCATGAAGTGCAGGCACCCAGTAGCCATTTCTTAACTACTCTGTGTCCTTTCTTACTCAAATCATCTCAACTTTGGCCTGATTGCTGGTATTTTTCTCTTCAACTAAGTTAAGAGCAAAAGATGTTGGAAATAAGCAGGAGAGTGTAACAGCACAATCCATTATTGTTTCCATTTTGCAGGCTATTTTCAGGCAGTTTGATTTGCAAATTTCCATCCCTGTGAATTTTCTGGTTTGAGACTGCTCTGGAAAACATTAACAGGGAAGGACAGGTTGCAACAGTATCTCCCAGAGTTTAGCAGCTTTATTATTGCCAGCTTGGGACATGTGTGTGCCTGTGTGCATGTGTGTGTGTTCCATGTGAGTACACATCAATATGCTTGCATGTTCTGTGTGTGGTGTTATGCATATGTGTATACACTGTGCAATGCGTATATTACTGTGTGTATATGTGTGTGCACATGTGTGCATGCATGTGTATGCACTGTTGCTGTGTGCATGTGTATTTGCTGTGTGCACGTGGTGTATGCACTGTTGTGTTGCTGTGTGCATGTGTGTGTATGTACTGTTGTATGCATATGTGCACATGTTCATGCATGAGTGTGCATGTGCATATGTGTGCATGCACCATGTTGCTGTGTGCTTTTGTATTTGCTGTGTGTATTACATGTATATATATGCACATGTGTGCATGTATACAGTGTGCATGTATATATGCACTGTGTTGCTGTGTGCATTGAGCGTATGTGTGTGCATGTATGTGTATGCACTGTGGTGGTGCTATGTGCATGTGCATCTGTGCACATGCATATGTGTGCATGTACACATGTGCATGTGTATATGCTCTGTGTTGCTCTGTGTGGGTATGTGGATGTTCATTTGTGTGCATGTGCACATGGATGTATATGCATGTGCACATGTGTGCATGCACTATGTTGCTGTGTGCATGTGCAAGTGTGTGCATGCACATGTGCATGTATGCCTGTGCACACGTGTGTATGCACTGTGTTGCTGTGTGCATGTATGCATGTGTGTGCACATGTATGCGTGTGTGTGCACTTGCATATGCCCTGGGTGTACCATCTCTCATGTACCACCTCCTCTTCCTGCAGTCTGCTGTGGAGTGTAGTGGCCTCCTGAGGACCCTCCACGGCCTGGAGCAGGTGCATTTGAGGCGATCTCTGGCTCTGCAACAGGAAGAAGACTTTGCCAAGGCACACAGGCAGCTGGCCATCTTCCAGAGAAATGAACTGCACAATATCTTCTTTACCCAGATAAAAAGTGCTGTTTGCCAAGGGGAACTGAAGCCAGAAGCTGCTAAAGTGCTGCTGCAGGATTACTCTGACATCCAGGTGAGGCCTCAGATCAGGCCGGCGGCAGCGGGAACCTAACTTTCCTGGGTGGTGCCAGTGAGTTCTCCTCTCCTGGAGTCAGTTCTCTCTTCCTCTCGTTGTGGACCTGTGAGCTAAACACCTTTTCCTTCTGCCCTTGAAGTATGAAGTGTGAAGCACAGTCCTGGGATTCAAGCCCACTTGGATTTGAGTTCCAGTTCCCCCAGATGTCAGCTCTGTGAATGTAGGCAAACTGCCTGCCTTCCTGCAGCCCCAGGTTCCTCTCCTGTAGAATGGGTATAATAGAGCTGAGGCAAGGAAAGCCTGTGTTTGGCACGATATACCTTTAATACACATAGCAATGAAAAATACGTATGTGTGTGTGTGTGTGTGTGTGTGCATCAGCATATCCCTGGGGTGGGCATCTGCATATGGATATGCCCCGGTGACTCTGTGTATGTTCTTGTGTGTCAGCCCAAGTGTGAAGATTATCAATCCAAATGGAATAAATGTCATTAATGACAGCCAAAAGTTTATCCAAGGCCATCACCATTGCTGTGGGATTTCTCAGCCCTGCATGGGGTACTTTATACGCACATGTGCACACCCAGAGTGAAATTGCTGGTGTGCAGACCTGCAGCAGACCTCTGATCCTGGCACAGGCCTGGTGGGTGAGGGCTGTGAGGAGCAGGGCGGTGCCAGAGGAGACAAAGCAACCATCCCCAAAAGCCTCTTGCACATGAGCCTTCCAGGGTGAGAGCGCAACTCTCGGGGCACCCCGAGCATGAAGAGGACAAGCCAGCCTTTCCCTTTTGCTCTAGGTTTTTCCTACTCAAACCTCAGTGAGAGTGAATAGAGTAAGAATCCTAATCTATCCCTAGTTAGGCATCCACACCTCAAGGTATCACGTAGGTATTGATGGATTTTGCAGTCAGTTTTTTCTCCTCATGATGGGCAGTGGCTGGCTCTCAACACCAGGCATGCGAGCTAGGAAGAACGCGGATTGTTAGTAATAATGGAGTCAAGAATGAGACTTCCGTGGGTGATAATGGTAGCCCGGCACAGGTGTCTTGGACTCTAGCTGCTGGAGTATTAGAAGATGTCAGCTGTGAGTCTCCTTATGTCATGGGCGCCAAGTCGGCCAGCAGTTCACATGGACTGTTTCGTGGAGAATACAAGTATTGCCTCAGTGTTCCTGTTTTATGGTTTCTGTTGCCAGTGAGTCAGGGACACACCATCATTCAGCCACATCTGACTGACCATTCCGCCTTTCACTGTCTAGACAGGGCACATTCCCAGGTGTCAAGAACTGGAGGTATCACAGCTTTGGAGAGAAAACTCTCTGTGGCATCACCTGTATCTTGTTGAACAGAGCATTGATCTGCTTTGTGACCCATTGCAGGGTCGGTATTCTCATGGATGAGAGAAGACAGCAGAGCCAGTTAGTGGGATAATGCCACTTGGGCTAATGTTTTATTTACTGCTGCTCTAATTATTATGCCCCTGGTTACAGCTGCACTTTGGAGCAGCTTACTATGATGTTAGCCACAGGTCCTGGAATTAGATTACTGATTTCAAATCCCTGCTCGGCCATCTACCAGCAGTGCAATGTGGACTCAGTTTCCTCATCTGTGAAATGGGGATAACAGTACTGTCTCTCTAGATTAAGTTAAATAAGGTGAGAAACACTCTGAGCCCAGTGCCAGGCCCAGAGAATACACCCAGGGTAAGGTAAGTTATTACTGTCTTGTGTTTGGTTGGGTTTTGTCATCTTGTCGTCTGTCCCTTCCACAAGTGTGAAAGTTCTGGGGGTCAGGGCTGATGGCTGATTTATCCCAGAATGTCACCACCTGTGCTGGTGCTATGTTTTAAGAACCCCATGGGCAAAGGCTGAGCAGCTGCGTGAGGTTTGCATCCCCTTTCCTAGGGCAGTAAAGTTGTTTGAACAACTCCTCACTCTCTAGGTCTAGAATCCACTTTTCCAAGCTCTCATTTCTTATTAGTATATAATTTTCTTCTAAGCTTTTGTTAAGGGTAGGCCTGTTTGGGTGCTAATCCTCGTGCTTCTGTGCCTATGTGTTTTCTTTAGGAAGGAAATGTATTATTTTATATGTCTAAAAAGAATATTCTCTAAATTTTAATTAGGCATATTTTCTTGATTTTTTTTAAACAGGAGAAATTAGAAGAGCTGATGGATTTTTTCCAGGCTAGTAAGAGATACCATCTAAGTAAAAGGTTTGGCCACAGGGAGTACTTGGTTCAGAACATGCAATCATCAGAGATCCGTGTACAAGGCCTTCTGAGTGCCGCTGATGCTCAGCTGACCCTGTTCATCCAGAAACATGAGAGGTAAGACCCAAAAGCCATCCCCGATGGTGTACATGAACCACCTTGCCCCACTGTCCTCATCAGAGACCATCTATTACCATTCTGTCAGTGAGTGCCTGGTCACTCCTTACTTTCTCCTTAAGAAGAATTCTCTAGGGGCGCCTGGGTGGCTCAGTTAGTTAAGCGTCTGCCTTCAGCTCAGGTCATGATCAGGGGGGAGTCTGCTTCTCCCTCTCCCTCTGCTGCTCCCCCTGCTTTTGCTCGCTCACTCTCTCTCTCTGTCAAATAAGTAAAATCTTTCCTAAAAAAAGAAGAATTCTCTAGTTGTAAGCACCCTTTGCGTTTGCAGAATCTTAAAAACATACGTAATAGTTGAGACAGCCATCCATTGAACCTTCCATGTGTCCATCATTCAACCTCAGTGGCCAATCCTGATGTCACTCGACATGCTCACCCGGAGTTATTTTAAAGCAAATAGCCAGCGTTTCACTGAGAGATCAGTGGTGAGGCTTAGGTGAGCTGTGTAATGAGAGAGCCCGCTTCTCCTTGAGCTTGGCCACTCTGCTGGCTCTTGCATTCACCTTGGGAGTGAAGCCTAAATACACCGACTCTTGACTTGCATTGTCCATGGTTTTTCTCTGCAGCCCCAGGGTACCACGTGGGTGGTGGTGATGCAGGTTGGCATCAGGGCAGCCTCCGCCCCTCTAAGACATTTCTTCCCAGATTGTCTTGGAGGCACTTAATAGCAGACAATGACATTTATTCTTTTCAGTTATGAGAAGCTCTTAAATAAATAGATGCATGACTCCAACGTTGTCTTTCCCAGGACAGTCTGTGGTTTTGTGAGTTGATTGTGCTACCTTGGTAATTTTATTAGGACTCTGCGGCTCTCTTGCCCTATTTAATGAGGATTCTATGAGGTGCAAATTATGTGAACGCTTGCTACCCAAAGATGCTAATGAATTTGTCACTGCAGTTGCTTTGACATTCCTGATTAATTTTCACTCAAGTGAAAGAAACAGTTCCTTGACTTGAATTGAAGCACCCGACAGCTGGTTGTACTGTTGTGAGCAGTTACCAGGGATGTGTGGTTTACTTCTCATTTTTAAATTCTATTTTTAAAAGTTAGTACAGGGATACCTGGGGGCTCAGTCGGTTAAGCATCCGACTCTTGATTTTGGCCCAAATTGTGATCTTGGGGCTGTGAGATCAAGCCCTATGTCAGGCTCTGTGCTCAGCTCAGAATCTGCTTGAGATTCTCTCCCTTTCCCCCTCAGACCCCCCCCCCCGCCCCTCTACCCACCCATGTGCTCGCTCTCTCTCAAATAAATACTTTAAAAAATCAAATAAATTAGGAGTTGGCACAGACTTATATTTCTAAAGCGCATATCCACCATTCATTCATTTACTTATTCATTCCTTCAAGAAGCTTCCGCGGACATTTACTCTGTGCCGAGCAGGGAGCCCACCCAGCCCCTCAATGCAGACAGACTGGGAATAGCAGTGGTAATCGTGGTAATACCAGACTGTGTCAGTCAGGATTGTCCAGAAAAACAACCAAAAAGGTAGAGAGGAGGGATTGGCACAGGTAATTACAGAGGCTGAGGACTCCCACCACCTGCCATGTGCATAATAGAGACTCTGGGAAGCCAGCAGTATTGTTCGGTCTCAGGCCAAAGGCTTGAGAACCAGGGGATCCCAGTCCGAGAGCAGGAGAAGGTGAGATGAGACAAGAAAAAGGAAAACCTTTTGTTCTATTTGGGCCCCTACTGGATTGTCTGGTGCCTGGTCCCCACTGAGGAGGATGGTCTGCTTTACCGAATTCCCCTGATTCAAGTGCTCACCTCTCCTGGAAATACCCTCTCAGGCACACACACCAGACACAGTGTTTAATGTGGGTACCCTGTGGCTAGCCAGCTTAACGTGAGGGATGAACCCCACACAGTATTTCCTGCACTTACTTCTTGGATTTTGACGGATTTTGACAAGCCCGTCACCAGGAATTCCAAACCCATCTCCTCTTGGCAAGCCACACCTGGAGCGCCACTTTTTCCCAAAACTCTTGCCCAGTCTGCCCAAACAGGCAGCTTCGGACAGTCTTTCTGTGCATGTCTGGAGTGGCGCCGACACCCCCACTTACTGTGTTCTGGGAACGTCTTAGCTGCCCGTTCTGCTCCTGCTCCTTCAGGGGAAAGACTTTCTGACCAGACCAAAGGAATAGAGAGCTGAATGTCCAGCCACAGCAGCCATCAGGCTGAGGGAGGGTTTGGAGAGTGTGTCAACACCCCCATGTCTCTCCTAGAGCAGGGTACCTGGATGAAGAGCAGATGGAGGCGCTGCTGGAGCGCGCTCAGACGGAAGTTTTTTCCATCAAACAGAAGCTGGACAATGACTTAAAGCAGGAGAAGAAGAAGCTGCACCAAAAATTAATCCTTAAGAGAAGACGAGAGATGCTGCAAAAAGTATGTAAGCCATTGTACCATCAATGCTTTGGGTGATCATCCTGAGCTGCCACCAGGCGCCTGGCACCACTGGGACTCTCCCTGGGAGAGCTGGGATCCAGAGCGGTGCTGGGCAGGGTCACCCCAAGCCACATACGGAGAGTGACAGAGGTTGCTAGAACACACCCTCCAGAAGGTTCTGTGGGTCCTGTCTGGCCTCGGCAAAGCAGCAAGTGGTGGTGCGCTGGTCCTGTCTGTCTGCACTGGGAGCGAGGGGGAGGTGGGAGTGTAGAATGACCACAGGGGGAACCCTGATGCCCACAGAGGGCCTACTCATCCCTGTAGCCAGTGTCTCATTTATCCTTACGTTAACCTCATGAGGTCACTATTACTGTTTTCTCCTTTCTTTTTTTTGTTTTGTTGAAGACACTGAAGTTTAGAGAGATTATGTGTGTCAGTTCGAGTTGACTGGGGGCTTCCGAAGAACAGATTTATCTGCCATAGCTCAGGAAGCTGGAAGCCAGAGGTCAGGGTGCCAGCATGGTGGGCTCCGTGAGGACCCTCTTCTGGGCTGCAGACGGCCGGCTCCCTGCCATGTCCACACATGGTAGAAGGGGTGGGGGAGCTCTGTGGGGCCTCCTTTGTAAGGGCACTAATCCCATCTACAAGGGCTCCACTCTTATAACCCAGACACCCCCCCAAAGGCCCCACCTCCTGATGCCATCACATCAGGTGTTAGGTTTCAAGGTGTGAACCCTGGGAGGGATGCCAATATTCATATTGTGGTGTTAAGCAGTATGGCCATTGGCCAAATATCTAGGAAGTGGTAGACATGGGGTTGAGCCCAAGCCCATGTGACTTCAATCCCTAACCCCCTCTGCTATTTGCCCACCTTGGGAGAGGCTAGACCAACAGGGAGATATGAACATGCATGCTCATGGGCTCACTTCACCCATAAACTGAGTCCTGAAGAACCGATCTGCTCTGATGTGTAGGAGGCTGGGATGGGTGTCACAGGTGGTAGAGAGGCATCTTGTTTAAAGGGAAGTGCTCTTGTAAGAGTCTACTGCTGTGCTGGGTGACACCGAGGCCTTGACCAACTAGAACGGATGAGGGGGGCGGGGGCTGGAGGGAGCTGGTCCGAGGGGGCCCATCATGCCAGGCTGAAGGTTCAGTGGGGGACAGTAAAGGGTCTTCAGGAAGAGAGGGACACAATCAAATGTGGGATGTAGGAAGCCCATTTAGGAGCAGCCTGTGGGGTAGAGATGGAGGAGCCTGGAGGTGCAAACCCATGGGAGGCCCTAGTGCTTGGGGTGTGGGACCTGATCAGAGCGTCAACATGGCAGGACAGGTCCAGAGGATTTCTGAGGTGTATGCACTAATACTTCGTATTGTCTGGCCCCATTCCAGATGGAGGGAAAGGGATGCAGATTCACATTTTAATTTGATCCCTAGAAACTCTGCTTTTTATGATTAAGTTTTGATCCCAACATAAAGCCAGGATTCTCACCACCCAATCCTTGACCATCACCTTGTCCATCTCCCCCGGCTAAAGGATGACATCAGTGGGGCCCAAGGCCACCTTTCTCTCATGATCTGGCCTGATTCAAGGTTAGGATCTAGAAGGATGGGTGAACGGCAGAGACTCTAGCAGTCCTCTGTGAGTATCGTTTCTTGCTCCTGCTTCTGATCAGTCTGTGAGTAGCACAGATGTAGGATGTAGCTCCACAGAGGCGGAGGTTTCCGCCGTCTCCCTGGCACGGAGGACAACTGGTAGGTGCCTGATGAATGGTGCTAGAATGGTGACACTCTTTGGCCACCTGGACCATCCCATGTCCTCACAGAACAGAACAGAGACTGTCTGAAAATGCTATGATAAATACCAGCGCTATGGACATCTTTATGTGTGTCCGCATTTCCTCCTCTGCCTGTGTTCTCTCCCTATATCTTAACCTGCCTAGCCTGAGGTGTGACCTCCCTCTTGGGTCTCACGGGATCTCCTTCCTGAAAGGCCTCCTCTGACCTCCTCATTTAAATTGTCTGTCACAGATCTCAGGATGTTTTTTCCCCTTATAAGCTCATAAGCCCCAGGTCCTTGGTGCCCAGGACACAGAATGATTGCAGACATTCATTGACATGAACGCTGTACTGGGCCCTCCTCTCACAGCTACACACATGCTAAATGACTCATGCAATCCTCACAGCTCCTCTGTGGGGTAGATCCTATCATTGGCCCCGTTTTATGGATGAGGGTTAGATGTTCCTCATCTTGTCCACGGAGGAGCCAGGGCTGGAACCCAGTGGTCTGTTCTTGGGTTTTTCCTGCCCAATAAATGTGTGTTCAATACACATTCAACAAATGGAGCCCTCACTATATTTTGGGTTATTTTCTTTCTTTCTTTCTTTCTTTCTTTCTTTCTTTCTTTCTTTCTTTCTTTCTTTCTTTCGAGAGAAAGCAAGTGTGAGCAGACGGGGTGGGCAGAGGGAGAGAGAGCATCCCAAGCAGACTCCTCACTAAGCAGGAAGCCCAACATGGGACTGGAGCTCACGACCCTGAGATCATGACCTGAACCGAAATCAAGAGATGGTGCGCGCTCCACTGGCTGAGCCCCCCAGCAGCCCTATTTTGGGCTGCTTTCTTAAGGATAGTTTTCTAAGTGTGAGGTGGTTGGGAGAAGACCGCTAGCACTCTGCCTCCACCGCAGGTTTCCATGGGGTTTCCCAGAGGCCTGTGCATGCAGGGGCTGTCCCCACTGACATGTCCTCTCTGAAACCCCTCAGCACAAGGAACAGAGGAAGGAGCAGCTGTCCCTGGGGGAGGCCCTCCGAGCCGCCGAGGACGCCAGCCAGTACCTGGGCCAGTGGGGGCACCTGTTAGCGGAGCATGGCGCCGCACTGGAGGAGCTGCAGGAGCGTCTGGACCAGGCCGCCCTGGACGACCTCAGGACCCTGACCCTCTCACTGTCCGAGAAGGCCACGGAGGAGCTGCGGCGCCTGCAGAACTCGGGGATGACCCAGGAGTTGCTCAAGCGCAGTGTGCCCTGGCTCTTCCTGCAGCAGATCCTGGAAGAGCACAGCCGGGAGCTGGCAGCCCGGGCCCGGCAGCTAGAGGCTGAGGAGAGGGACAGGGACCAGGAAGGCGTCCAGAGCGTGCGGCAGAGACTGAAGGACGATGCTCTGGAGGTCTCCACAGAGGAGCAGGCCGAGCTGAGACGCTGGGAGCACCTGATCTTCACGTGAGCACCCTGCGTGTGCCCTAACTCTCCCCTACCTGCCCCGAGGGAGGGTCCTGGCCTTGCCTGTGGGGACAGCGGGAACTGCACCAGCGGAGGTTGATGTCAGTTCCTGAGCCCCATGAACTCGCAGCCCAGGGGAGGGGGCCACCTAGGGTCACTGTGAGCAGCCAGGGTGGGTGGGAGGCAGGCTTTGTAGCAAGAAGACAGGGAGGGGCCCTGGGTCCCACGGGAGGATGTGACTGGTGGGGAGCTGGGACCTGCTGCTCCTGTATCAGCAGAAACTGCATCTGGTCCCCACCAGCAGAAGTTCGGCTGATGAGGGGCCTTATCCCTGGGAGCAGAGTGGGGAGGAGAACTAGCAGTGAGGCCATTCCGAGCCCACGCAGCTGTCAGCACCGTGTGATGTTGGGCCATAGTGTGAGGCCTTACCCTTGCCCTCTCTTCACTGGCCCCTTCCCTCATTTACTGATCTGGTGCTTGGGTTCATTGTTTCTTTTTTGATTAGAGAACCATATAATGACATCTGTCTCTGAGCAGCATGTAGGGGCCACAGCTGGCTAACTGTCCTGGTGTTGTGACAAGAAAACATTGGATAAGTGGTACAGCTACTGTTTTTAATGACAGAGGGGTGGGGCATCTGGGTGGCTCAGTGGTTGAGCATCTGCCTTTGGCTCAGGACGTGATCCCAGGATCCTGGGATCAAGTCCCACATCAGGTTCCCTGAAGGGAGCCTGCTTCTCCCTCTGCCTGTGTCTCTCTGACTCTCTTTCTGTGTCTATCATGAATATACATAAATAAAATCTTAAAGAAAAAACGATAGAAGGGTGCTGTGGAAGCAGTGAGGCGCAGCTGAAGTCACATGCCAGAGCTCCACAGCCCTGCCCTTCCTGGCAGCATTCGTCAGCTCTTGTGTGGATGAGATTGGTGTGGCCCAAATGGGACACCTTTTGTGGTGTAACAGAGACCGACAAAGCTTTTGGCAGTCAGTTGAGGCTGGCTGATCAGATTGGAAGCTGAAGGAGCTCCAAACAGGGCTAGTATGGGGGCTCTAGGGAGGAGTGAGATGTGGCCAGTATTGACCAGAACGCCTAGATTTGAATCCCAGTGTCACTGCCAAGTGTCCGAGTATAGGAGAGTTACTTAACTTTTGAGCCTCATGTGTCTTGCTTTAAATGGCAGAACTAAATCATTTAGGGTGCTTCTAGCATCACGCCATACTATCAGGTTGGTGACAGGTGAATAAAATATTTTATAAGAAGGGGTCAGGGGGTAAGTGCTTCTAGTCTTGATTCAGTGGCTTGGTGATTCCATCAAGGAACCAGTCCTGACGGTCTTTCTGCTTCAGTATCCTCAGTGTGCCCCCTTGGTGTTTGGGCTCATCCCCTCATGGTTTTAGGATGGCTGCTGTGGCTCCAGGTATCACACTCATCATCTCTTTTTAACATCTGAGGCATCACCTCATCTGATACCATTGGTTGGGACTAAACCACAGGCCCCTGCATAAACTATTCACCAGCAAGGAGAATGAAGGACCATGACTGTCCAGACCAGAGGGCTGTACACTTTGTAAATGAAGTGCAGATAAGTGTAATCTCTGAGGGCTACAGGGTTTCTCTTGAAACTACTCAGCTCTGCCATGGTAGTGAGAAAGCAGCTATAGACGGTCTATAAACTAATGAACTTGACTGTGTTCCAATAAAACTTTATTAACAAAAACAGGCCGGGGACTGGATTTGGTCTGTAGGCCATAGTTTGCCAATTCCTGCCTTATACCAGTTGTGGCATCCCCCGGGACTGTGAGGGATGGTCCTGTCCCCAACATTGTCGGAGGGCAACCCTTCTACACAAGCACTGAGCTACTAGGAGTAAGGAAGTAGCTCTGGGTTAGGTCGTCGGTCATGTCTAACAAGATGCCACCTTCGCAGCATCGATGAGGGAGTGTATGAGTTAATATATTTAAATCTTTTAACATGACCCTTGATGTGGTTCGTAAGTAGTAGCTGCTGCCATCATTCCTGTGCTGGAGAGCTCAGATGATCAGAAGGAGAGCAGACACCTAAGGAGGTGATCATGACAAAGGAAGCATGGGCAGGTCACCGTACCGGGTACAGCGGAGGGTCCGGATCATTGCCGGGCTCCCAGGGACATACACTGTGTGTGTGCCAGCCACCGACCTGGTACTGGGAGCCAGAGATGAGCGGGCACAGGGCATTGGTGCTCTGCTGAAAGGGGGCAAGACCCAGGGAGGAGCAGCCTTGATAGGAGGTCCTGGTCCTTATCTGGGTGTGACATGGGGAGACCAGTGTGACTGGTGTGAAGGAATAAAGTTGAGAGCCATTGCCAGTAACGCAGGGGAAGTAACCAATAACCACCATCTACTCAGTCTGTTTATTTAGAGCAGCTAAGTCACTGTGTCCTTCTAAGGACACGGTTGTACCCCTTTGGCAATGGCAGAAAGCCTCTGCTCCCTTTCCCAAACAGACCTTCCAATCAGTATCCCTTAAAATTGCTTTTCCCTTCAACAAACCAACCAGCCAGCCAACCCAGAAATGTAAGCAAACAGACAGACCTGAACAAACCGTTCAAGCAAAGAAGCAAACAAAACAGAAGCCCATTTAGTATCCTGTTCTGAGTATAGACACCTTCACAGTTTAAGCTGAACCTTCGGCACAGCGTAATCCTGAACCAACCCAGAGCCCTGTTTCTTGGCACAGGTTGCATGGACAGGAGTGTGCAGGGGATGCTGTGGGACGGGGCAGGGGCAGCAGGAGGAGAGTGAGTCCTTTCCAGCCTATCCACCCAGCCGGTCCACCTCCCCTCTCTGCTGGGCCAGCACGCTGGGTGCCGGGCATCAGTGGTCCCTCCCACCTGCCCCCTTTGGGGACACCGGTGCCAGAGCCTCTTCCTGCCACACGCACCCTTCCTTGGCAGTGACCTCTGGTGGAATAGGAGCTGCCTGGCTTCAACCATTTCCTCTCCTCCTGCACAGGGCTCTTCCCCAGGATTGAGCTGGCCACCGGGGAGAACAGGTCCCCCTCTTTTTGCAGAGAAGGTGCCACCTCTGGGCTCTTTCTCATCTCTGTCTCTATGGCTCTGTCCTCGTTCACTTCCTGGTCTTTGTTACTGTTCGGTTTTCTTGAGCGCACAGGATGCATCTTCTCTCCGTAAAAATCAGATCCTTCATCACCACTTCTTATTCCCACGAATTGTTCTCAGCAGTAATGACTCGGCGCAACCCACATTGCACCAAAGTCTCTCTTTACACACTTTGGATTGCTTTGAAGCATGTGAATTAGACTTGACATTCCCATTACCAGATGGTCATTTTCTGCAACTCCATTTGGATCCGTTTTGCAAAGAATATTACCAGAGCTGCCGCTGATTTAGTCATTCACCGAGAAAAGAGAGCTCTCATCTTGCTATCAGAAAACTCTTTATGATTTTTCTAAGGGTTAAAGAGGCTCAGGCAACGATGCCCACGATGTGCATCTGCTCGTATACTTTGCTGATTTGAGATTCCAAAAGGTTGCAGCCTTTATTTTTGAGGCATTAGGTAAAAATGGCTTTTGCACAATAGTTTTGAAACACATTTTTAGAAGCTTTCCGACTTCAGGCAGGATGGAGTTGCTGTAAACCTGGTTGGGTAAAGTAGGAATTAATAAGGATGCATGTTTTTTGCTAGGGAAAGCATGTCTTTGAGATTCTTTCCTGAACTCCTGCCTAGATTTTAAACTCCTTGGGGGCTAAGACCCTGCCCATCTCCTGTGTTTCTGGCTTATCTGGTTGCCTGCCCAGCAGAAGATTGAGGCCAGACCACACAGGGCCCATCGGCTTGAAGATGGGCAGGAAGGATGACTCAGTCATTTCAGAGTGGCTCTCATGGGATTCCCCGTACCCGCAAACACAGGGGCAGTGGTTCTCCAAGAGGTCAAGTACAAAGGAGCAGCTGCTGTTTGCTGAGGTTCTTTTAAAAAATATTGGTGGACCCCACATAGTGAGAAACCCAAGATGGGGTGTCAGGACATGGGCCTGGGGCCTTCAGACCATGTCTAGCTGGAGGTCCGAGTCAGCTGGAAGGTTCTATTCTATTTCCAGGGAAGAACATTCTAGCTCAGCTCCAGTCCCACACTCCCATGTTGAGATTTGGGCATGGCAGGGCTGGCCATGGTCTCCCATGGTCTTCCTGCAGGTATGTCTGCATTTAAAGCAGCCACAGGACATATTTTATGCTGTTATTCTGGACATTGCCAGAATAACCAAGCAAATCTGTGTCTGTCTACAGAGAGTATTTGTCAGACGAACAAGTGAACAGACACGTGTGACCCAAAGCAGGAGGGGGAGAGGAGGCTTCTCCCTGACTTGCTCTGCTCCTGGCTCTGGGCGGAACTTCTGTGCAGGGATCCCCAGCAGACGTCCCCTTACATCTCTCTGGACAGGTGGGACAGTGAGCCTGTGCCAGCCGCCCCCGTAGAGTGGGCTGTGGACCTTGTCAGAAAGGAAGAGTGGGAGGATCCTTCAGTCTCATCTGTAAACTGAGGACCGAGTTGCAGAAAAGATTGGCAATGATGTAGGTAAATGCAATCTGTTTCCTGGGGCTGCCACCACAAAGTAGCACGAACAGGGAGGCTTCACACGACAGGAAAGTATTCTCGTGATGTTCTGGAGGCCCGAACTCTGAAATCAAGGCGTCCACAGGGCCAGGCTCCCTCTGAAGACACTCAGACAGGATCTGTTCCTTGTCCCTCTTTTAGCTTCTGGGGCTGCCCCCAGCCTTGGCATCCATCAACTCCCTCACCCCACACTGTGCCTCTCTGGTCCAGAGCCCTTCCCCTGTGTCTGGGTCTGTCTTTGCTCCTGGTGAGTTGGATTAAGGGCTCATCCTACTCCATTATGATCTCATCTTATCTTACTTTCACATCAGCAAAGACCCTGTTTCCAAATAGGATCACATTCCATAGGTACTCGGTATTAGGACTTGATGGTTCTCGGGGGACACAGGTCATCCTTTACCGATAAATCGTTTGGCTCATGCCCAGGGTGGAATGGGTTTTCTCTGAGCAATGCCTGTCAGTCATGATCCGTTAAGACCCAGTGCCAGGCCCCTCTGGCTCCTTGTCCTCCTGAGCTGAGTCAGGCATCTCTCCTCCAGGCCACTGGCCCTTACATAGTGTGCTGCTGGGCAGGCTAGGTAGATGATGCTTTGTTTGCATGTCTGTGTCTAAAGCGAACGCGGGCTCTCTCCCAGGTCAGGGCAGCTGGGAGGCCTCTTGCCTACCCACAGACCCCCTCACAGCCCTGCTTCATCCAGCTGCAACTTTTTTTTTTTAAAGACTTTATTTATTTATTCATGAGAGACACAGAGAAAGAGGCAGAAACATAGGCAGAGGGAGAAGAAGGCTCCATGCAGGGAGCTCAATGTGGGACTCGATCCTGGGAGTCCAGGATCACGCCCTGAGCCGAAGGCAGACACTTAACTGCTGAGCCACCCAGGTGTCCCTCCAGCTGCAACTTTGCTCCAGCATGGTGGTGCGTCCCTTGCAGGATACGTTAGGTGCTCAGGGGATTCCTGTGGAATCATGGTTAAAGACATGATGGGTTTTTCCAAATGTAGATTTAATGAATGGAGTTTGCTCTTTGAATTCCCAGTTTCTCCACCCCCGGCACCCCCTGCCCACCACCCGTTTCCTCTTTTTATTTTTCATCTTAATTATTTATTATTTTTTAAAGATTTTTATTTATTTACTCATGAGAGACACAGAAGGCAGAGACATAGGCAGAGGCAGAGCGGGCTCCTTGCAGGGAGCCTGATGTGGGACTCGATCCCAGAATTCTGGGATCACACCCTGAGCCCAAGGCAGACGCTCAACTGCTGAGCCACCCAGGTGTCCCATCATTTTCATTTTTTAATTTTATTTATTTGAGAGAGAGAGAGAGAGTAAGTATGAGTTGGGGGAAGGGGCAAAGGGAGAGGGAGAAGCAGACTCCCTGCTGACCTGGAAGCCCAATGTGGGGCTTGGTCCCAGGATCCCAGGATCATGATTTGAGCTGAAAGCAGATGCTTAACCTACTGAGCCACCTAGGCACCCCTTTTTAAATTAAAAAAATTTTTTTTAATTTAAATTCAATTTAGTTAACATAGTACGTTATTAGTTTCAGAAGTAGAAGTCAAGGATTCATCAATTGCATATAACACCCAGTGCTCATCACATCACATGCCCTCCTTCATGCCCATCACCCCGTTATCCCATCCCCTGCCCACCTCCCCTCCAGGGACTCTTAGTGTGTTCCCAGAGTTAAGAGTCTCTTATAGTTTGTCTCCCTCTCTTTCTTGTTTGTCCAGGAAGCTCTGCTCCTCGGCCTTCTCCCTGTCTGAAGAGGAGCTGCTCAGGATGAGGCAGGAAGTTCATGGCTGCTTTGCTCAGATGGACAGGAGCTTGGCTCTGCCCAAAATCCGGGCCCGAGTCCTGCTGCAACAGTTTCAGACTGCCTGGCGAGAAGCAGAGTTCCTGAGGCTGGACCAGGCCCTGGCTGCCCCTGGGCTGCAGGTAAGAAGGGTGTCCTGGCTGCTACTGATTGTAGACATGGGCATTTCCCCGCCCCTGACGCTGTGGGCTCTGGCCCTGCTGCCCACCCTGGGCTCCTCTCTTCTCACTCTGCTCTGCAGCCAGCTACTCTTGGAACTGCCAAGCTTGTCCTAACCAGCCAGACCCCCCTACCCAGGCCCTGCACTTCAGTCGCTCCCAGCTCACACCTGCACCCTCCTCCTGGGCCTGGCCCCAGGCAGATGAGCACCACCTGGCATGAGAGGTCTCTTTCCCTCCTGCTCCCTCAGCCACGCCCAGTGACCGAGTCTGGATACAGAAGCCTGGGCCCTTCTATAAGTAGTATGAGGAGGATGCTCACCTCAACTCAGGTAGGTCAGGAAAGGGAACCTCTCACACTGGGCCTTGTAGCATGAGGATGGACAGCTGTTTTTTTTTTTTTTTTTTTTTTTTGAGTACCTGTCAGGTGCCTGAGAGGCAGACCTTTCTTGGGTGCCGTATTTGCTCTGGAGCTGCCCATGGAGCAGTCAAGGCTAGACTTACCTGAGCACCCCCTCCCCAGCCCTGCATGGCCTTTTTCCTTTCCTCACCTGGTTCCCTCACTCCCCACATGTTGCTCCGAGCTCCTCTCTTAGGAGACCATGTGCACCCCATCCCCATCTCTGCTTCTGCCTCTGGGGCACCCAACCTAAGACAAGGCCTTTGGAACTTGCCATTTCTTCTACCAGGAACACGCTTCCCCTAGAACATCCAGGGCCATCTTTGTGGCCTATTCGAGGCTCCACTTAACTGACCCCTGCAGAGGTCTGCCCTGAGCACCCGTCCAGAAGACCCCCCTCTGCAGTCTTTCATCACGAGGCTGTGGTCCATGTCTTCACGTGATTGGTCACTGAAATGTCCTGGTTGCTTCGCCTGCTTACACTCTGTGTCCCCACTGCAGACAAGCTCCCTGACCCCAGCACCTAGAAAGTACCTGGCACATAGTAGGTGGGCAGTATGCTTGACAGAGCCAGCCAGCCACCAAATGCCAAATGTATGCAAAGTGTCGGGCTTCTCTGGAGGTGATGTTCTGTTACGCATCCGAAGCACGTAAGCTGGCGTGATCTCGTGCACGTTCACAGCAGTGTCAGGAGCGAGGTTTCTGTACTAGTTTTACAGAAGAGAAACCAACCAGCACAGGAAAAGCAAACCAATGAGACAGGCAGGGGACAGGAGAATTGGGCTTGGGGCTGGCTTTCAACCACTGCTTTTCCGTTAGAGGAAGAAAAAAAATTCAGACGTCTTCTTACTGAATAAAAAACAGTGTGATGCAGAAACAACTTAGAAGCTTTTATATTTTTTCACATTAAAAAAAGTGTTTTTTTTTTTTTTTCTATTTCTGTTCTTAGAAAAGTGCAGGATTTATAAGATGATGGTAGTTAGAGAGTAAGGGACAAAGTAGCAAAGTTTTTGTTTTTTGTTTTTTTAAGTTTTGGAACATGAATAAAGACATTTCCGTCAAAGTGAACTGAGGTGTGTTTCCCCTGCTTTTGAGCTGACTGAGGGCCAATCCTGGCAGGCATTAAGTTTCCAGTTCCAGGAGCACCTGGTTGAGTGTCTGCCTTCAGCTAAGGTCATAATATTGGAGTCCTGGGATCGAATCCTGCATGGGGCTGCCTGGGTAGTGGGGAGCCTACTTCTCCCTCTCCCTCTCCCTCTGCCACTTTCCTGCTTGCATTTGTGCATGTGCTCTCTCTCTCTCTCTCTATCAGATAAATACAATTTTTTTTAAAAAAAGTATCTGATTCTAACATTGTTCAAGGTGCTCTGTTTGGAAATAGACTTGGCCCTGCACTCTGCCTCAGAGGGGCAGATACACCTGCCTCCAGCATGAAATGTACTCGCTTGATACCCTGCAGAAGAGGGGTGCATGGGTGGCTCGGGGGTGATCTTAGGGTCCTGGGATCAATCTCTGCATTGGGCTCCCTGCTCAGTGGGGAGTGTCTGCTTCTGCCTCTCCCTCTGCCTGTCCCCTGCTCAGTCTCTCTCTCTCTCTCTCTCTCTCTCTCTCTCTCAACACACACAAATAAAAACAAAATACCCCTGCAGAAGAAACACATGGCTAGGCGGACAGGGGTTGGTATCTGTGGTTGGCTGAGCCTGGCTCCCTTCCCGGGGACCATCCCAGGAAAGCAGAGGTGCAGGTGGTGGTGGAGCCTGCTGGCGCCAGCAGGGAGCCGCTCCATGTAGCTTCATTAGGAGGGGGCCCTCTTCTGTCAAGTCCCGGCTCCAAGAGGCTGACGGGTGGAAGCCCCACAGCTGGGAGGAGGATTGGAGCTGGCCGTGCTGTCTGACTGCAAAGCTTTGGCTCTGCCAGCGGAGTCCTCCTTCTGCCTTTGGTGGACTGAAGGTCCATGACCTGAGCTTGCTCAGAAAAGCAGACCCCTAACCCTCTCTGTCCACCTAAGACCACCGTGCAGCTCTGGGGGCTGCGGGATGTCCTCTTGGCTCTGGGAGACATGGGGCTGTGCAAACCTGCCCTGTTCTCTTGCCCCTCTAGCAACAGTCCAAGGCGAGAAAGCCGCGCTCCAAGAGTAAAAGCAAGATAGACCTTTTGAGGAAGTGCATCGAAGATAAAATTCAGCTCTTTGAGGAACAGGCCCCCGAAGACCTGGTTGAAAAGGTCAGTCCCTCTGCTTCATTTGTTCTCATTGCCCACACAGCAGTGACGCCACCCCATTCCCAGGGTGCATAGTCCCCGGGGACCGTGACTGCCCATCTCCATCGGGGATCCTGCAGCCTGAACCCACTGTGCCCCTCAGGGCTCTCCACCGGATCCTGCCTGCAACCCTCCCCACCCCCGCACTTCCCCTCCGGAGCTGGGGATCCTCCTGCAGGACCCACATCCTGCCCCACCTGTGCTGCCCTGGGGGCCACCACCTCCGTGCCTGGCTCTGCGCTGCAGCGCTCACACTCACTGCACTTCACATTGCTGCGGGCACCACGCGTGAACACAGTGTCATCCGTGTTCTTCCCCCTTGACACCGTGTTACTGCTGCCTGGGTGCCTGCTGTGTAGAAGAGAGAGATGCAGAGGAGGGTGGCCACCTGGGGGCCAGGTGGGGTGTTTTCTCCCACATGTGCCGGTTTGTGATCCAAATCCCTCAGACTTTAGGGGGATCTTGGGATTGGTGTTAGCAGAGATAATGGGCATCCCAAGCCACAGCCAGGGACACGGTGTAGGTTCAGGGGGAGCCCAGAGAGGGACACCTAGGTGGCTCAGCCTTTGGCTCAGGTCATGATCCCAGGTTCCTGGGATCGAGTCCCGCATCAGGCTCCCAGTGGGGAGCCTGCTTGTCCCTCTGCCTATGTCTCTGCCTTTCTCTCTGTCTCTCTTATGAATAAATAAATGAAATCTTTATAAAAAAGAAAAAAAAAAGGAGCCCAGAGAATTGGCAGCCCCGTGAAAAGGCTGCTTCACTGCAATGCAGGGTGTCCCAAGGGAGGAACAGCCATCTGTGGTGGAAGGGGCTCACATGCCAGGCTGAGAAGGCCAGCTGAGTCTCGCGGGTCCCATCAATGAAGGAGTGGGACAGGCTGAATGGCTGGGTGACAGTGAGTGGTGACAGATGACATCCTGTCCCCACGGCTCCCTGAGCCATGCTCAGCAGCCCCTCCTGCCCCGAGTTCACCTCTGTCATTTCCGTGGGAGGCGTGCATTTGTCCTGAGCACGAGCTGGACCCTTCACAAGGGTGGAAGGCCAGCCCTCTGCTCAGCTCTGGAGGAAACACTGGCATTTTCAGGGGCGATGTACGTTTCATTGTTGTGCTGTGCACTGATTTAAGAACGTCACTCCCCTCTTAAGATGTAGCAGCACTTTATTAAGAATAGTGCTCATTTATTTTGTTTGCTTTTGAGTCAGCCTGTGGCTTCAGGCACCTGGTTCAGTACTTTATACACACATATATATTACATACGTGTAACAGGCACTTGGCACATATATCACATATATATTTTATAGTTGGATAACTAAGAGCTGAAGCAGTCTGAGAGTCAGGTTCCTCACACATGTTCATGCTCTTTGTCATCACATATCCTGTAAAAGGTATCTTACTCCTGTCCCTATGTTAGAGAAAGAGTCTGAAACACAAAGAAGTAGCTCTGGAGTCACACCCAGGCGGTCAGTCTCTCCTGCAATCCAGGTGCTCAGACCCTCCCAATTGCCCTAGAAAGTAGGAGCGACCAACGTCCCTAATTTTACAGATGTGGAAACTGAGCCTTGAGAGCTTAATAAATGTCCCCAGGCTCCTGCAGCCAGGCGGCCATGGCTCCAGCACCTGAACCTGAAGGCTCTCCCTCTGCTCCTCGTCGCCAGGCTGCCTCTGCATCTCCAGTGCCCTGGTTGGGAGTGAGGGAATGTTCTCCCTGAATGTGGTTATCTCTCGTGATCGTGCCATGTGGGACACACAGGTGTTGGCTCCCACATTGATAAAATGAGGATTGTGACAATGATAACCCACTGGTGTCAGGGTTTTTGAGCTTTGAATGGGCTACCATGCTAGCGGCTCCGTGTGTCTGCGCCAGAACCCAGAGAAAGGCAGACAAGAGGCATTTGTCAGCTCTAACCTTTTAATAACAGGCCATCCTCACAACTGGCTATCTCACCGTGGCAAGTGCCGATAGAATACACACTCTCAAGTCAACGGCTTTGATGTGCCTCCCCAAATTGATCCATGCGTCTCTTAGCATCTGAGCTGCAGTTGTTCAGATTTTTCATTTGCAGGGTAATTGCAGAGAGAAATGACAGTCCTGGGTTTGTGTGCCAGTGGCTGAGAATGATGTGATCACGTTCCAGGATTTGGAAGTCCCTCGAGGCTCGTGTAGCTGGAGAGAGGGACTGGATCAGAGACCCACGGCAGAGCCTCCATCTCGCTGGCAGTGTGGTGTCCCCAGAGGGACTCTGGCTCCAGTGCTGGGGCTGCCAGGCATACTGGAGGCACCTAGGGGTGCCTCCTTTCTTAACTAGAAGGCACCAGTGATCCCTGCCACCCTCAACTCTGGATTGATATGTGCCTCAGGTGGACTGTTCCATCTGAAGAGGTCGGGAAAATTTCCCAAAGTCACACCGTCCGTATATACTAGAGCCTGGGATGGAAAGAGGCATGTCTGCCTCCATCACCCATGTCCTTCTGCCACGACGTTGTGATCCAGCAAGCTGGGACAGTGAGAAGGCTCAGCCTCCCGAGGTGGCTCTCTGGTGCCCTTCCCACATCCCGTCGCCTTTCTTTGACTTATTCCCTTGCCTTTATTGTCCTTCTCCTGTCTTCCTGTCTCCTTCCACTTCCTCCTTTAAGGAATGGGTTTTTTTTGGACTGTCTTCTCTGAGCCAGGCCCTGGTCTCTGTTTCTGCTCGTGAGATGATCACAGTTTCAGATGAGCAGCCACTTTGCACATCAGCCATTTGGAAGTTCGCCTCCTGCTTTCAGATGGAAAATCCACCTGGCTGATCCGAGCTCCACCTTGGATGAACGACTCTGTGACTTCCTCACAGAGTCGTGTGACTGATTCAGGGAGACCGACAGACGAGGGTGGGCTACCTGCCTGACCTCTTTCTCTGTAGAGCTGAGAGGTGAATGGAGTGAGGCATCTGCTCTGGTCTCTGGCAGCTGCCTGAGGGGCTGGGGTGTGCCGGTGATCAGAAATAGGACACTCAGCCAGGGACAGCCAGGCCTTCTGATGGGCTCACTGTAAGCTCTCAGAAGCATCGTTTTACTCCTGGGAGACTCTGGAGGGCATCCACATTTAGAAGTTAAATTCCTAAACAAATTTCTGTTGTGACTGCTTGAAATTTACAGATTCAATTGAAAATTATCATTCCATCCCCCCAAAAGCAGAATGTCTCTTTATTTGGAACAGCTGTTTCCTTAAGTAGGGTGACCATAGATCTCAATTCGCTTGGGATGGTCCTAGCATCTCTCCCATTAGCTCCTTTTCACTCTAGACTTGGTGATAAACCATAGGGTTTATGGTTATACCTTATACATAAGATATTTCTCTCTCTGGTGATTCCTAGATACACTGCAGGTTTTCTTGCAGTTGTGAATGGTAACCTATTTTCAATTATGTTTTTGACTTGCTACTGGTGTAAAGCAATGTTATGAGTTTTTATTTATAAGTCTTTCCAGACTGTCTTATTCTATCCCTGGAGCCAGACATCTGGGTCCAAGTCCTAATTGTGCCTTTTGCCAGCTGTGTGACATTGACCAAGCTTCTTAACTGTTTTGTGCCCTGGTGTGGGCATCCTTCAAATGTGGATAATAGAAGCACCCGACATTTAGGATTGTTGTGAGGATTCGTCTGTTGGGTTTTTTTCTTTTCTACATAGTCATCATATCCACAGACAATTGTTTTGTTCTCTTCCAAGCCACTGCCTCATTTCTGTTTCTTAGCACTGTTTCCATGTCTTTATCTGCTGGATCCATCATCTCTCTCATTTCCACAGATGGATTGCTCTCTGGGCTGTGGACCCTATTTTCCTACTTCTTTGTGTGCATGGTAATTTTTGATCAGGTGCTGGGCATTGAAGGATTTATATCCTGGGTACTGGATTTTGTGTTTTCTTTAATAGGATAGGAGTTTGGACAGGAGGTTAAATTGTCTGGGATTAACTTTACCCTTTTGAGATATGCCTTTAAGTTTTGTTAGGTTAGATCAAGAGCTGCCTTTAGTTGAGGACTAATGTATCCCTATTGCTGAGGCCTATGTACTTTGTTCACTCTGGCTAATGAGAACACTGACACTTCCCAGCTCTGTGTGAGCTCCAAGAATCTTTCTGCCTATGATTTTTGGTGGTTCTTGTCCTGGTCTGGCATAGTTTCTTTTTTTTAAATCCAAGCATGCCTGGCACTTAGCCAAATCCATGAGGACACCCCATAGCCCTTTGAAATGCTGTCTCTGTCTCTGCAGCTCCCTCCTCCTTGGAGCCCTGCCCCACACATTCTAGACACAGTGGCCTCCCAAACTGACTTAACCTTTTGCACCTGCTGGGCTTCCCCTGGGTCCTCTTCCAATGTCACATCGTAAGAGCTGCATTCAAGCAGAAAACTGGGGCAGCTGTGGGGTCACCTTGTCTATTTCCTTTTTCAGGTAGCCCAGTCCTACGCTGCCTCTTGGTTGAAGAGTAAATCTGCTCCTAGTTCTTCCATCATGGCCAGAAGTAGAAATTTTTTATCTATTTTTTTTGTCATGGATTTTGAATTTTAACTTATCCTTTTAGAAAACTTTTTTGGTTACTGGTTTCTAATTTTGTTATATTTTAGTTAGAGAATAAAGTAAGTGTATATGATAATGATGTTTGGGAATTTATTGTGGCTTACCTGTTGTTTTTATACCAGGTCTGTTTTGAAAGATATTTCATCTGTCCTCAGAAGGGCTATTTTTGTTAGGTATAGAGAAGAGAGCCCTAGGAGGCAGCTAGGAGCCAGGGGATGGGAGGCCTGGAGGCTGCACTGAGGAGCTCAGCTATTGGGGAAAGATTGGTAAGATTTAGGAACTTTATCGAGAATGTTTTGGGGGATGTATTCATTTTTCGTTCTATAAGGAAGTCTCTGTTGGCTGCTCTTCCTTCCCTGATGTCTGCTCTCTGTAGCTGTAGGGGATGTGGGCTTTGTCTTAGTCTGATCTGTTCTTTTCCTTCTGCCTGTGAGGGTGAGGTAGAAGCTAAGGTTGTAGTCCTCACCCCTAAGAAATGGCTTGATTTCTGTGAACTGGAGGGCCCTGAGGCTAGACAACTCAGCAAGCAAAGGGTCCAGCATTGGCTTGACAGCCAGAGTTGCCTTACAAGGGTCAGTTATGTCAAGGAGGGCTGCTCAGAGGTGGTGCCTGTTTGGTGAAGGGACATTTGGGCTTCTTCCCTGACCTCCAGGCGACTCTCACCAGCTTGCGGCAGTTGATCAGATCTGTAGGACTGGAGGGCTGCCACTCAACATGGTGTTTGGCTGAGGTCTTACCTGCTGAATGCCTTGACCAGGACTGATAATGTGTCTGTTCCTCCTGCCCCAGTGCTTAGGCCAATCCACAAAGCACAAATTATGGGACTCACTTTTTTATTTTCCAACTAGTAGAGATAGGTCTGTCTGTCTGTCTACCTACCTATATATCTATTCCCCTGTCTCACCTGTATCTGTATCTATCTATCTATCATACCTGTCTCTGTTTTTTACCTAACATTGAAACTTGAAGACCTTCCATATTGGTACATAAGAGTTTCCTCATGGCTTTTTACAGCAGCATAACATTTATGGTATGTGTGACCCTTAAATGATGTACCCAGCCCTCAACTAATAGACATGTAGGTTCTTTTCAATCCCTTGATATTTCAAACAACCTTGGATCCTCTTCATATATCCTACTCCACTCTGTAGTGAGACAGATGGAGCAATAATTATGATCCCTATTTCACAGATGAGAATATTGAGACTGAAAAGTTGAGAGACTTGTCCAAGGTCATACTGCCGGCATGTGGTAGAGTGGAGCCTCAAGCACAGGCTTCTTGATTGCCATCCCTGTGTCACGGTAGCAGATCTGTTTGATGTATCCAGAAATGAAGGTAATGTTTCAGCTAATCTTTGATGTGCTCTGCTGCTGTTTTGGCACACAGTATATAATAAATTTCTCATAAATATTCTGTAGGAACATTTAAATATGAATGAAAGTGACATGATCCTATTTCCTGCTTACCCATTATTTCTGGTGTTATTTTAATGATGTTATCCTCTGTCTGGGTGGCATGTCTACCACATATATCCATTCACCCATTTATTATTTATTCACTGCTTCCAGGTTTCCTGCCATGCCATGCACACACGGTTCATTAGCAGTCCCTTCATTCAGGAGTGGAACTCCCACACTGCAATCAACCATGCATCCTATTATGTTTCTGCAGCAGCAGTTATGCAGAGGTGGCTGGCACTTCTGTCAGAAATAGCTCTCCACACTCTGTCATTTCAGAAGTGACTAGAGTATAAGTAGGAGAATAATGTGCCCGTTTTCTGATGACCTGAAAAGAGAGAATACTGATGGCACAGGTTCTTATAAAGCTTAGAAGAGAAGGTGCATTGACAAGGAAGGCATTTTAGGAAGGGGAGAGAAAATCTATCCACCCACAAAGACTGAGAAGATGGTACTCTTTATGTCTACTCTTGCCCCTGTTTTATCCCTTGAGGCAGTCTCTATCAAAGTCATCTCCCGAAGCACTATACTAAGGGAAGTTTCATAGCTTCCCACCATCCCCAAAGAGGGATCCAGATTCCTGGATATGGCATTCAAGGCCTCACAATTAGTCTCCAACTTACCTTTCTAATCTATTCCACTTCTGCTTTTCACACACCAAAGGCTTACCACAGTTGTCTTTGGATGGTTTGAATGTACTAACTTTTGTTGACATTGTCCATTTTTTTTAAATTGTACTCTTCATTTTTATAAAATGCATATTCTTTTAGAGTCAAATAATTCTACAATGCTTGTGCTAAGAAAGAGCAACTCTGGGCAGCCTGGGTGGCTCAATGGTTTAGCGCCGCCTGCAGCCCGGGGTGTGATCCTGGAGACCTGGGATTGAGTCCCATGTCGGGCTCCCTGCATGGAGCCTGCTTCTCCCTCTGCCTGTGTCTCTGCCTCTCTCTGTGTGTGTCTCTCACGAATAAATAAATAAAATCTTAAAAAAAAAAAAAAGAGTAACTCCCTATAATCACACATATATATATTTTCAAATCTCCAGAGGTAAAAACTTCTAATTTTTTTAGCTAGATCTTTTGACATTTGCCTCCATATTTCCAAATAACATGCTTGTCTTGCTATTTCTTGATTTCTTTACTTTGGGTATCATCTATTCACCTTTCTTTATGGAAGATATGATTTAGCTGTCTTTCTTCTTTCAATCTGCAACACACATGAGCCTTCTCTATTTTCCTCAATATATTAGATCTATTTTTGCAATTTCTGTTATTATGATTATTTACATGTTATTCACATCTGAGCCATATAAAACAGACTTCATTTTTCTTTTCTGTATAACTATTTGTTTTTCCAGGAGTTAATGCTACCCTTTGGTTTATTTTTTGGTTACTTTTCTAAGTACTTACCACTAATTCAACACACTTTTTGACAGTTGACCAACTATTCTGTGAGGACCACCACACAAGTCATGTCTTCTATTAATTTCATAATCTTTAGGATGTCCCTCTCTGTACATCTCCTGTGCCCCAATCTGGACGTTGTACTTTACATCTTATGTACAGCTGCCATCTTAGGATCATGCTATGAATTTCTTTCACGCTTCCCTTGCCTGATCTGTTCCTTGTTTTAATAAAACACATCTTCTCGTTTCTTAGGAAAGGGCACATAGATTTAGTATTTTAAAATTTTGTAAGACTGAAAATGTTTTCATTCTGCTCCCACAGTTGATAGGTAGTTTGACCAATTTTGGCATTTTGGAAAATTTTCTTGAGTTATATTGATTATGAACACCCTTTCTCGTCTCTAATCACTTTTTCTAGTCTCTAATTATTCAGAAATTAGACCTCTTATCTATTAGTTTTCTTGTTTTCATTATTTATTTTTTAAATTTGTTTTGTTTTGTTTTGTTTTGTTTTTTGAGTTGTTTGTTTTTGTTTTTGCTTTTTGTTTGTTTGTTTTACTTTATGGGGTGTATCCTAGGTTTTATCTTCCAAACCATTAATTGAATTTTCATTTAAGTTTTTTAACTTCTAATTTATCAAGAGCTTCCTTTCCTCTCTGAATGCTCTCTTCTTAAAGAAATTATATATATATTTTAAGGCTACTATAACTTTTTGTATCTCTGAGAACATTGTTTTTTAAAGTTTTTTTTTTTAATTCTGCATATTTACTGTTACCTCTATATTCCTTAGAGGCTTTCCCCAGTGTGTGGTCATCCTTGGTCTGCTCGTATTTAAGAGTGAAGTACTCAAAAGCTCCTCGGAGGCTCTGAGCCTATAAGTGGGGCCTGTGGATGGTGACTTTCACCCTGCTGTGATGAGGCTAGACTGTTTACTTGGGGAGCCCCAATGTTAGGACCTTTATTTAAGGTTGATTGGCATCCCCAGAGAAGACCATTCTCCTGCCTATTTGGTAAAGGCCTGGTTGCCCACTATATGAGGGACCAAACAGAGAAAGAAAACTGAGATATTTGTAGTCTGGATGTAAAGTTTCACTTGAGTCCTCTGTCTTCTGTATAGAGCCTGGTTTCTCCAAGTTCATAGACTCTTCTGGAGAATATATCTCCAGCTGTTGCTGGGGCAAGTTGGGTGTATAGAGTTCTAGAGGCTCCACCTCTCCTCTTGTTTACCTTCAGCTTTTACCTCTAACTTCTAGAGGTGTCTATGTTCTGTGATACTTAGTGGGAACTTGCAGCACAAATTATGTTGCTTCTTGGCCAGCCCCATTTCTGGCTTAGAATTCAGCCTTTGGGGGTCTGTTGAGTCCTTTGCTACTCAGTCATCTCCTTTCCAGCTTTCTGGAATTTTATTGCTATTGTCTCCTCTCATTTTCCCCACCTTTCAGTTCTACCTCAAGGAAAACAGTAGATGCATGCTACAAATCTACCATCTTTTGCCAGGAAGCTTATTACTAATATTTTTCTACCTTGTGCATTTTTTTTTCAGAGAGAGCATGTGAACTTGTGGGGGCAGAGGGAGAAGCAGACTCCCCACTTAGTGCAGAGCCCAATGCGGGCCTTGATCCCAGAACCCTGAGATCATGATCTGAGCTAAAATCAAGAGTTGGATGCTTAACCAACTGAGCCACCCTGGGGGCTGGGGGGCATCTAGATGAATAGATATCTTATCTCTTTTCACAGACAAAACTAAGACTCAGAGAGGTTAAGCAACCTGTCTAGGTCACACAGCTAGTTAAATGAAAAATTTATATGTAAGAGATAACAGATTAACCATAAACAAAACTGTGCTGACTAGTTTAAGGCAGTACCCTTGATATATTTGAGATTTTTGCACTGTGATTATCTAGCTGATATGATGGGTGGTAGTGTCTTTACCATCATAGAAATCAATTTTCCTGTGTCAAAATGTAAGCACTAATAATGTTTATCTAGCAGTGTTGTATTTCATTTAGTAAATAATAACACCCCTTTGCTGAGTCTACTCCCTTTCTGCTGCAAGATGAAGGAGAGAGTCGTCAGTTTTGAACCCATCCTGCAAAGCATTGGTGAAACTGATCTGGGTTTCCCAGGGCCAGCCACTAGGATGCAAGGGCATGCTTTTATGTAAAGAGCATTTCATTAGCCCTCTCTCCCAGCCTTTGGACATGAGGTTTTTTTATTTTTTATTTTTTATTTTTTAATTTAAATTCAGTTAGCCAACGCATATTATATACTTAGTCTCTGATGTAGTGTTCCATAATTCATCAGTTGCATATATCACCCAGTGCTCATCCCATCACAGGCATTAAGGTGGTGAGGTTCTTGATGTAACCACTGTCTCTCCCTGTGCTCTTGGCTAGCCACCTCCTGGCTGTTCTCCATGCCTTGCTCGCTTTTCTCCAAGGAGGACGTTTCTGACTGGTAGGATTAAAGAGGGCGTTGGGCGTGCTCAGTGAGCCTCCCTCAGCTCTCTTCCAAAGCCAGGCAGCCTGCAAGAGGCCCCCATTCTCCATCGGTGGAGAGACCCGCTGCCTGGGGGAGTGTGTATTCATCTGGATGTCCCCCACTCCTCCCACCCCTGGCTGCGTTCTCTAGCATAGATTTCATCACTGTTAAAGCTAATGTTGGCCTCTGTCTCGTGTTTCTAGTTGTTTGTTTCCAAACCTAGGCAGGAAGGCTGCGGTGTCTTGAACTGCTTCAGCGCCAGTAATTCTTGCTGGCTGACAGAGGTTGATTTTAATTTGTATTTAAAGGACATCACCGAACCTAGAAGAAACTTTTTTTTAAAAATGTACTGGGAAGCAAGTCAGAAATTAGTAAGGCAGTGGTTTGAATTTCCCATTTAAAATAAGAGTGTTTAACAGCATATTATTTTGAAAGTGAATTTTTATTACTTTAGATAACTTGAATATTTAATGACGCCTGTCACAAAAATGCTAATCTGTACCCTTTCCCAGGGCTCTTTTTAGACAAGGACGGAAACCCTCGCCAGAGGCATATTCTTACTGTGCTGAAATTAACAAATCAAACTTTCCAAAGAAGAAAAGGATTTTGGAGAAACTTTCTTTTCTTAATTTCACTGGCCACGTGATTCTTACAGGACATAGGAAAGGCTGCACGCTTGCCCCCATGTTTTAGATGTGAATTTGCAGAAATGACACTTGAGATCTGCCCCACACTCTGCAGGGGGCTCAGCTTTACAGGGTATTTGGGCCACCACCCATCCAGCCCTGGGGAGGTGATGTGGAAATCTGAGCTTGTGGCAGGTGCATGATAAGGGGACCATGCATCCTTTTCTTGGCCACCTGCCTGTACTCCTGTTTTTCCTTGAGGGTTTGCCTAGGTTTGCCATGGCTGTTCCCATTGCCTCAGGGTCTGTGAATATGTCACAGTCATCAGATGGTAGCCTTGAAATATGTGCAGGTTATTGTATGGCAATTAAACCCCAAAAGGCTTTCTTAAAAAATCCCGTGTGTTAGGAAGCATTATTACTCCCATTTTACAGATGAGAAAATATAGTTCTAGGTAGCACATTGAACTTGCCCAAGGTCCTCAGTGATGAGCTCCTTCAGGGTCAGGTCTGTGTCTCATCCATCTTTGCCTCTTCTTTACACCCCCCATCCCCTAGGTGCATCACATATTCCTGTATATTATACATATTTGGTGCTCATTAATTATTTTTTGGGTGGATGAATGCAGCATAAATATACTTTTTGTTTGTAAACTTGGGGTGAGAGAGCAACTGAGGGAAAACAGCTAAGATCCCGGAAATACTTTAGAGACTTGCGTCCCTGCATCCCCAGGAGGAAGCCATCAGACACCGCTTTTGGGGTCCCACTCTCATGAGGCTCTGCTGAGTCTTGGAAGGACATGGGACCACTGTTGGAGTGGTGCAGATGCCTCAGCCTGAATGTGACTGGCCGGAGGCCCAGGTGTGATCCACAGTTACCATGGAAACCCATCCGTGGGCAGGTGGCTATCACCTGGTTCTGCAAGCTGGGAAAAAACTGGGGTCTAATAGCATCCTTTTGAGAATAAGGCTTCTTTTTCCCATTCTAGCAGGGAAATGAACCTATGTCTTCCAGAGTATCTGTGTTCCTCACCACAGTTCTGTGCATTGTGGCCTCTGGCCCTGAGGTTTATGAGCTTTCCTGTGAACCAAACATAGGTACCCATATGTTATATTTTTGCAGACCCTACATTCCATTTGGCTCTCTTCTTTGTTCTCCAAAGCTTGTTGAAGGCACCACCTCTCCAAAAAGCGCTAGTAGGTCTGCCCCCCACCTTGCCCTAGACCAAATTTTCTTCCCCAGCCAACAAGCCATCTGTTTCTTTGGGGTACTTCTGTCTTCCCGCCATCAGAGTTTTTCCTGAAGGTTAAGTTGTAGAGAAGAAATCAGAGCTTTTCAAACTGGGACTCGCAATTCTTCCAAGGGACACATGGCCAGACACAGGAAGGCAGTGCCACCAGGGGAGAAACAGGGTCATCATCCTCTGCCAGCCTCCTATTCATTTAAATATTCTTTCTTATGTCAATCATTTCAAAACCTCTGAATACAAACAGGATTAAAAATAGGTTACATTGGGCAGTCCGGGTGGCTCAGCGGTTTAGTGCTGCTTTCAGCCCAGGGCGTGATCCTGGAGACCCGGGATCTAGTCCCACATCAGGCTCCCTGCATGGAGCCTGCTTCTCCCTCTGCCTGTGTCTCTGCCTCTGTGTGTGTGTGTGTGTGTGTGTGTGTGTGTGTGTGTGTGTCTTTCATGAATAAATAAATAAAATCTTTTAAAAAATGGTTACATGGCAGAAAACAAAATTCCACAACCTTTTTCAATATTTATCTATTGTGGTGAAATATATATAACATGACATTTACCATCTTAAGCACTCGTGTGTACAGTAGTACAGTGGTGTGAAGGACAGTGATGCTGTTGGGCAACCATCCCCACCCCATCTCCAGATCTTTTATCTTTCCAAGCTGGAGCTCTGTCCCCATGAAGCACTCACCCTCCAGGTCTGTGGCCCCCATCCCCTCAGTACCCACCATGGCTTTCCGTCTGTGTGAATTCAGCTGCGCCAAGTACCTCATATAAGTAGAATGCCACAATGTCTGTCCTTTTGGGACTGGCTTATTTCCCTTTTAGCAGAGTGTTCTCAAGATTCATCCATCTGGTAGCAGGTGTCATAACCTCCTCCTGTTTTAAGGCTGTGTAATATTCCGCTATCTGGGCAGACCACATTGTGTTTATTCATTCGTCTGTCAATGGTTATTTAGGTTGCTCTTACCTTTGGTTTTGTGAGTGAGATTCCACACACATCTAAAGATTGAACGAAAAGCTTTCCCAAGATGTATGCTTGAGCAGGCTTGTGGTTTCTGGAGCTCTCTGTGAAGGGAGGATGTACTCATTTACAAGGACCTGCCTTCAAGGGCTCAGGTAGGGGGTGGCACCTGAGAAGCTTTAGACCCCATTGTTCACATGACAGCATTTCTTTCTTTTTTTTTTTTAATAAATTAATTTTTATTGGTGTTCAATTTACCAATATACAGAATAACACCCAGTGCTCATCCCGTCAAGTGTCCCCCTCAGTGCCCGTCACCCATTCACCCCCACCCCCTACCCACCTCCCCTTCCACCACCCCTAGTTTGTTTCCCAGAGTTAGGAGTCTTTATGTTCTATCTCCCTTCCTGATATTTCCCGCACATTTCTTCTCCCTTCCTTTATATTCCCTTTCACTATTATTTATATTCCCCAAATGAATGAGAACATACACTGTTTGTCCTTCTCTGATTGACTTACTTCACTCAACATAATACCCTCCAGTTCCATCCACGTTGAAGCAAATGGTGGGTATTTGTCATTTCTAATGGCTGAGTAATATTCCATTGTACGCATAGACCACATCTTCTTTATCCATTCATCTTTTGATGGACACCGAGGCTCCTTCCACAGTTTGGCTATTGTGGCCATTGCTGCTAGAAACATCGGGGTGCAGGTGTCCCGGCGTTTCATTGCATCTGAATCTTTGGGGTAAATCCCCAACAGTGCAATTGCTGGGTCGTAGGGCAGGTCTATTTTTAACTCTTTGAGGAACCTCCACACAGTTTTCCAGAGTGGCTGTACCAGTTCACATTCCCACCAACAGTGCAAGAGGGTTCCCTTTTCTCCGCATCCTCTCCAACATTTGTGGTTTCCTGCCTTGTTAATTTTCCCCATTCTCACTGGTGTGAGGTGGGATCTCATTGTGGTTTTGATTTGTATTTCCCTGATGGCAAGTGATGCAGAGCATTTTCTCATGTGCATGTTGGCCATGTCCATGTCTTCCTCTGTGAGATTTCTCTTCGTCTTTTGCCCATTTCATGATTGGATTGTTTGTTTCTTTGGTGTTGAGTTTAATAAGTTCTTTATAGATCTTGGAAACTAGCCCTTTATCTGATATGTCATTTGCAAATATCTTCTCCCATTCAGTAGGTTGTCTTTTAGTTTTGTTGACTGTATCCTTTGCTATGCAAAAGCTTCTTATCTTGATGAAGTCCCAATAGTTCATTTTTGCTTTTGTTTCTTTTGCCTTTGTGGATGTATCTTGCAAGAAGTTACTGTGGCCGAGTTCAAAAAGGGTGTTGCCTGTGTTCTCCTCTAGGATTTTGATGGAATCTTGTCTCACATTTAGATCTCTCATCCATTTTGAGTTTATATTTGTGTATGGTGCAAGAGAGTGGTCTAGTTTCATTCTTCTGCATGTGGATGTCCAATTTTTTTTAAAAAGATTCTATTTATTTATGATGGACGTAGAGAGAGAGAGAGGCAGAGACACAGGCAGAGGGAGAGGCAGGCTCCATGGTGGGAGCCCGACGTGGGACTCAATCCTGGGACTCCAGGATTGCGCCCTGGGCCAAAGGCAGGCGCTAAACCGCTGAGCCACCCGGGGATCCCCACATGACAGCATTTTTGGAGAAAGTATAAGAGGTAGTGGTTGTAGAGCAGATGCACAGATGACAGAATGAACAGCTTGGGCATGTGACTGAGTGAAGTGGATGGATTCCCTCCTGTGGAATATTCAGAGCTCCTTGGGTGCCTGGGCCTTCCCTCCCCTGGAAGGGCTCATGTCCTTGCGGGGTCCACAGTGTGGCAAAGGCCAGCATAGGAGAAGAGCATTGAACAAAGGACAGAGGAGTAAGTGACAAACAAATGCCCCATAGGGACACTTCAAAGACAGTAGTGAGGACCAGGGACCCGAAGGACAAACAGGAGACCTTCAGGAAGACAAGGGTGCCAGGGAATGCCAGTCACAGGGGGACCCTGACAGTAGGCTCAGGAGCATGCCCAGAGTGGCCAGGAGGGGTGGAGGGGGAAGGAAGTTGGTGGCAGAGGATCAGATGGGACCTTCCAGGCACACTTCAGCTGGGATCACCGTGGGAAGGGCTCAGAGCCCGTGTTAGAAACTTTGAACTTTCATCCTCCCGATGGGATACCTTGAAGGATTTCTCCCCCCAGGTAGGAACACAGTCCCCTGTACCTTCGAGAGTGGTCAGTGTGGAGTGAACGGCCAGAGTCCAGAAGCCCCAGAGGGTCTTAATAAGCAGAGCTGCCCTGTGATCCTAAATTGCACCCCGTAGGTTCCAGGGCTGCTTCTCTGCGAGTATTTGAGACCTTCCCAATACTCCCAGTTTGAGTGAATGACCGAGCACTGCCAAGCAGGGTGCTGCTGGGACATCCTCTCTGCCCCCCGTTGCTGTCCTCCCCAGTGGCCCCAACCGTGCTCCACTCACCTTCCTGGCTTCTGGCCTGCCCCTGCTCCCCAGGCCCGTGGAGAGCTCCTCCGGGAACGTGTACAGCGGCTTGAGGAGCAGGAGGCCCGCTTCGCAGAGTCCCTGGTCTCCCTGCAGTTCCAGAAGGCAGCCAGGATGGCCAAGACCCTGTGGGCATACACCGCCCTCCTGAGCACTCAGGACCTGCTCCTGGAGGAGCTGCGCGAGTCTGAGACCCTGACAAAGTTGGCCTGTGAGCAGATCCTGGGGTCCCACAGCCTGGTGAGTGCGGGGCTCGCCAAGGAAGGGGGTTGGAGCCTGCGCCACATCCACAGGCTCATGGGTTCATCTCCGTGCCCTCCCCTGGCTCCCTCTCTGTCCAGTAGGTGGTTGCCTACCCTGTCTACACTGCAGGGTTGCAGAGAGAACTAAGTGAGGTGACCTAAAGGCCTCAAGCCTACTGGATTGCATTGCCCCCTCGGGGAGCAAACGTTTTGAATCTTAACATTTTTAACATTTCTGAAACGGGGATGCACTTTGCATCACCATCAAGAGCAGGGTTGTGGTATCATTACTTCTAGAGCTGTGGAAACAGCATAGCTTCCAGTTAACGGGCCTTAGACGTGATGAAATCCTGGATTGTTGTTTATTTTTATAATTACATTTATTACCATTATGCCTATGTGCTGCCTTTTTGTCAAGGTGTGGGAGGTATATTCATAAAATGGAAGTAATGGAATTAACCGTTTTGTGGACTGATTTTAGGTCCTTTATGAGAAGATTTTAGAACTTCATATGTTATTATAATACCGCTAGAGAGGAAAAGGAACCCTGCTCACTGGGTGCCAGGTATGTGCAGGCAAGCACGAACAGGCTGTGAATGGACACACTCTGGTGTAAGCATTAATCATTCTTAATCACACATCTCAAAATGCCCCTTTAAGCACGACTGATTATAAGTTACAATCTTATGCTGCTCCACCTTTATGCCCTCTATCACACATTATATTACTTAACTATTGAGCTGTGTTGTGAAGTGGGCACTGCTATTATGTTCAGTTCTCAGGGAGAAATTGAGATTCGGGCAGGTGGCAGGTCTCCATGTGGCTGATAAATGCCAGGAGTGGAACGCAGTCTGTTTTTGACTTCAACCCACCAGGTCACGTTCATGGACTTCCTCGTTGATCTTGCCAGTGGGGGTTCCCATCATTCCTTTTTTAAAGTCGTAAATGACATTAGATTCTGAAGAGTGCTGAGCTGTTTCTCCCATAAACATCATGCAGCCTGCATTATGTCAGATGTTTTTCAGGATAGAAAAAAGTGGAAATGTTGGTATTCCAGCACAAAACATTCAGATGGTGGATAAGTAAAAATAAACATACATCCTAATGCTTTGTTAGTGCACAAAAGAATGTGGAAAATTACCAGAGGCCAAGGATATCCCAGGGAAGGCCAATCCAGAGGCTCCAATCCCAGGGCAAGAACTGAGATCTGCAACCCAGGGATTTGGGGTTCATTTGGGGGGATAGGATATGAGGCTGGGGTGTCCTGAGGAGGTAAAACCCCCAGTGAGGGGGTGGGAGGAGAAAGCCACCTGCTGTCAAAGGAGTCACCCTTCATGGGAAGACCTGTCCATTCCCCAGGGCTGGGGGTAGGGGGAGGGGAAAGGGGAGGGGACTCTCCCCTGTGAATTTGTTTGAAGGAATCCAAAAGTACTTCAGCTCTCCAGTCAGGAAATCTCCCAAAGCAATAAATTAAATTACAATGGTTCTGGGATGGCTGACTACTCTAGTGCTTGGCCAGAACAAAAACAAATCCTCTCCAGAGGGAAATATTCTCCATCTGGGCATCTCCAGATTTTCACAGATTAATTCCAGCCAAATATAAGTTCTCAGTTAAAATTAGAAGTCCCCAAACACATAAGCAAGACAAAATGATATACATATACAATGTGGGAGAAACCAAAAAATAAATAAATAAAGACCCAACAGATTGAAATCTCTAAAGATGTTAGATGCTCAGATGATCAGCATAGAATATAAAATAATGATTTATGAAATTATTTTAAAAATTAAAGGTAATACCGAAATGACTTTAGAGTTTTCATTCATGAGCACAGCAGAGTGATTCTAAACTTGCATGTATGTGATAAAAGACTCAAAATAACAAAAAGCAATTGACAAAACAGCAGGGAGAAGTTGGTAAATCTGTCACTGTAGTGGGAGATTGCAGCACACCCCTTTTCTGTGGTTGATCAGATAAGACATGTGAAGATACCAATGAGTTGATTAACCAGTCAGTCAACCTGTATTTAATGTATGTCCACAGAATCTTACAGCCAGCAATTAACAAATACATATTATTCTTGTGCACACATTGGAACAGTTACAATTAAGTTATACAATATTATTTGACCACCTTTTTGAAAAAGAAACTTAAGTTTAAATCCTTTTAAGAAAAGATTATTACTCACAGTCCATGCTTGGAAAGTTTTAAAACTTACTTCTGAATAATTCATTGGTCAAAGAAATGATAATGGAAATTTTTTTTAATGTAGAACAGAAAAATAATATAAATACAACATATTAAAATTTGTGGAATTTTGCCAAAGTAGTTTTTTAGCTCTAAGGGAAATTAATGCCCTAAACTTATATTTAAAAAGAAAGGCTTATGATTAAGATCATATGAAAAACTAGAGGGGAATGATGAGAAATAAATCTGGAAAGAAGGAAGGAAGATCACATAAGTAAAATAAGAAAAAAACCTACCCAAAACCAACCAAACTATGACAGAAAGGATCAGTAATGTGAAAATTTGAATTTTCTGAAAAAAGGCTAATAAAATACACAAAGCTCTGATACGAGTGACCATTTGAAAAGGAGATATGGGGCTAATAAATAATAAAAAGCATCATTAACTATACATGCAATAGAGTTTTAGAAAACAAAACTCTGTGAACAATTTCGTGTAGATGAATTTGAAAACTGAAAGGAAATGGAAAATTTCCTAGAAAATTTGTCAAAATGGACTCAAGTAGAAAGTCTTATTACCATAAAAGAAATTGATTCAGTAGTCAGGAAATCTGACACAAAAAGGCACCAACCCTGATAGTTTTATAGGTGAGCTCCAACAAATTTTTCCAATCTCATATACAAATTATTCCTGATGTTAGAAAAATAGGGAATATTCCTCATTTTATGAAGCTTAGACAACCCTGACATGAAAACCAGACAAGAGTAGTATAAGAACAATTCTAGTTCACCCTTACTTGTGAGCATAGACATACAACTTGTAAACAAAATGCCACTAACATAATCCAGCCATCCATAAAATAATTAGCACAGCATGGCCAGGTTGAGTTTTTCCCAGAAATATAAGGTTGGTTGAACTTTAAAATATCCATTTACAAAGTTTGCCAGGTTAACGGATTAAAGGAGAAAAGAAAAACTTATATGATCATTTCAGTATAACAGAACAAGTATTTTGTCAAATTCAACACCCACCTAAGATAAAAATTTCGTAGCAAATTCATGTCAGGAGGAAACCAACACTGGGTATTTACCCAAAATCCGCAGCAAGAATGAGAGAGATGATGGGTGCAGGGGTATGTGTGGCCCCGTATTACAGGTGAAGGGTGTGAGGCCTACAGAGGAGGGACAAGTCAAGGTCATGTATTGATTAGGGGCAGAGTAGACATTAGGAGCCTGTGGCCTTCAGCTCACATTTCACCTGCTGCCCCCCGAGTGCCCTGGGCAACCGCTCAGCTCAGCCCTGAGACACCTTGAGACTGCCCTGACTTCTGTAGTCATTGGGTAGTATGACGCTTACATTTTCAGTTTCATCTCACAGCCTTTTTGCGTAACATCAAAGTTTCCATCTTCTCGAATGTGTTTGGAAGAGTTATGTGTCCTGAAAGGGAAGCAACTGCTCATAAGTCACATGATGTATTATCCAGCTGGTGGAAAGGCAGTGGATGTGAAGATGCCAGTGTTTTCTTGATTTGCATTTGAAGGGAAGACAAACCTGTTGTTTTGCTCCAGATACTAGACTTTCATTCCACAATTTGATCATTCCGTGAAAACCGCTTTCCCATTGTGAATGGGCTCTTAAGCTGTTAAACATTCAGAGGAATTAAAAAACCATGAAATGAAATGCTTTGGAAGGAAGGACTTGGAAGAGAACTATATCAAGTGCACCACCTTGGATGAAAGATTCCAACACATCTTGTGAGATGGGAACATAGGCAAGGCACAGTTGAATCACGGGGCCATGCAGCATGATGGGCAAATCTACAGAAGTTGGACTTCCCCCTAACAGATCCTGGGACCCCAGACCAACCATACCCACTATATCTGCACCATAGTTCAATTGCTCTGGATCCACTGTTCCAAGCCTGAACCCGGTGTCTTCCTTTGTTCTTCCTCTGGCTTACTGCCCACTTGCTGCTAATCGCCCAGTCTGTTGATTCTGCGAGAACTTTTTTCCTCATTCCTGACTTTGGTGCCCAGCTTCACTGCTGGGACAAATCTAGACATGAAAAAGAAAAATAACACTAACAGTAATTTGCTCATGTGAATCGGGCTCTCCATAAGTCCAGAGCATCATGGGAAGTGTTTGAACCTTCTGTCAAGCCCATGATGCTTCTATACCCATTCTACAGATGCAGGAATGAGGCTCAGGAAGGTTACAGCGTTGCCCCAAGCTCCCGCAGCTGGAAAGCAGGGCTTGCACCTTCTCCCGCAAAGCCTGGCTCCTGTCCTCACATGTGTTTCCGCCTGCATCCCTCCGCCTACTCTGGTCCCCTCTACACTGTGGCCTGAGAAGTCTCTGAAAAACAGAAATGATCATTGACAACCTCAGCCTGCCTCTACTCTAGATTTCAAATCTCCGCCTTCACTACTGTCGGAGGGACCCCGCATTTCAACCTGGACCTTTGCTGCTCCGCACACTTGAGCATCCATTCCATTCAGGCTCTCAATTCATTCCTCTGAATTACTCCCATTCCTCTGAATGGGCGTGGCTTCTGTTTGACCCCTTTGCAAGCTCATATCCATAGTCTGAGTCAAGCCAAATGTTGCCTCCTCTGTGAAGCCCTCTATGATTCCCTCGGGCAGAGTTGGTCTCTTTCAGCTTCATGTTTACATCCTGTCCCTCCCAAATCTCTGCGACAGCAGATGGTGGCTGTTACTGTCACTAACTGCACAGCTGTCATCCACACTAGACTGTGAGTTCCCAGAGTCCAGGGGCCATATCTCATTCACCCCTGACCCCTTCTGCCCAATAAAAGGCCTGGAGCTGTCAATCTGTCTTTCATCTCATTGTCTATCTGTCTAACCATTCATTCAACTGATACCTACAGAGTGCTTGCCAGAGACAACAGAGCCGAGGCATGGGGCCCAGAGCCCGAGAAACCTGAAATCCCTCCTCACTCATGGCACTTGAGCTGTTCTGTGACTTCAGGAGATTGACCAATACTCTCTATGCCTTAACCACCTTATCTATATTATTGCATAATAACACATTTGGGTTTTTTAAAAGATTTTATTTATTTATTCATGAGAGACACAGAGAGAGAGGCAGAGACACAGGCAGAGGAAGAAGTAGGCTCCCTGCGGGGAGCCTAATGTGAGACTCAATCCCAGGACTCCAGGATCATGCCCTGGGCCGAAGGCAGATGCTTAATTGCTAAGCCACCCAGGCGTCCCATAATAACACATTTCTCCTTTGTGCTGGATCGAGTCTGACAGTACATGCAGCTGACATTATTATTACTAGGAATAATCGAGATGCTGCTGCTGGCCATGACTGTTCTTTCTTCTGCGAGTCAGGCCCTGTGTTCCCTGCTGGGCAGAAGGGTAAACAGGCCAGCTGCAGTCCCTGGCTCTCCACCCTCAGCAGTTAAACTCTAGGGAGGAGAACAGGTATTAAGGAAGATAGTTCCAGAACCAGGCCTTGGATTCCAGTTGTGCAAAGTGGCAGGTGGTTGTACAGGGTGCGGAAGGAGTCTGAGGAACAGGCTGGCCTCTGGAAGGATGTGCCACCAGCAGCTACAGCCTGCAGGACACATTCCCACTTCACTTTCTGTTCCCAGTCACGGCTCACCAGGTCTTGGAAAACAAGTGTGACACTCTCTGTGCTCTCCTCCTGCTTTGGAGACACTGGCAGCTGTGGGTTCTGGCCTTGGTTCCCCACACCGTGGCTGGGGCTGGCCAGCGCGAGTGTGGGATCAGTGAGAGCCTGGTCCATGAGCAGGCTCCAGGCATGCTGACAGCACATGCTGTCAGAAACTCATTAGCGCTGTTAGAAGCTCTGTGTTTGGTTATGTTTACATTTGGGATGCTGCAAGGAGATGGATGGCCGTAATTGGAAACTTCAGTGTGTTAGATGGCTCCGCTCAGAACGGCAGGCTCTTTTGCACTTATTTTCGGAGGATGATGGACCACCGTCCTCTGTGGAGCCCATCTGAAGCCCCTGGACTGAGTCCCAGCTTCACCCTCCACCCCCACTTAGAGTCCTGGCCTGTGTCTACATTCTCCGAGGCTTGGGACCTTCCAGCCCCCGTCTCTCCTTAAACCTGAGCAGGCTGTGGACAGAATCCTGTAGCCAGATTATCTGACTCTGGTGGCCTAAGAATGCAGCTTTCTTCTCCTTGGCCAACAAGAGGCAGTGTAGTGTGACCTGGCCTGGCCTCAAGCTCTGGCTCTGCCACTTAAGAGCTGCATGAGACAGAAAATTACTTTAACTCTTTCGCCTTAATCTCCTCATCTGTAGTGGGGGAAATAAGAGTATGTATTCCATAGGGTAGTTTCAAGGACTCCATGAGATTAATATATGTGAACACTTAGAAGGGCACCCAGCGTGCTGTGGGTCCCATCCGTGTCCACCCTGGTTGTTGTGCTCTGGCACAGGCTTCCCACCAGGTGGATAAATGTGTGCTGGTGTCCTATACATCAGCGATGACAGGTGCCAGCTGCCAGGCATGGTGCTGAGCGCTGCAGACAGTGAGCTGGAGATCCAGCCCTGCCCCCCAGAGCTCACACTCTAATGGAAAGGTACAGCCACTTCAGGCAGCTACAGAGATGGGGTAGTCTCAGCCTGCTTGGGCTTCCGTAACAAACACCAGAGCCTGGGGGGCTGAAACAACAGACGTTTCTCTCAGAGGTCTGGAGACTGGAAATCCAAGATCAAGGCACCAGCCTTGATCATTCATTGCTGAGAGCTTCCTTCCTGGCTTCAGATGGCCACTTTCCTGTTGAATCCTGTTGAGACGGGGGCTCAGGTGTCTCTTTTCCAGTCTTAACAAGGACGCTGATCCCATCCTGGGGCCCCACCTTTGGCACCTCATCTAAACTCATTTGCCTCCCAAAGCCTCACTCACTCCCCTAAGTACCATCCCATTGTGAGTTAAGGCCCCAATATAGGAATTGTGAGGGACCACAGACATTCAGCCTGTGAGGGGAACAGACAGAGGAAAGTGAGTGGGCACCTTTGGAGTGGGTGTCCGCATTGTCCCAGGGACCTGAGGAACCCCTCACTGAGGATGTCCTTGAGCTAGGGCTTGAAAGGAGACTCAGAACTGCACAGGCAACCAGAGGAGGGCCCTGTAGGTGGCAGGAGCAGTGTGTGCAAAGGCAGGGAGGTGTGAGAGGTCCTCGTGTGGCCTCCTTACGCTGTTCGGCCCGTCTAGAGTGGGGAGGCAAGCAAGAGCAGATCGTGCCAGGCCCAGGAGCTCTGATTTAATCTGTGGACCCCTTGCCCCTCTGTGTGCAGGAGCTCCAGGAGCTGGAGAGGAAGCTGGAAGATAAGTTGGCCCACCAGGAGGCGTCTCAGCTACAGCGGGCTCTGACAAGCCGGCAGGAGTGGGCTGGCGACGGGCCCGGGCTTCTGGGCGAGCCCGAGGACACGGGTTCTGAAAGGCAGATGTCTGCTGTCCTGCAGCAAGCCCTGAGCCAGGGCCGGAAGCTACTGGAGCGCCACCAGCAGAGGTGAGCCCATTGCCCAGTGGTGGCACAGTATGGTATCAGTCCCCTGCAGGCCTGGGGGCACCTGGCCTCTTGGCTCATCTGGACCCGACCCCCCGGCTGTCACCCTGCTGGCTGAGGTGTCCTCCCAGTGCCTAGACACCAGCTGCTGACTTAGGAGCGGATGTTCTTCTTCCCTGACATCACTCCTGCCTTGATTTATTTTCTTTCTGGTATCATTGAGGTTTTTGCTGAACATATTTTTTAAACTTTTTATTTTCAAATAATTGTAGACTCACAAGAAGTTGCAGAAATAGTGCAGGGAAATTCCATGCCCCACCCTCACCCAGCCTTACCCGGTGCCAGCATCGTACATAATCACAGCACTTTATCCAGACAGGAGTGTGATGCAGTGAATACCGGCCTCACTCAGATCTCACCTTGAATGTAACAGTTCATATCCTGCTTTTGTAAAATTAGAAAACAAGACAGAGCCCTTACCTTCTGTTAGGGCTGCTCTTTGCATTCTTCTTAATTAACAATTAGCCTTTGCCCAAGACATTAAGAACTCTTGGCAAATGTACTTTTTAACAGCTTTATGGTGTTCCACTGTGACTATAATGTTGATGTGGGAAGGACGGGGTACTAACTAGAGACATAGTATGATTCCATTTTTTAAAACACATGTGCACAAACTAATTAGCAGCAGAGAGACCCAGTTGTAACAGATGTGACTTCTTGGTGGCGAGATTATGGGTTATTTTAATGTATTTGATTATGCCTTCCTAGAAACACGATATCAAAGTGCAGTTCTGTTCCACTGAACTAATTGTAGGAGAGGCTGAATGTATGTGATCAGAGGGCAAGGCCCAGCCCTTGGAGACGAGGACCTGGTTTACACCAGGATTTTCGGGTATAGGACACCCTCGTCTGCCTCATGCTTTATGGAGGAGATCGCTCATGAAAAAAGCTTCTGACATAAATTTGGGGTTGTGTTAGCTAACAAGAGTGCAGGGTGGATCACCCACAGTGCCACCTCCATCGGCTAAGGGACCAGGTAGGCAGATCCTCTCATGTGGAAGTCAGAGAGCCTGAGGGGAACCCTCATGTGGAAAGGCACCCCAAGCCTCTGTGTCCAGAGCCAGGACCAAGCTGGGAACGTGGTTCCGGGTCTGCTTCCACATGGGGCACATGGTGGGCCAGGACCCCAGATCTTGGTCTTCTTGAGCATGACTACTGATACCAAGTGTTTTCCAACTAGGACCACAGCTGGCCCAGCAAAGGTACAGAAAAGTCTCCATACAGCTGCCACAAAACTTCTTCCTTTGTGATTGTTATTTAAATAACTACATGGTCTTCTAAGGTCATGTTGTAATTAAAGTGGACTCATCTAGATTTTGTCTGCATGCTAGTTGGAAGGAGGAGCGAGACCATGGCATTGTGCTCGAAGATTTGCTGGAGAACATGGAGTTCGACACCTTTGCGACCCTGTACAGCCAGGTGAGGACCCGTTAGCCATGTTGTGGGCCAGCCCTCGTCAGCACATGTCATGTCACCTGTTCCTCAGAGTGCACGTGTCCTCACCTGTAGCACGGGCGGGGTGACAACAGGACCTGGGGATGGCTGAGTGGATTTATGACAAGCACCTGGCCCCAGGCCAGCAGGGAGGAGACGTTCCTGTCAGGCACAGCGGTGGCAATGGTGACAGTAGTAGTGACTGCCCTGGTCAGCTTCTTTTCTGAGACTCACCAGGTATCCAGACATGCTTCTCTTCTCTGGTACAAGTTTAACACACAGGAGGTTCCACTACAAACAAAGCTAGCCACTGAAATCAGCTTTTGCTCTATTTAAATGCTGTAGCCATTCCATTTCATGCTACTGCACATTCCTTTTAAAGCAAGAGACTTCCTCATTGCTTCATGACTAAAATGGGAAAGGGGTGCTTAAGAAATGAATGGCACTGACCCAGCGCATCAGGAAGCACCCCCGTGCAGTGGGTGAGCCCGGGACCCCATCCATATTCCTCACTGAACTCCTCTCTTTACCCCGAGAGGTTTCCAGCATGACTGTGGCCGTTTGTAGACAAAGTGGAATACTGTCTTAACCACATAAGGTGTGACTTCGAGTCCCCTTGACTTCAAAGACCCTGACATCCTCTGAAGAGGCTTTGTTCGTGAATAAATACTCACCGTGCTTCAAAGTAAGCAACAGGGGCTGTCTTGGCCACTGGGATTTCAGCAGTAAACACAAGAGATAATGTCATGCCCTCAGGAGCTGTTATTCTAGTGTGGAGAGTAGGCAATCAACAAAATACATAAATAAACTGAATTGTATTTTGTGTGCATTATGATCTCATTTTGTAGTTCTGTCCATCTATCCATCCACTTACCCATCCATTCATCCACTCATACATTCCCCCATCCCCCATCCCCCATGCATCCCCCATTCATCCATCCATCATCCACATATATGTCTAGAAAGATGCTTGGAACAGTGCTTGCCTAATGTTACTAAAAATCACTTCTGGATAATGGCATATGGGATTATTATTTTAACATTAACCTTTGTGCTTTATCACATTGCTTAAATTCCTTAAAATAGGCAACATTTCTTAAAAACAAAGACAAGGGGGCACCTGGGCAGCTCGGTTAGTTAAGCACCTGCCTTCAGCTCAGGTCGTGATTTCAGGGTCCTGGGATCGAGCCCCGTGTCAGGCTCCCTGCTCAGTGGGGAGCCTACTTCTCCCTCTCCCTTTGCCTGCCACTCCCCCTGCTTGTACTCTCTCTTTTCTCTCTGTCAAATAAATAAAATCTGTAAAAAACAAAAAACAAACAAAAAGACTAACAGCAACAACAGCAACAACAAACAGATAAGGATGAAATACGCCAAAAACCCACACAGAGTAGAAATCCACACTTGAAGGAGAAAAAGGGTCCTGGTAAGAGTGAGGCAGCAGCAGGCACAGAAGGGAGGGCCGTGTGACGGTGACAAAAGCAGAAGTTGGAGGGACACACTTTGAAGATGCAGGAAGGGCCATGAGCCAAGGCAGGCAGGTGGCAGCTGAAGCTGAAAGAGACAGGAAGATGCATTGTCCCCTGAGCCTGAGCAGGAACGAGCTCTGTTGACTTGAGCTCGGTGGAAATGACTTCAGACTTTCATCCCCCAGACTGCAGGGGAAGAAAAGCATGTTGCTTGGAGCTGCTGTCTGGATCTCCATGGGGTGCGATGGTTCTCCACATGGCAGGTCCTTCTGACCTCACAGAAACATCTGCTGGAGGGGTTACAGTTACCCCACTTTACAAATAAGGAAACCCGAGCACAAAGAGAAAGAAGGGGGTTGCCCCAGGACACACAGGGTCCGTTCTGTGCAGTGGGGCTGGAGGCCAGCCCAGGGTTTCCCGAGTGCAGAACCTAGACAGTCCCCCGCCTTTAACTTTTTCTTTTGAAACAATTTTAAATTCACCTAAAGTTGAAGCTAGTGTAGAGAGTTCCAGTACCCCACCCCATGTTTCACTCAGTTTCCCCCCGTGGTTACATATTACAAAATGTGTGTATAAGTTCTGTGTCAATTCACGTAATCAGTTCCACAATCGAGATACAGAACCATTCCATCGGCACAGAGACCCGCCTCGTGCCACCCCTTTACAGGTGCACCCACCCCTCTCCCAACCCTCACCCCCGGCAACCACTACACTCTTCTCCATGTCCACATTTTGTCAGTTCTGGAAAGAAAGACACATGAAATCTTATAGGAGGGACTTGTGGATACAGGCTCTTTTCACGTGGCATCCATCCAGATGTGCCCAGCACACAGCTTCTTCAACCATCTGCTGGTTTGGGGACATTCCAGTTCCTTCCTGATCCTGTGCTGTTTGCTCTGAGCCACGCTGCATCAGGGTGCATGAGCAGGAGAGAAGTCACCAGCTCGCCCCGCTGCAGGCCAGAGATGCGGCCATCCTGCATGAGTTGGGAGCAGTTGGGAGGATGGATGAAGGTTTCTGGTGTGTCACGGTTTGCCAGGGTTGCTGACCAAGTAGATTTCTTCTTGACAGTTCTGTGAATTTGGGGACGTGTTTTCAAGACCGAGCTGCTAAGATAGTTCTCTCCGTGGGACAAAACGTCCTAAGACTGTCATCCATTTAAACGGGTTGTTTGGGGATCCCTGGGTGGCGCACCAGTTTAGCGCCTGCCTTTGGCCCATGGTGTGATCCTGGAGACCCGGGATCGAGTCCCACGTCGGGCTCCTGGTGCATGGAGCCTGCTTCTCCCTCTGTCTGTGTCTCTGCCTCTCTCTCTCTCTCTCTGTGTGACTATCATTAAAAAAAAACAAAAACGGGTTGTTCATCAAGGTCAGGGCAGTGAGGTCATGAGCTTCCCTGTCACCCCTCTAGGAGCTGAGACTGGCATCGTACCTGTCCAGGCTGGCGATGGTGCCAGGGGCCACGCTGCGCCGGCTCCTGAGTGTGGCTCTGCCCACCGCCTTGCAGTCTGAGCTCCTGGCGGCCCTCGATCCAGGCACCCAGAAGCATCCTGACCACACGGTGGAGAACGACAGAGGCGGGGAGCAGGCCGACCTGGCCAGGAGGAGGTGAGTGCGGCATCCAGGCTGCGTTGGGAGCACTTGAGTGAGATTCCATGAGGGGAACACATGCAGGGACGAAGCAGGACGCCTGTGGGCCCTGAGCACACACACCTCCCCTGGCCGTCACTTTATGGCTCTGGGAGCAGAGGACGTCCACACTGATAGCCGTGAACCCTTGATACGTCATGGGAGGCCTGAGAATTTTGTCCAATCTTTTATCTTCGTCACCAGTTTATTTTTCAAGTAGCATCTTAAGAAAATGTTTCCCCAGCCATGAATGCTGTACACACACCTTAGAGGAAGTGTAAAAAGTACATACAAAGAAAAAGAAGAAAAAGAAATGTCCTGATTCTGTTACCTGAAGAAAAGGGCTGTGAGCATTTTCTTACAATTCTTTGTCCAGAAGGTGTTTCCTTACTGGGCTTTATGAGTGTGTTCGGTGTGTGCAAGTGTGTGAAATATGTGTGAGTGTCTCTGCGTGTGTAGTAATCCCGGCAGATGCAACCTTGTGTCCTGCTCCTCAGAACTTTACAGCACAGGCTAGTTTGCTTATTTCCTTCTGACTCTTGTTCATGTGCAGATGTCGTCCTATGCAATAATTATCACGCCATTTAGGCCATATTCTCAGCTGTTTAATTAATTTAAAATTCATACTTTTCACCATTATTGAAACCCCTTCATAGGTATTATTGTTAACAACCATGTGACATTCCCCAGAGGTGTGTAGCCTAGTGTATGCAGCTCGTGCCCTCTAACTGGACGTTTGGTTTGGATTCATTTTTTTCCTCAATTATAGATAATGCTGCATAGATACGTTCCTTTGGGAGCAGGTTCCAGGTGTGAATTTGGTCAGCAAAGGCTCTTTATAAGGAGAGGCGGGAAGCAAGGGTGTGGAATGAGCACAGCACAGACAGGACTCTGGGTTCCACACTGTCCTTTACTGAACTGACCTGAGCCCCTGACTCCCTTATGTGACACTGCAGTGTCCTTCCCCAACAACAGAGAATCATGGTCCTTCACGTAGCATTGGGGTTCCCGGCCTAGCCCACCTTCCAAGCTTCTGCTGTGCCATTCCAACTTTCTTAATATATTCATAAAACCCTGCTGAGCTTCTCACATGTCCACTGTTACAGACAGTAGCGTGTGGGAGAGAATGAGAGACAAAGTCCTGCTGCATGGAGCATACACCCGGGGTGGAGGGTGGTGGAAAGTCCATAAGTTAACACACAGGGTGCATTCCACCATACGTGCTCCGGGTCCCCTGCTGTGGGGAGGCAATACTCACCTCAAGTGTCCCCACCTCTAGCAGCCTTCTGCTGCTTGACTGATGTCACCTGTTTCCCGGCTTTGAGCCCTGGACTGGGAACCCGTTGGGGGCAGAGACTGTGTCTTGACCAGAGCAGGTGCTCAGTCAGTGCGCCTCGAGTGAGAGACAGACCATGAAAACGAGTTCTTCCTGTCAGCCCAAGGTCTGTTGAGGGATGGACCGCCATCGTGCTTTTCAGGAAGAGTCTATTCTAGGAAATACAAGAGCCTCCCTTCTTGCCTTCAGGAAGCACCAAGCCTGGTGGCAAGCCCTGGAAAGCCGACTGCGAGGAGAACTGATAAGCAGAGGACTGGAAAAAATGCTCTGGGCCCGAGAGAGGAAGGAGAGGTAATGCTGAGCACCTGCTCAGGTGGTCCGGGCAAGAGGGTCAGCCCGGCTGCCTGGGAGTCGGACGGGAGGCGAGAGGCCCAGGAAACTGGGGGAGGGTGACTGTTGGCATCCCCACATTCCTTCCTGACAGACCGCAATCTTTACTCACAGTGGACTTAGTTTAGGAGCTGAAGATAGGCCTCTTGCTGTCAGTGGGAGAATATTCTTGATCATTTGTTAGCACTTTACTGTATTTATTTTAATTAGTGGCTGTTTTCAAAAGGGATATCCTTAGAGGGAGAGTAAATCTGTATCTCTATTTGGAGTTTATAGTTTACAAAGTCCTTTGCCATCTACTGCCCTGAGTCTCCCAGCCTTTCAGAAAGTAGGGATGCTGACACTCCAGCTCCGGTAGGTCACAGGAAGAGGCACCAAGCCTGCAGCTGGGAAATGGCAGCCATGGGATTTGGTACCATCTGACTAACCCCTTTCTTTCCCTAGACTTCCAGGCCAGTAATCTTTCCACTCCATCAAGCACCTTTCTCTTTTAGCTGTGGTTTTTGCACAGCTGGAGGTCAAAGAGAGCTAAGGCCAGGATGGTTTTAGATTGCTACACATGGTCGACCAAGTGCATCCAGTGTTTCCCACTGGAAAAGCTTTGGAGGAAAAGTGAGGTCAGGTGGGTTCATAACAGGGTAGGAAGTGATAATATCCACTGTGTGCTCTGGAAGCAATCCATGTCCAAGCGAGGCGTGTAACCTGAATCCTGCCCCTTCCATAAATTCTCAGCTAAGATAAAGGTGCTGAGGCCATGCTTCGTGAATTGTCCGTGTTAAAAATCCTGGAGCCACCGATAATAGTCTGGATGTCAGAATTTAGTCCCAAAGAAATTAGATCAGGATTCTGAGCCCAAACCAAGAAAATTAATTTCGAGCTGTATAAATTGTGAAGTCCTTCACGGAGGAGCAGATATCAGTTCCCCCAGGCTGGGGGAGTGAAGCCACTTGCAGGTTGTGAGCGGAGTGAGCAGGTGAGGAGGAGAACTGGCCCCACTCCCCTGGCTCACCCTGCTAGCCTTTGCCCTGCCCGGAGGCACTGTGCAGCGATGCAGGAAGAGGAGACTCTGAATCACACAGAGCTGCATTGGAATCCTTGCTCAGATTCAGACCAGCTGCAAGGGCAGGAGATGGTGGTGCCCCATCTGCCACATCTTGCCCCAGAAGGACCAGTGATCCCGTCGGGACTTCCAGGAGGTGACCCCCACTGACATGACCTCATCATGCCTGAATTGGACACAGAGAACCCTGTGGCTTTTAGGTTGTATATGGCTCTTAGAAGTAGTCCTGGCCATGACCAAGAGCATCTAGCGATTTAGGGCTGGACCACTCATGGACAGGAGTCCAGCAATCCTTTTATGGGACATCCCCCAAGAGTGTTGCTCTTCTGTTTCAGTTTGCCTGACTTCTAACTCTTGCTTTGTAATCAGAGCTCATCAGCCTGCTTTTTTGATATGAGGTTCACAGGCAATGATGTCCTGGTAAATGTTGAGCATTGGTGGATGGGGAGAGAGACAGAAATGGTCTGATTTGTAGCATTTACCGGTTTCCGTGGTGTACCTACTCTGACCAGGGCCAATTTCAAGCTAACAACATGATGACAACAGGTTTGCAAAACTGCACATTTAAGTCACAAGTCAGGAAGAGTGGTCTGTAGACACCACTTGCTGTAGGCTTCAGCTAATTTTAGGGGCAATCTGATGACCACAGGGAAAAAATCTTTCATTAAAATGACATCTGATTGAGGGCTAAGGACCCAAAATGGATTCTCCTGTAAGGCTCCCATTAGGACACTCAGGAGGGTCAGTCGCCAAAAATGTCACATCTGATCTTCTCTTCTTTCTTTAGTATATTAAAGAAGACCTGTCCCCCTCTCAGAGAGAGAGTGATATTGCCTGGAATAGGAAGCTGGCCACACCTGTCCCTGGAGTCCATTGGAGCACCAGCTGCTGTGCCCATTGTAGGGGCAGAAACCATTGATTTATTAAACACAGGCGAAAAGCTCTTCATATTCAGAAATCCAAAGGAACCAGAGATCTCGTTGCATGTTCCTCCCAGGAGAAAGAAGAAGAACTTTCTGAATGCTAAAAAGGCCACTTGGGCCTTGGGCATGGACTAGTCCCAAGGAAAGCTCCAGGGAGTCTGAAGATAGATACTTTTCTCTCGCCCATGTGTGTGTGTGTTTATAGTGTATAATGAGTAGGTATAAGTTGCACATGGAGAAGACGCAGACACCTCCCAACACCTACGACTCTCAAGGACTCAGTTTCATCTGATCTCATGAATTTCCAGGGAGTCCACTCTCCTCAGCATCAGGACCAGCCTTGAACCCTTGTTGCCTTCAGTCTCACCTCTGCGGGTCCGGAGGGCAACCCTAACCCATGGTTCATACTCCTGCAACATCTGGCTGCAGATGGGCTGTGTGTCAAAGTGAGGCCCTTTGTTCTTGCATTTTGTGTTTGTTACGTATCCTATTTTTATCAAGGGAACTTTGGAAAATAAATGCATTTTACACAGAGCTCTTAGGATGGCATTTGGTTTTGCTCTTATGTAGGAACCCTTTATTTTTAATTACTTCTGTTTTGGCTGCACGTTATTGTGTTCAACAGAGATTGACCCTCTCTCATTCCAGTGGCCAGAAACTAGGGTGTTCGATCTCCAACTCAAATTAGAGTTTTTTCCTCCTTTTATAAATGAGGAAATCCAAAGGCTTAAGAAGGTAAGGTGATGGGTGCAAGAACACAAAGCCAGTTAAGTAGCAGAATCGGGTTCGTACTCTTTACGAACCCTCACCCTTTCTCCAAGACTCCACCAGTGGAGACATTTGCCAGCAAACAAACTGCACACAGGTCCTTGTGTTTTGCAGAGTGCTTTTGTCTGCTCCAACCCTTTCCACTTTGATAGCAGTGGTTGAGCCAATGATGTCTCATTGGGGCTGGACTGGGACATCGCATGAGTTTTTCTAAGAGCCAGGCAAAGAATACAATTGCAGTGCATCTTTCCTGAGGGTAGGAAATGACTGAGGAGGGAATCTTGTCACCATCAAGGGAAAGACAAGGGATCCTAATGAAGTAACTGCTACGTGAGAGTTGCTACGTGACAGAGCCCTTCCAGCTCCTTTAACCCCCTTCCAGTCCTCTAACTAACACTGCTGCAAGATGAGCATCACTACTCTCATTTTACAGCCATGGAAGTTGAGACTCAGAGAGTTTAAGTAACTTGCCTGTGATCACACCACCTACAAGGGAGGGAAATGGTTTTGAAACCAGATCTCCTAACTTTCAAACTCTTATCTGCTATGAGACATTTTGTTTGTTGGCAACCAGAAGGCCAGTCTTCTTTGTGTCCACCACCGTGCACACAGCGTGGTGAACAGTGACCTTTGCTGGGGGTTATACTTCTTCTGTAATGAGCTGCCACATGACCATGTCACTGCATTAGTGGACATGCATGAGCAAGCAGTTCGAGTTTAAAAGAGAAGAATCGATGGGGCTAGCTTTCCCATCAAAAGGTCCAGTGAGCAGAGAGAGGACAGAGACCAATGACTCTCACATGTAGGGTAGTGGAGTGGAAAATGCATGGTCTTTAGTGTAAGATGACTTGCTTTCATCCTGCCACTTATGAGCAGTGCGTCCCTGGGCAAGTCACCTGTCCTTTCTGAGCCTGGTGTTCCTTACCAACAAAATGGTGATGAAAAGCCCTTGTTGTGAGGATTGGATGATCTGGATCTAAAGTATAGTAAAGTGCTGGATGGTGGCATGAGCCTGTCACATCAATGTCCTCTATGCCTCAAAGGTGATCCATCTGCCTTTCTAATAATTTCCTGCTTCTACAGAGTTCTGCTAGAATCATGCATGGTTGAAGTAGATTGCACACAAGGATCTCAAATATAGCTCAAAATTATGGGCTGAGGGCTGATTGAAGAGGCTATTAGCAACATCAGGAGGTGCCCAAGCTGTTTAAAATACAGCATTTCAACCTAATAATAACTCCCTATGTTAATAGACAGAGAAAGACTAACTATTGATTTACTTTCTCTATGACAAACATGAGGACATGCTGGGGAAAGCCTATGCTTCTGCAATCAGATAGACAACCAGACAACTTTGGAGCAAGTCACTCCTCCTCATTTGTAAAGCAGGGGTCCTAATACCTACCTTAGAGTAAGGGTGTCATAAGAAGTGGAGATATTGGCTATTATGTCCATAGTGTCCAATAAGATATTTGTGTACAATAAATATAGTTTCTTTGTTTTATTTTTACACATTCACAAAATAGAGCTTGGTGGCTCATTTCATTCCTGTTGACACTCTAGGTGAAGACAGTGACCCTTCTAGAAGGGCTTTTGCTGCCACAATACATGGAAACCTACTCATGAGACAGAAGCTCCAGGGAACTTGAATTGAAAGGGATTCAGTTCAAGTTTGGGCTCCTTTACTTACAAGCTGCATGAAATTGAGAAGATGGCTAAACCTCTCTAAAGCTCAGCTTCTTGTGGATTCTGTCTTCTATGATGAGTTCAGTCTGATTGAGTTGACAGACACAAAAATAAATAATTGTTAAATGCAAGGGATAAAATAGTTGTATGCAAATCATGCTGTGAGATTTGGGATTGAGAACCAACCTGACTGGGGAGATTTGGGAACAGCTTTATATTTATGACTCCAAATCATTATCTCCAGATTAGACTTCTTCTTGGGCTCCAGATGCTGAATGTCTACAGCTTGCTAGGCAGGTCCTTCTGGACACCTCACAGATGCCTCAACCTCAGCATGTCCATTTCTGAACTCAGGTTACTAGAAAACCCATTCCACCATGGATATTCCCTCTCTGAGTGGATGGTACCAAGCCAGAAACCTACAAGTCATCCTAGACATCTTCCTGTTTCTCAGCCCCCAAATATGATGACCAAATCTTTCTTATTTTATCATTGCATTACCCTTGACATATATGTGCTCCTCCACCCATTCATTCCTGCCTAGGCCACAATATCACCACCTCTCTCCTGTTTGGTGTCAAAAGCCTCCTCCCCTCCAGGCTAGCCAGCCAGTTGCTCCATAGTAGCCATATCTAAGTCACTCCCTTGCTGAAAGACCTCCAAAGACTTTTCTATTTCTTTTAAGACCTCTGTGCATTGCCCTCTGATTGTCTTCCTCGCTGGTCTATGGAGGAACCCCCTACTTTCCAAGAAACCATTGAGTGACAGTAAGACCCAAAGGGTAAGGTATGTTTGTCTCTCTGCCATTTACGGAGTGGCCCAAGAGAAGCCACCTGTCTTCTGTGAATCTCTGTTTCCTCACCTATTTTATGGAATTAATGAAATGATACCTATAATGTGCCTGGCACAGGGAACACACAACAAATGCTACCTATTGTTGTAGAGATTTTATAAACAGAGGAGTGCTATTATCTGATTTTTCTTTAGATAGGTAGGGCCTAAGGCCTCATGGAGGATGGACCAGAGGTAGAAGCAGTTAGGCTTCTCACTGTCTTCCATTCTCCAACATGCAGCTACAGACAGGGAGTGAGGAGAGCCAATCATATTACTGCCTTGTGTGTACCCTTGCTTCTCTGGCCCTCATTCACCAAAAGCAATGGCAACCACCATACCACCAACAACCACAATAGTAACCATTACTGTTGAGTTCACCTTCATTTGGGTAGTGTGCTCAGGGGAAGGGGTTTCCTTCCCCTGCCCCAGAAAATGAACCATCGCTGGCTCCCCACAGACTGTGAGTTCAGCAATCTCTGAATTCTAACTGGGATGTTTGGACCATTGTATTGAATATGTTTGTTGATATGATTGTTGATTGTGTTTTTGTCTACCATGTTGCTATTTGGTTTTTCATTCTTTGATCTGTTACTTGCTGTCTTTTTCCTGCATTCCTGCCTTCTTTTGTGCTGAGTCTCTTTTAGGATTCAGTTTTATCTTCTCTGTTGAATTACCACACATCTCCCTTTAGACATTGCCCAAGGGTTTACAATATACATCTTTTACTAATCATTTTCCACCTTAAAATAGTACTATGTGCCTCTACATATATTGTAAGAATCTTACACAGTATACTTCCAATTCCCTTTTCCATCCTTTCTGCTGCTGTTTGCCACATTTTGCTTCTATTTGTGTTAAACTCCCACATTCACGGATATTATTTTACTTTTTAGAAGCAGTTATCTTTTAAAGAGATTTAAAATGAGAAAACTATTTTATGTTCATGCAAATATTTACAACTTCTGGTGCTTTTTTTAAAAAAAATGTAGATCCATATTTCCATCTTGTCTCATTTTCCTTCCACATAATGTCTGTAGTATTTCTTCTAGGGCAAGTTTGCTGATGATGAATTTTCTCATCCTTTATGTCAAAAGTCTCTTTATTGCCTTCATTTGTTGAATATTTTTACTGAGTATAGAATTCTAGGCTTGCAGCATTTTAAATTTTCTCGTTCATTACTTTAAATATGTCACTCTGTCTTCTGGCTTGCTTTGTTTCTGACAAAATATGTGCTGTATTGGTTTAATGTTCCTCTGCATATATCAGGAGTTTTTTTTCCTCTGCCTGTTTGAAAATTTTTTTTGTAAGAGTGCCTCTTTTTTTCGTTTTTTCAGAAATTTTCAGCAATTCTACCATGATTGCCTTTATGTGGTTTTCAGGTTGGGGTTTGCTGAATTTGGGGGGATTTGTATAGTTCTAATCAAATTTTAAAGAAGTTTTGGTCTTTGTACCTTCAAATAATTCTTTAGTTCCACCTTCTTCTCCTCTTCTTCAGCAATTCTGATGACAATTATATTAGTCTGATTGATATTATCCTAGAGTCTCTGAGGCTCTGTTCCTTTTTTTTCACTCAAGGATATTAACATTAGCATAGCCCAGGTGGCTCAGCGGTTTAGCACCACCTTCAGCCCAGGGCCTGATCTTGGAAACCTGGGATCGAGTCCTGCGTCGGCATGGAGCCTGCTTCTCCCTCTGCCTGTGTCTCTGCCTTTCTCTCTCTCTCTCTCTCTTTCTCTCTCTCTCTCTGTGTCTCTCATGAATAAATAAATAAAATATTTTTTTAAAAAGATATTAACATTAATTTCAATCATCATGTCTCTTTAAGCTCCCCTTGATGTGACAGTTTCTCAAATCTTCCTTCTTTTGATGAACTTGGCAGTTTTAAGGAGCACTCATCTGATATTTTGTAGAGTTTTTCTCTTTTGGAATTTTTCTGATGTTCTCATGATTTGACTGGGGTTATGGATTTTTGAGAGAAAAACTATGAGGGAGGGTGCCATCTCATCACATCCTATCAAGGGAAGATACCATCAACTTGACTTAGCACCATTAGTGTTGCCTTTGATCACCTGGATAGGGTAGTGTTTGTTGAGATTCTCTACTATAGAGTTACTGTTCTGTTCTTCCATACTGTACCCTTTGGAAGAAATGCACTATGCACAGACCACACTCAAGGGGTGGACAGTTGCACTCTTGGAAGACAGGATATTTATATAAGTTATTTGGAAGATTTGTGCATGGGAGATTTATCTCTTTATTTGTTTCTTTGAATATGTATTAATATCAATATGGACTTATGATATTTATTTTATATTTTGGGCTATAATCCATTGCTACTTCATTTATTTACTTGCTTTAAACATTTTTTTAAATTTATCAAATTGTTCCAGCTTTGGCCACTAGAAAATAATTCAGTTGGTTTTTGGATCCCTTTGACATACCCCATCATTGTGGGCTTGTTTGTTTGTTTGCTTACTTGTCTTGGAGCAAACTCATCCTTTTCTGGCACTACAAGATTCTCCTGGCTCATTTTGTAAACCGCCTGGCCCGGTCTTAGAATTATCCATTTCTCTAAGGAGCCCTAGTTCCTTTTATTGGTATGAGAAATTACTTGCCCCTGGAGAGTTGATTACAGATAATTTTCTTTTCTTTTTTCATTGTGCTTTTTGGTAGCTTCCAAATTTGTTAAAATGAATCTCTTTTGCCTCTGTAATCAGAAAGAGTACAAAAATGATATCTAAAATCATAGCATTGGGATAAAGAAAATAGTTTGCATAATTTGCCTTCTAATCATCTTCCTGGTTTAGGAGTATCTAAGACCTACTTCACAAAAACAATCATAAATCATAAAATTAACTCTTCTTACCAATCCTCGAACTGTAAACTGAATAGGGAGATTTGTGTGATCTGCAGACAATCATAGTTTCAGAGATTGAGTTCTGCCACATGTAACAGAAAAACCTAAGTATTAGTGATTTAAATAAAATAGGAGTTTAATTTTCCCTCATGTGACATGTAGTCCAGGCTGGGACTGGAGCTCCATATCACTAGTGCCACTTTTCTGCTCAGCCATACTGGGCACATGGCTTCCACCCCAAGGTTATCTCATGGTCTGGAGATGGCTATCACAACTCAAATCCTCATGTCTTCATTCCAGACTGAGAGAAAGAGAAAGTAGAAGAGCAAAATATACCAGTTTGAGGAACTTTTCCAGAAGCCCCACTTAATGATTTCTGCTTATAAATCATTGGCCAGACCAAGTCACATGACCACCTGAGCTGCAAGGGATTAATGGGAAATGTCATTTTTAACAAGGATCCCTCAAATTGAGATTCTCTAGTAAAATAGGAGGGGAGAAAGGGTTTGGATGGGCAACTAAAAAATCTCTGCCAAGTTCTCGTGTAGCCAGCAGGAGACCAGAAATGGTCCAGCCTTTTATCTTGCAGGGAGAGAAAGCCAGGGCCTTCTGTGTGCATTTCTTCCACATAGATCCTCATTTGCCCCACAGAGCTCTTGGGACTCAAAAGTAAAAATTACTATTCCCACCTACCCATGAAGAAACTGGGTTTCACATAAATCAAGTAGCTCCCTCAGGTCACCCAGCTTAGCAAATTCCAGAGCCGGGTTTCTAAGTCCTGTGTGTCTGCCTTCTCACTGCACCATCACTGGGTTGCAGTTGACATTATTATTCATTTATTCTTTCAACCATCGACATGTGCCGTTGTGTCCTGGCACATGTAGATATTTAGTGTGAGCCCAATGGATGAAAGAATGAGGGGTGCTTACTCTAGTGGAGAACAGACGTTGATCAGGGCCATATAAGGCTATCTGCAGGGTGTTGTGAAGGGCCCCCTCTTTCTGGAGGCCACCAGGGAAATGTCACCGAGAATCTGCAGTGCAAAGACCCTCCCTACAGTGGAAAGGGAGAAAGAAAGCAGAAGGAAGGGAGCAGCCCAAGCATGAAAGGATTTTAGTTCAAGTGGAAAGATGGGATGAGGATGCTCCTGAGCAGAAGGATCCTGGGTGGCAGGGCTAGTCTGGATGCTCCAGAGGCCCTGTGTCCTATGGGGAGAACACATTGAGGGAATGAGCTGCTGGCCAAGCTGGGCCTTGGGTATCTGCCCGTGCCCAGCTGCTTCCACCATGAGTTTACAGCCCATTGCACACATCTGTTCTGCTGTGTTCTCACACATTCTGTTTCTGGAGCTTACAGAGGGAACACTCAATGAGATGTGCAGGGAAACGCTGGTGGTTCACACGGTATCTCTTTCGTTTTTTGAAGTGTGTGAGTTTACTCATCGCTGCTGGTGAGTTGTGGGAGGTGATGGGGGTCCATGGGCCCACCTGGGTTTCCAGCTCCTGTGATGCCTTGGCCGTGTGCACCCCGAAGCTTAAAGCCCTGGGCCATGCTTCCCTTAGAACTGCACCTTGGAAGCCAAGACCAGAGGTGTGTGTGGAGGGGGCGGCTGTGGAGAATGGAGTTGTTTCCAGAGACAGTTCTGTGAAAGCAATATTCCTTCAATAGCAGGTCCAACAGCAGGCAGGTTACACACGTGGGTGGGTCACAAAAGCATCATTTTCTCCTTTTCTGTAACAACTTAATTTCCATTTTTAGCCAACATTCTCTCCACTGCAGAAAGCTTAATCCATTCACGGCCAGGTACGCCCCATCAAATTTAGTGATTTAGTCAATTTTAGCGTAAGCTCAAGTGGTTTCAGTGTTTCTCCCTCCCTTTTCCCCACAGCTAGCAGTCTGGTTGGGGAGAGCCAGAGAGTCTGGCCCATGGTTCTCCTTGGTAAGCACCTTCACATGTGCCACCAGCCTGCCTGAAGTCTGGTTATCAGTCTCCTGAGGAGGTTCTTCAGCTGGTGGCCCTGGCACACAGGCTGTCATCTGTGGCTGTGACCCCGAAGGCTCCAGCTAAGGCCTGCACTCATGTCTGCTCTCCTTGTGCCATGCAGGGTGGGCTGGATTCTGTGCCACTGTCCTCAGTCTCACTGCCTGGACCCCACTGTGCCAACTGCCCTCCACCCCCAGCACTATGATGACAGTGCACTTTCCACTGGGCTGCCGTTGTTTTGAGCCCCAGAAAGGAACACATACAAGTCTCCTCTTAGATACCCCACTAACTGGAGTTCTTAACATTCCCTCTGCCCCTGTCATCCCCAGGGCTTGGATTCTTCTTGAAGAGGGGACACGGTGTAGAATTCCATCTGGAAACTATTCCTCTTGTCCTCTCCTCCTCCCCTTCCTCTGTCCCCCACACCCTCATTTCCTGTTAGGTTAGAAATCTGGGTTTTCTTCATAATATATTTTTGACAACTCTATTGTTTGTGTTACGGTCTTTTTTTATACTTAGAATCTTCCCAACTCCTAGATTCCAGAAACACTTTTGACCCTCTCAAAGTTTGACTCTTGCAGTTAAAAACTTTGGATTTAAAACTGTGACTCTGTATGAACAGGTAGTTCTCCAAGGAAGACATCCAGATGGCCACCACACACATGAAAAGACGCTGAACATTCCTCATCAGGGAAATACAAATCAAAACTACAAAGGGATATCACTCACACCTATCAGAATGGCTAAAATCTAAAACACAAGACACAAGCGTTGGTGAGGATGGGGAGAAAAAGGAACACTCATGCAGTGCCAGTAGGAATGTAAAGTGTGGCAGCCACCATGGAAAACAGTATGGAGGTTCCTCAAAAATTGGAAATTAAAACCACCCTATAATCCAGGAATCACACTACTGGGTATTTACCCAAAGAATACAAAAACACTAATTCAGAGATATACATGCATCCCGATCTTTATAGCAGCATAGTTTACAGTAGTCAAGATATGGAAGCAAACTAAGTGTTCATTGGCTGATGAATGGATAAAGAAGATGTAGTATATATACACGATGGAATGTGACTCAACCATCAAAAAGAATGGAAGCTTGCCAGTTGCCATGACATGGATGGAGCTAGAGGCTATTACGCTAAGCAAAATAAGTCAGTCAGAAAAAGACAAAAGCCATCTGATTTCACTCATTTGTGGAATTTAAGAAACAAAATAAATGAGCATAGGGTAAAAAAGAGAACACTTGTTGCCCTGTGAGCAGCTGTGCATAAGCTGTTCCCGGTGCCCCACCTGGCCCTCCGCCCAGAGGGAGGACTATGAGGAGCCAGTCCTGAGCACCTACCATGCTGCCTGGGACTGCTGTAGTACTTCATGTTACTAATCCATTTGTGTCTCACCTCAACTCTGCAAGGTACATACTAATATCATCTTCATTTACAGATGGGAAACTGAGGTGCCATACTTGAGTCACACAGATTCAGGAGCTTGTAAGTGATGGAGTCAGGATTAGAAACCCAAGCAGTTTACTCTCTGATCATGCGTCCTCAGCAAGTTGCAAAGATGAGTGGTGGCTCCAGAGGATTAAGTGTGTCGGCTCTTTTAGGAGATCCCCACAAAGACTGTGGGCACTGGAAAGTGAGGTCTCCTTACAGGAAGCTGAGATGCCCATCTTGGGTAAAAGTGCTGGGGACTTCCTTGGCATGGCCACCTTCTCATTGCACCTCCAGGTCAGATCCATCCAGAAGTTGGTATGTCCTGGGAATCAGGACACAAGCTGCTGTCAATGCCACTTCTTCCAAGACTTCAGTCTTCATCTACAAAATGAACGCAGGAATCTCTACTGTCGAGTGTGTACGTGTAGATTACACGCAACGACAGAATGTGAGATTGCTGGACAGGTGGCAGGTGCCGTGACGGTGTCCTGCACATTGGTGGTGGCTCAGAACTCCGGGAAGGAGAGAAAAGAAGTCACATGTAAGAAGTGCCTCATGGAAGGAGCAGTGTTCTCTCAGGTGATCACCTTTGGCATTCATGACCTTGTGAGAAGAACATTTGATGCCACCAACTTGGGTCCTAGCCTTTCCCAATTACTTGAAAAGTAGCAGTGTCAGTCCCACTTCAGGATCTTTACCTGAGGGTTCCTGGTTCCCAGAACATTTCCCTTCTCTGCAGCATGCTCACGTGCAAGCACACATACATCTGCCTAACTTCTTTAGATGTCCCTTCTGAGAAAGCTGTCTGGACTGTCTGATGTCCAGACCTAGCCTGGTTATCTCTTTACCCACCGCCCCCCCACCATGGCCCTACATGTCTTATTTACAATATACATCACCCTGGGATACCTGGGTGGCTCAGCGGCTAAGCGTCTGCCTTCAGCTCAGGTCGTGATCCTGGGGTCCCAGGATCGAGTCCCACATCAGACTCCTCACATGGAGCCTGCTTCTCCCTCTGCCTCTGTCTCTGCCTCTCTGAGTGTCTCTCATGAATAAATAAATAAAATCTTTAAATAAATAAATAAAAGAAAATATATCTCACCCTGGTGGTTTGTACCAGGCAGTGTGCCCCGGCTGGGCAGACCCCAGGGAAAGCTGTGATTTTGTCTTCTCTACCACCGGGTCCCCAGCACCTTGTGCATGGCCAGACACTGAATAACTGCTTAGTTCACATTCATCAGATGAGTCAGTGAATTGTTAGCATCTCTGTTTGCACACAGGAGGGGAACAGGGCTCAGAGACGTGCAGTGACTCGCTCAGGGTCACCCAGCTGGTGAAAGGCATTGCCTGGCCTGAGACTCTGAGCTTACCATCCCAACATCAACGGATGCTGAAAAGGCTTGCTTCAGTGCCCTGCGGGAAGGCGGAGAGACGGGAGGAAAGGATGGGGAAATGATTCCTGCATTCCGAACACGAACAAAGGGGAGAAGAAAACACATGCTTGAACAGGAGCTTGTTTCCAAGCTTTCCGATCATCTTATCCCCACACTTGCTCACTTCAGGTATCTGCTCAGCTGTCACCGTCCAGACACCTACCCAAGCCTTTACTTTATTTTTTTTTAATTTTTATTTATTTATGATAGTCACAGAGAGAGAGAGAGAGAGAGAGAGAGAGAGAGGCAGAGACACAGGCAGAGGAAGAAGCAGGCTCCATGCACCAGGAGCCCGATGTGGGATTCGATCCCGGGTCTCCAGGATCGCGCCCTGGGCCAAAGGCAGGCGCCAAACCGCTGTGCCACCCAGGGATCCCCCAAGCCTTTACTTTAAATAATGACCCTTCCCACGCCCCCACACTTCTCCGTTCCTCATCCCTGCTTGTTTTTCTCCATAAGCTCACTACTGTCTGACACACTCCCTATGTGCCTGATGGGCCATTCGCAGCTGCACCAGTGGCACTGCAGTGTCACACTGGGGGGTGGGGACTCTGGCAGGCTTCTTCACAGTCACATCTATCCCCAGGGACCAGAATGGTGCCTGACACTTAGGAGGCACTCAGTGAAAAGTTGTAGAGTCAATGCAAAGTGAATAAATGCATAAATGAAAAACCTTGCATCGTCCTCATGTGCTGCTTCCTCTCTTTAAGATCTCTTTTCACTGAGCAATCTTATTATGGCTGTTAGATTGGAGCTCTGCTGTCTGGAAAGGTCACAGGCAACTGGAATGGCTAAAATTAAAATTTTAAACTTCATTAGCATGGATGAGCGTGCAGTGAGGGAGACGCTCGGCCACTGAGGGTGAGGTGTAAATTGAAAGAGCTTCTCTGAAAAGCCTGACTCCTCACAACCTTGTCAACAGCATGTGTTGTCCAACATTTAGAATTTTGTCAATCTGATAGGTGAAAAATTGCATATGAAGGTAGTTGAAAAGCTGTATTGAGGTATAACTGGCGCATGATAAACTGCACATGCTTAAAATGTACGATTTGGAGCGTTTTGACCTATGGATACTGCTGTTACACCATCATCAAAATCAAAGTAATGGACATATCCATCCGCCAGAGAAGTTTCCCCGTATCCCTTTGCAATCCTCCCCCTTTAGAGGTACCCCGCCCCACTCTTAGGCACCCACTGACCTGTCCTATTATTATAGATTTGTTTGCATTTTAAGGCATTTTATATAAATGGAGCCGAGCAGCACCCACTCTTTTTTGTTGGACTCCTTTCACTCTGCATAGCTACTTGCAGTCCCATCCATGTTGTTGCACGGATGAGCCGTTCGTTCTTTCTGTTGCAGAGCAGCTCAAGTGCATGGACATACCCAGCTCGTTTGGTCATCACCCTGCTGACGGACATAGGAGCTATTCCAGGTCTGGGCCACTGCAAAGTAAAACCTCTGTTGATGTTTGTGACAAGTCCTCGTGTGGACATATGCTTTCATTTCTCTTGGATGTAGATCTGTGGGTGGATGGCTAGGTCATATGTATGGTAAGAATCTGTCAAGCTGTTTTCCAAAGTGGCTGCACCATTTTACACTCCCAGCAGCACCGTGTGGAATCCCAGCTCCTCCTCGCCCTCACCAGGTGTGTGTGGTGAGCCTTTAGCTGGAGTCCTTCTAACAGGTGAGTGGTATTTCCCTGTGAGGTTTTAGGTAGGATTTCATATGTTTGTTTGCCAACCATATATTTTCTTTGGTGAAGCATTTGTGAAACCTTTCACCTGTTTTTCTATTGGGTTGTTTTGTTTTTTAAGATTTTGTTTATCCATTGAGAGAGGCATGCATGGGGCGGGGGCACAGAGGGAGAAGGAGAAGCAGACTCCTGCTAAGCAGGGAGCCAGGTGCGGGCTCGATCCTGGGATTCCAGGATCCTGACCTGAGCCGTAGGCAGACGCTTAACTGAGCCACCCAGGTGCCCCAGGTTGTTTTATTAATTTTCAGTTTTGAGAGTTCATTATATATTCAGGAATCAAATCCTTTATCAAATATATGGTATCCAAATATTTTTCCTCATTCTGCAGCTTGTCTTTTCATTATTTTTTTAAAGATTCATTTGTCTTACTATTTTTAAAGAGAGAGAGTTGGAGGGAGGGGAGGAGGGAGGGAGAGAATCTCAAGCAGACTCCCTACTGAGGCAGAGCTTGACTTGGGGCTCGATCTCATGACCCTGAGATCATGATCTCAGCCAAAATCAAGAGTCAGATGCTTAACAGACTGAGCCACCCAGGTGCCCCATTTTTTCATTACTTTAAATGACTTTTTGAAGAGCAGAGTTACTAATGTCGATGTCAAATCTGTCAGCCTTTTCTTTCATAGATAGACACTTCCATAGATAGGTACCTATAAAATCTTTGCTTAACCCAACATCACAAAAGGTTTTTCTTGTGTTTCTTTCTACAATTGTGTGTGTGTGTGTATAGTTTTATAGCTTTGCATTTATGTCTGTGATCCATTTTGAGTGGGGGCTTTTGGTATATTGTGCAAGCTATGAATCCTAGTTCTCTCTTTCCCTCTCTCTTTTTTGCATGCACACGTCCAATTGTTACAGTTTTATTTTTTGAAAAGACTATTCTTCCTCCACCATATTGGCTTTGCATCTTTGTCAGAAATTGGTTGCACACATACGAATCAGTCTATTTCTGTCATCTCCATTCTGTTCCATTGATCCATTTGTTTATTTTGATACCAATAGCAGGTTCTTAATTGCTACAGCTTTACTGCCTTAGAGGAGGTAATGTTGGATATGTAAATTTGTTGTTCTTTTACAAGGTTGCTTTGCCTATAAGAGGTTCTTTGCATTTCCATGCAAATTTCAGAATTCCTTGTCAATTTCTACCCAGAAGCCTGCTGTGACTTTGGTTCAGATTGTGTTGAATCCATAGAGCAGTTTAAGGAGAATTTACATGTTAAGAAGACTGAGTCTCCTGACCCATGGATACACTGTAACTCTACTCTTTCCAGTCTTCTGAAATGTCTCTCAGCAGTAATTTATAGTCTTGGGTATATTTTTGTCAGATTTACCCATAGGTAGTAAATATTTGTAACATTATTGTAAATCATAAAACTTTTAAGCATTTCAATCTTGGGTTGCTTTTTTTTTTTTTTCACTGCTAGCATATAGAAATTCAATTGATTTTTGTTTACTTGTATCCAGCAAGGTTGCTAAACTCACTCATTAGTTTTAGTGGCTTTTCTGTAAATTCCGTCAGTTCTATTTAGACAATCATGGAGTCTTAGAATGAAGACAGTTTTCTATCTTTTCCAACCTGGATACATTTCTTTTTTTTTTTTTCTTGGCCCTATTGCACTTGGCTAGACACCCCCCCCCCCCCAGTACAATGTTTAATAGAAGTGGTTAGAGCATATATTCAGGCTTTAGCCTTGAAGTATGAAGTTAGCTGTAAATTTTTCATGGATGCTCTTTATCATGTGGAAGAATTTCCTCTCAATTCCTACTTTGCTAATGGTTTTAATCAGAAATCGATGTTTAATTTTCTCTAATGACTTATTTTCATCTATCAAGATGATCACATGGTTTTTCTTTTCCATCTTGTTATAGGATGAATTACACTGATTATTTTTAAATATTAAATCAGCTTTGTATTGTTAGTGTAAATCCAACTGGGTCATGATATACTATTCTTTATATATAAAATTTTATATATAAATATTATAAGTTAATATCAATATATTATTAATTATAATATTTATATTAATATATTTTATTAATAATATTAATGTTTGAAATTTATATTAAATTTATTATTATATTAAGTACTATATTAAATATATATTTTTAAAAATATTTTATTTATTTATTCTTGAGAGACACACACAGAGAGAGGCAGAGACAGAGGCAGAGGGAGAAGCAGGCTCCATGCAGGGAGCCTGATGTGGGACTCGATCCTAGACCCTGGGATCACACCCTGAACCAAAGGCAGATGCTCAACTGCTGAGCCACCCAGGGGTCCCTTCTTTTTAAATATATTAATGCTTTCTATTTTAGAATTTTTGCTGGGAACTTTGGCATCTAAGTTCATAATGAATACTGGTTTGTACTTTTCTTGTAATGCTTTTCTGGCTTTGGAATCAAGGCATTGCTGGCCTCATAAAATGAGTTGGAAAGTCTATTCTCACTTCACTTTCATGGAAAAATCTGGGGAGAGTTGCGTTTATTTCTTCCATAAATGTTTTCTAGAATTCACCACTGAATTTTAGTGCCTGGAGTTTTTATTGTTGGAAGGTTTTTAACTAAAAATTCCATGTCTTTAATTATATAGAACGTATCAGGTTATCTGGGGCTTTTGGAATAATCTTTGATGGTTTGTGTCTTCTAAGGGATTTTCTCACTTCATCTCAGCTCATAAAGCTCTTCCGGGTATTTCCTTATTTTTTTTAATTCATGAGGACTCTGTAGTGATATCATTGCTTCATTCCTGGTTTTGACAATTTGCCTTCTCTTCTTTTATTTTTTCCTAATCAGCCTGGCTAGAGGCTTGCCAATTCTATTGGTATTTTCAAAGAAACAGCTTTTATTGATTTTCACTACTGTTTCCTGTTTCATTGATCCTTGATCTTATTTTCATAATTTCCTTTATTTTTAAGTTAAAATAAATGTTTTCCTTAAATTCCAGTTAGCTAACATACAGTGTGATATTAGTTTCAGGAGTACAATATAGCGATTCAGCACTTCCATACATCACCCACTGCTCATCACAACAGGTGCGCTCCTTAATCCCCATCACCTGTTACCCCTATCCCTCTCCCCTCCATCCACTTGCCCTCTGTAACCATCAGTGTGTTCTCCAGAGTTAAGAGTCTGTTTCTTGGTTTGCCTCTCTATCCTTTTTTTCCTTTATTTGACCTACTTTAGATTTAATTTGCTCTTTTTTCCCCCCAGTTTCTTAAGGGAAGTTTAAAGTAGAAATATTTTCTTTTTTCCAATATAGGAAGTTAGTGCTGTAAATTCTCCCCTAATAAATGTGTTAGTCATAGCCTACAAATTTTGATAGTATGAGTTCTAGGTTGAGTCCAATGGATTTCTTATCCTCATTTTATACCACATTTTCTGCTTTACATGCCTGGATTACTTGATTGAATGACAATCATTTTAGCTTGTTAGGTACTAGATAGTTTGTATTCCTATAAATAACCTTTAAGACTTGTTCTAGGATGCAAGTTAAGCACTTGGAAATGTTTTGATCCTTTCAAGTCTGATTTTTAGGATCTATTAGGTAGGACCAGAATGGTGTTTAGTTTATGGCTAATTTTTCCCCACTATTGAAATATGCTCTAAGTACTCTACAGGATAATTCCTGAATTATAAGGTTTTCAAGTCTGGCAGGCAGGAAACAGCATTATTCCCAGCCCCCTGTGAGCACTGAATGCTAATCCTTCTAATCTCTTTGGGTGGTTCCTTCCTGGCTTCAAGTAGCTTTCTCACATCTGCTAACAGCAATGTATTGAGTAGTTGAGGGTGACCTTTGCAGGTCCCTGGAGTTCTCTCTCTCTCCTGTACTCCTCTCAGAATCTCTGGACACCTTGAACTGTCTGTATTCTGAGCTCTGCCTCCTTAACACTGGGAGCTCTACCGTGGGCTCTACCTCGGTTCCCTTCTCTGCAGCAGTGCCTAGAATATCTCACAAGGCAGAAACTGAGGACCGTTGTGGGCTTACACCACCTATTTCCCAACTGTCCATGGTCACGGTCCTTCATTGCCTGATGGCCAGTGTCTTGAAAACTATTGTTTGTGCCTTTTGTTTATTAAAAATGTTTTTCCAGTGGAAAGGTTAATCTGATCCTTGTTACTATATTTTAATTTTAAGCTTTGGACTAAAGTAGTTTTAATTTACCTTTCTCATATCAGCAAGGTCATGCATCTTTTCATGCAATTATGATTCTTTTTCTTTTCCTGTAAATTATCTATTCATTTCTCAGGTCATTTTTCTCTAGGGTTTTTCTTCCTCCTATGATTTTGGTAAACTCTATAGAGATTCATATATTAGGGATATTAATTTTTTGTTATTATAATGAGTTTAAGTCCCAAATACTTTCCAAGTATAACATTTGTCGTTTTAATTTTTATGGGTTTTGTCATGCAAATGTTTTTGATTTTTGTATAAAAATATCTTCCCTTATTGCTTCTAAATTATTAAGTGTATTTCTTAAAAATGATTTTTATGTAAAAATATTTTGCTTTATTGCTTCTAAATGATTAAACATATTTCTTAAAAAAACAACATAAAAAAGCACATTAAGTGGAAATCAAGCAAAACAGATAAACTTCTTAGGCATCCCTCAGGTGAGGGGTGCTAAGGTTCTGATATAATAGCTAGACCCTCAGTACCCAGATTTTTTTTTTTAGAATAAAATATCTTTGAAAACTGTACTGAATATCTCCATGTATCTATGTTTGAAATCAATTGCTAAAGTTGGGTAAGGTGAAGCTCTGTATGTTGAATTCAGTTATTCTTCCTCCCAAAGCTCTGGTTATAGAGAAATAGTCCCTGGAAGAAACCCCAAGCATAAAGACTCCTGTCCAGAAATGGGCAACGAGTGTGAACAGGGAGGCATGACTGGAGTAAAGAGGTGCCACCATTTACTGAGCCCCTGCTATGTGGCAGCCCCTGCAGAAGACAGTTGTGTAAGAGAAGGGCTATGGTGGATATCATCCTGTTCGTTGCTGCCTCATCTTTAGAACACGCTTCCGAAATGTGGAAACTCTCCCACCTTGTCAGACCTGCCTCCATGAAGGAGACATTCAGGAACTCACTTTCCCAGCTTCCCCTGTGATCTAAGCCAGGCATGTGCCTCCGGCTTCATCAATCAGATTTGCAGATGTGAACCTCAGATTTGGAAGAGAGAAGTGATTGGATGAAGCACACGCAGGCGCTAGTGCATGGGAATTAGAGTAGAGGCTGCTTTCAGGAGGGTGCGGCAGTGCTGGGGCTCCAGGCTCCAGCCTCCCAGTCTGCCCTGTGAGCCAAGATACCTCCATGCAGTCGAAGTGGCAATGGGGGAATTTCACTGGAGATGACCAGCTGGGGGGCTGGGGCATTCAGCCACCGACCCTGATCCTCAGGCCCTTTGTGGGGGTCGTCTGGGAAGTCCCTAATACCTTTAAATTGGTGCTGGGGGAACCTCTGGCTATTACCTATTATTTCAGGCTTGTCAGTAAGGAGGCACATTGGAAACTTGCAGCTTCTTCACAGCTGACAAAAAAAAAAAAAAAAGAAAAGAGGGAGAGAAAATTAATTTTTTCTGGTTTCCTTAGAGAGTAGGGACAGCAGAAAGTACAACCATTGTGTTATGGCCAGCAACAATTCCATTTGTTCAGTGGAATAGAAATCTAGCATTTTCTATGTGCCAGATGCTGTGCAAGGGGACCCATCATTGTGAGATGCAGGAGGAAAACCAGGTTATCAAAACTCTTTGACCAGCGAAGATATCAAAACAACAAAAGCCTCCATCACTCAGTGTGGTCTGGTCTGGAAGATAATTGTGTGCAGTCTGCAAAGGGTGAGATATTTGAAATTACCTGAAGCCAAGACATGTTAATTTGATAAATTAGTGGGAAGTTATTCCTTTCAACCCCCAAAAAGATTACAGGAAATTTGTTAGCGCCGAATGGCAATACTTTACGGTAGAAAAGAACCTGGATATGCTAGCCTCAGAGCCCTTCAGCTCCATTGCTGTGAGTTAGGTTCTCTTGGGAAAGACTTAAAGATTTAATGGTCAATGCCAACCCTCAGCCTCTCTCACCTTTACATGGCACCTCACAATTTTTAAAGCATATACATTCATCCATTCCTTCAACCAGTAGTAAATGGAGCATCTACTGTATCCCAGGCACTGTTCTAGATCAGTGACTGGCAGTGAAAACTACTTACAAATTCCTCCCTCTGTGAATTTAACACTCTCCTATCATTCTCTCACAGCATGGCCAAAGCAGTTCTCTTAAATAGGTAGCATTTTCCATACTGAAAATTGGGGTTCAGGTCATGCAGCCTGTAAGTCCTTCCCCAGGTTGTTCTCCACAAAGCAGCAGAACTAATCCTTATTTTATTTTTTAAAAAAGATTTATTTATTTGAGGTGGGGAGGGGCAGAGGGAGAGAATGTGCAAACAGACCCCTCACCAAGTGCAGAGCCCAATGCTCAAGATTCCAACCATGACCCATGAGCTCAAGACCTGAGCAAAAACCAAGAACTGGATGCTCAACCAACTGAACCACCCAGGCACCCCAAGACTGATCTTTTAAAAACAGCAAATCACTCCTGTTTAAAATTCTCCAGGGGATCCTCGTCATTCTTTTTTTTTTTTTAAATCAATTTAGTTAACATATACTATATTATTAGTTTCAAGGATAGAATTTAGTGATTCATATAACCCCCAGTGCTCATTACATTAAGTGCCCCCCTTAATGCCCATCACTCAGTTACCCACCCCATCCCCCCACCCACCTCTCCTCCAACAACCCTGTTTATTTCCTAGAGTTAAGAGTCTCTTATGGTTTGCCTCCCTCTCATTTTTATCTTATTTTATTTTTCCTTCCCTTTCTCTATGTTTACCTGTTTTATTTCTTAAATTCCACATATAAGTGAAATTATATGGTATTTATCTTTCTTTGATCAACTTATTTTTCTTAGTGTAATACCCTCTACTTCTATCCACGTTGTTGCAAATGGCAAGATTTCATTCTTTTTGATGGCTGAGTAGTATTCCATTGTATATATACCACATCTTTATCCATTCATCTGTCAGTGGAAATCTGGAACTCCTCATCACTCTTAAGAGTAAAATCCGGGGGTGCCTGGTGGCTCAGTCAGTTAAGCGTCTGTTTTTGATTTGTGTCATGATTCAGGTCCTAGGATCGAGCCCCACATGGGAGCGAGCCCCATTCAGGGTCCTGCTCACCAGGGAGCCTGCTTGTCCCTCTCCCTCTGCCTGCCACTCCCCCTCCTTATGTTCTCATTTGCTCTACTCTTTCTCAAATAAATAAATAAATGATTTTTTTTTTTTAAAGTACAATCCAAATTTCCCATCATGGCTTGCAAGGCCTTGAAGGATCTGGCTCCTCTTTAACCCCTTCTTGCAGCTCTCCTCAACTTGCTCACCATAATTCAGCCACATTTGTGTTCTCTCTCTTTCCAGTATGCCAGACAGGGTCCTGCCTCAGGACCTTTGCACTATCTATTCCTGAACACTCTACTCTCTGTGTATTTCCTTGTCACCATTCAGGCTTCAGCTCAAATATTACCTCCTCGGGGAGGCCTTCTCAGACTTGTCTACTTTACTTTAAATTAGTCCACACCCATCCATCTTTCCTGCAACATTTTTTTATTTTTCACATAACACTATTTGTCAGTTTTCTTAGTCACAAACAACGGAAAGAGACTCTGGGTGATATCATGGTGAAAGGAAAAACAGCCTTCCTTTTAGACATACTGATTCGTTCTTCCATCCTTCTGGCCTGAGACAAACTCCTTTATCTCTGTGACTTTATAACAATGTGAGTCAGGTTGTGTGCTTTCCCTACTCAAAATCTTCTAGATGCTTCCCAACTCAGACAGAGAAAAGTCAGGCTCCTTTCTCTGCCCTGGGAAGCCATCCCAACTGGATCGTTCGTTGCCTGGCCTCTTCTTTAGCTTCCCCTTTATTCTGCTCTAGTCACTTTGGTCCTTGAGCAGCCAGATTTGATACTGTCTCAGGGCCTTTGCACTTATTGATTGCTCTCTCCACAGTGCTCTGCTACGAACATCAACATGGCTTGCTCCCTCATTTCTTTTAACACTTCACTCAAATGTTACCATCTCAGTGAAACCTTCCTTGTTTGAAAATTGCAGTTCCTTCCCTACCTCTTCCGTATGTACCCCTGCTTTATTTTTCTCCATAGAACTCATCAGGATGCAACATACTGCATCGCTTACTTATTTACCTGTTTACTTCCTGTCTCCCTTCACTACAGTGACTGCTCCATGAAAAAGGATGCTTCATCACCAGTATATTCTAACACATAGAATACAGGCACATGCAGATTGTTGAGTGAATGAGTGAACAAGGCTCACTTCCTTTCTCCTCTTCTGTGTGGTGGGTGATTAGAGCTCTTTCTTAATGTTAGGATCATGAGGATGACCAGCATTGTCATTAGAGTGTCTGGCACACTGCCTGCGGCAGCTGGAAGGCTCCAAGCTCTCCCTGCTCAGCTTACAGGCCCAGATACGCACACAAGACAGGCAGCCCAGGAAACAGATTAATTAACACTCCTCACCTTGAATGTCCTGAGGACTGTGTTTGAAGAAGTCTTAAAGCCAGTAAATATCAGCTGCTAAAGTCTGTCGACTAGGTTAGTCCAGAGACAACAGTAGTCACTCAGGTGACCCCTAGACACTCCGCTTTAGAAGGAAGCAGGACATAGTCAATCCCTGCTCACCTACAGATGGGGTGGGCAGAGAATCAATGAAAACAGAGGCTCCTCAGTCCAGCTTTTAAGAACACAGCTGTGGGCTCAGTGGTGCTTTTGGAGCTGGAGTCTTACCATGAGACATCGGATGTGATGGTTCATTTTATGTACCAGCTTGGTTGGACCATGGACGCAGATATTTGGTTGAACATTATCTTGGATGTTTCCATAAAGATGATTTTTAAAAATTATTTATTTATTCATGAGAGACACATAGAGAGAGAGGCAGAAACACAGGCAGAGGGAGAAGCAGGCTCTTCACAGGGAGCCTGAAGCAGGACTCCATCCCGAAACCTGGGATCATGCCCTGAGCCAAAGGCAGACACTCAACCGCTGAGCCACCCAGGAGTCCCTGTAAAGGTGTTTTTTGGATGAGATTGCCACTTAAGTCAGTGGACTTTGAGTGAAACAGGTTGCCCTCCACAAGGTGGGTGGACTTTATCTAATCAGTTGAATGGAAAAAAAGCCTGACCTCCTCTGAGCAAGAAAGAGTTCTGCTTCCGATAGACTTTGGACTTGAACTGAAACAACGCCTCTTACTTGAGTCTCTAGCCAGCTCACCTACGGATTCAGATTCTGGACAGATTCTTAATGTAAATCTCTTATCTACATGTTCTGTTTCTCTGGATAATCCTAACACCTTGGGCAAGTTTCTTTATGCCTCAATGAAACTAAAACCCAGTTCACTTACCACTCGCGAGGAATAACCATGCTAACTCCCTCGTGGGGTTAGTGTGAGCATTAAATGAGTTAGTGCCCATGTGTTCTGACCAGCTAGAGATAGGTAGCTATCTTTAGGTAGCAATTTTTCAGGTTATATTTTTTGATATTGTATTGCCACTACCAGCAGAATAAGCACCACCACAGAGCAGGTAAAAACAGAAAATGCATGAAGCCACAGGACGTGGCAGTGAGCACGCTAGGTCAGCAGGCTCGCTGCCAGCTCTCAATACTCTTAGATGGCATTGTTAATCTTTGTAAACTAGTGAAATCCTATTCACAAGATGAGTAATATAACCCAGACCATAAGGAGTCAGAAATACTTTTTTAAAATAGAAATTTACTTTTTTGAGATGGTCAGATGTCTGGTAACCTCAGTCATGTGGAATCTGCTGGCAAATCCAGGAATTGGGAGATCCTAGAGACGTGCGGGTTATGCACCACCCAGAGCCACGCAAGTGATTCTGTGAAGAGTGAGGAAAGGTAGTCAGGTTCCCGGGTCCACTGCTGGATCAGTGTTATCTCTAAAATGAAGCATCAGAGAATTAATTGACTTTCTACTCCTTGGCCTTTCATCTTGTTCAGCTTTAGAATCCTGGTATCCAGCCCAGTGCCTCTTGTACGAGAAAGACTGGCACTCCTGTTGAATTGCATGTAATGGCAAGAAGTTACTATCAAAGGCAGGGGGCTTGATGGATCTGGAAAACTATAGAACTTTAAATAGAATGGCCTAGGGCTATCTTCTTAAAGTATTAGTCAGTTTCCCCCATTTCTATAGCCATCGGGGCATCCAGGCATCATATGTAAAGAGTGCATATCTCAGTTGAGGATTTTTATTCCACAAGGCACAGTGGTATAAAAACTCAGCCATGAAAGAATACTTCTAAGTGTGAAACTCCCACTTTGTTCCATTTTAAAAGCATTTATTGAGTGCCTACTGCTTCTTGTGGCAAGTGAAGTGCAGATGACATTTAGAGCTTTCAGCCCAAAGGAGCTCTCCCGTCTATCTGGGTTCACGTATCTCAGGGTAAATATTGGTATACAGAGAGATAGTTGACCAAGATTCAAAGGGGGGTGAGATCAGTGTGGGTGATAGAAGTAAGGGAAAAAACTCTTTGGGGAAGTGAACATTGAATTATATCATGATGAATTTGTAGGTGTCTTGAAGATAAAATTAGCAACCAGTTTTGAATGAATTAAGCCACTGAAGTGTGACTGATGGTGATGAGAATAAGTCTTTATTTAATTATTTTTTTAAGATTTTATTTATTTATTTATGAGAGACACACACAGGAGAGAGGCAGAGACACAGGCAGAGGGAGAAGCAGGCTCCATGCAGGGAGCCTGACGTGGGACTCGATCCCGGGTCTCCAGGACCAGGTCCTGGGCTGAAGGTGGCGTTAAACCACTGAGTCACCGGGGCTGCCCAGAATAAGTCTTTAAAGGCTGGGCTGGGAGACCCCTGAATGGTTCACTTGGTTAAGCATCTGCCTTTGGCTCAGGTCATGATCCCAAGGTCCTGGGATTGAGCCCTGCCTTGGGTTCCCTACTCACCAGGGAGCCTGCTTCTCCCGCTCCTACTCACTCATATTCTCTGTCTCTCTCTCAAATAAATAAATACAATCTTAAAAAATAAAAAAGGGTGGATTGGTCCATATACCTGAGCTCAGTGTCTCCACGGGTTTCCTCCTACCTTACTGCCCACATTAGGTTGATCTGCTCCGCCAGTCAAAGCAATTCACACATAAGAGATGAGTGAATTTAACCCAGGTCAGTGGTGCTGTCTGAGGGTGCACACTGGGTAGCTCAGGTCCCTGAGAAGCATGCCCCCCATTCAAGGATGAGGCAGAGAGAAGATGGACTCTGCTCTCATAACTTTACCTCTTGGGAAGTGAGATCAAAATTCTCTTGCCTCTATGGAAATGCCAGGAGTGGGGAATACACTTCTTGCAAAGCTGGTAAATCGTGGCTGGCTGAAGTGTGGGTTGGAAGTCTGTAGCAAAAGCAGAAGGCAGGTGTATCAACGCCACCACCATCAACACGTCAACAACCAGGACAATGGTAGCAACAGCAGCTCCTCAGGAAAGCAATTGCACCATGACCAGAACTCCGAGGATGCTACAGTGTGTTTGCTTCACATGCATCATCCCATTGAACCCTCACGGGATTGCCTGAACAGGTAGAAAGGGGAGAGAATGTGGATGGCATTATACCTTTGAGATATTTGTCATCCAGCAAAAAAGGATCGTCTTTGAGGTGGACAGGTCTGAGTTCTAAAGATTTTTTTTTATTATTTATGATAGACATAGAGAGAGAGAGAGTGAGAGAGAGGGGCAGAGACACAGGCAGAGGGAGAAGCAGGCTCCATGCAGGGAGCCGGATGCGGGACTCGATCCTGGGACCCCAGGATCGTGCCCTGGGCCAAAGGCAGGCATTAAACCACTGAGCCACCCAGGGATCCCTCAGGTCTGGGTTCTAATCCAGGTTCTTTTTATTAAAGTGAACAACATCAGGCAAGTTCTGTAACTTCCCTGAATTTCAACTTTTAATCTCTAAATGGGAAAAAAAAATAGGAATCGTGGATTTGTTGTAAGAACTACATGAAGTCATGCGTGAGGTACGAGGCACACTCCCAGTGTCCCAGGTCCACCTGGGCCGAGAGGCATCTTGTCAAATCAGACTCTGAGAGAAACTTCTGAGGGGGATGAGGTCACCGTTATGCCCACCCTTCTCTTCTCTGAGGTTTTCTGTCGTTCATCATTTCGGTTTCTCCCAGCTGGGAGCTGTCAGAAAAGTGCAGAAGGGTGGGCAAAGGCAGCTTTCATCTCCCAAGCTTGTCATCTTCAGCTTTTGCTGATGCTCAGTTCTGTTTTCTCAGGAAAGATTTAAAAACAAAAACACAAAAGCCTTCACAAACACATCAGAAACCACCGTACTTCAAGGCAGAGTTTCAGAAGACAGGAAATTGGACCTCAGTCCTACTGACAGCCTTGTTTGTATGTTGGATTCCACGTGTTTGTTCTCAAGAAAATTGGCACCAAACCAAGGATGCTTAGGGGAGCCCCCGGATTGGCTAGCCACCTGCCCTTGAACACCAGCACATCCTCTTTAGGCTGCATGCCTGAAGGCACCACAGTGCCTTTGAGATGTGGAGGTGCGAATGGTCCCTGGGGAACGAGCATGTATGGAGGATGGCTGAAGAGATCCTTGACCTTTGACTGCCCAACAGAATTCATCCATGAACACAGGTCCTCTCCTCCTCAATTCTGGCATAGGGTGGTTACCAATCACCAATCAATGAAGTCGTAGTTCTCCATTAGCTTCCTGAAGTTAGGGGCTGCGCTGTTTGCTACCCCCACCCCCGTATTCCTATACCCTCCCATTGGGTTCTCTTGGAAGCAGAGCCTGAGTCAAGCATTCAGATATAAGTGATTTATTAAGAAGGTTCTCCCAGAAAGCCCCAATTAGGGAGTGTGGGAAGGGGCAGGAGTGGGGAGGCCTGATGTTGTGATTTGGGTGAAGCTCCTGCCTGCCTGATCTTGAAAGGTGAGTTGAAGCAGAGATTATATCTCAGAGTTTGTCCTGCCCATCGCAAAGGTATGGGCTTTTAATTCCCTCGCTGGTTAGTCATTGGCTATGGGGTGGAGGGGTGGGCTCAAGCTCTTCCAGAAATCTATGTCAGCAAGGAAGGTCTAGTGCTCAGGGCAAGCCTGTGAAGGTTGCAGGGGCAAACCCCTAGCAGCAAAGCCTACAGGGCTGGTAAGATAGTGTTGAGGAGCTCTGGGCTGGGCACAATGGGGCCTGCTATGCTGTGTCCCAGGAATGAGTGAGGGATTAGTGACAAGAGTAAGGCTGCATCAGTTCTCTTACAGAGTCCTCTCACCTGGACAGAAAGAAACTTGCACTGCTGTGGTCTGGGTGGGTGAACACTGGGGACGGTCATCTGGGTTTGGGGTCTGTCACCCCAGCTGGCAGCAAAGTGTTCCCAGCCTGGCCTTAACCTGCAGCCTGTGGGATTCCCATGTGTGGAGTCAGCCATGGGAGGGTAGGAGGCTGGCCTTCCTGGGTCACAGATATGATGCCCTTTTATAATTGTAAAAGCAATGCATGAAAATAAAAAAGAAAATTCAGGACACCTGGGTGGCTCAGTTGGTTAAGCATTGACTCTTGACTTCAGCTCAGGTCATGATTTCAGGGGTGTGAGATTGAGCCCTGCATTGGGCACCATGCACAGCAGGGAGTCTGCTTGAGATTCTCTTGCTCCTTCTCCCCCCACCTACTCATGCATGCGCTCTCTGTCTCTACATAATTAATAAATAAATCTTAAGAAAAGAAGATTCAACACTTCTGAATGGGATGAAATGAAAAATAGAAGTGTCCCCATTGTCACTATGCCACCTTCAGATGAAGTGTGTATCTCTGTGGCAGAAATAATGTTCTACCATTCTGCTTTTTGTTCTGATTATATCACCAAAATTAATATGTATATATGTATGTGTTATTATAAATATATATATATATATACACATACACACAATTTTTCAGGTTATATTTTTTGATATTGTATTTTGAGTTACTCTTTATAATGAAAAATACGGGATTTAGTCTATTTGCTCTATTACCACTTCCTTTCCCTCCTGCATTTTCTTTAGTTTTCTTGATGTTTTGGTGTCATCTATGGATTAATTAGAGGTAGACTGACTGTAAATAGAAAGCAATTTGAGCTATGGGTTCCTTAATTTCTTGGGCTCCTACCAAAGCCCTGAACCTAATTTTGAATTTGCAATATTGCATTCATTTTGTTAAGATGGTCCCCAGGTTATACAAGCTCCAGCCCCTCACTAACTTTATAATGTCAAAGATGTAATAGAAGAATATAGTATCATCTCTACTAAGGAGACATGATCCCCATACTATGGTGAGGATGCTAATAAGCTCCATGTCTTATTTTATCAATTTTCAATTGCTCTTGTAGACTCCCATTGTGGAAGTGAGTTGAATAACACCTTGTGGATTTTCCCCATTGCTCACCCCACACATGCCTCTGACTTCTGTAAGCTATATCATGGTAAATCCTCTTTATCCAATATAAGGAAAGCGTCTGTGCTTTGTCCATGGTTTGGTTCTAACATCTTTAAACTAACAAAATTATGCAAATTATGTTTATATGAATATAAGGTTCTCTGAAGCCAAGTAGTTTGGTGAGACCCAGGGAGAAGCACCAGCTGTGAAAGTAGCTGAAGGGGAAAGGGGTTCTGGCCTTGGTTTGAGGTCCGGTTCTTACCTTCACTGGCTGCGTGCCTTCCACAAGCCTCTCCACACCCTGTGTCTCAGTCTCTCCATCTGTATAATAGGGGTCCTGACTGCATCCACTTCCCTGGGTTGTAAAAGTTGTGTGTGCATGCGCGTGGTGCTTGGCAGGCTGCTCAGTGTGTAGGGATCTCTCAGCACACCTCACTGTCGTTATGGTGATGGATCCTGTGATTTTGCTCATATTCTCTGTACTCTCAGTTCTAGGAGATTTCCTCCACTTACTCCTGAATTTATTATTTGGCAATAATTTTTCTTTTCCAGAAAGTCTCATATTCTTCCCTTGTTTTCCAAATAGTTCATTCTCATGTTTTATTACTGTAAGGCTGCCTCAAATCTCTCTGAAGACATGAATTCAATCTTTCAAGGGTCTCTTCTCTGAGTGCACTGTTTCCTATGGGGAGATTTCTGTGTTTATCCCAGTCTCTCTCTCCCATAGTCCTGCCTTTCCCCAAGATCTGCTTATCCCTACCTGTCCTTCTGGTTTATCAGTAAAGGACCAAGCCGATAGACAGAGGTGGCTCTGTGGGTTTCTGCTAAGTGTGTGTAACTATATTTGATCTTTCAGCATCCTCCACAGAGGGAAGGTTGACATGGGCTTTTACCTGTGCCCGGGGTCTGTTGGCCATGGTTTGACGTCAGTGTGTACGTACTGGTACAGACAGAGGATCCCTCCTCCCAAATGTAAACTCTACCCTAAGCACTCATATCTGCAATTAGACTTTTCTGTTTCTTTAGAAAGTGGAATCCCAATTTCAGTTTGGAAAAAATGCAGCAACTAGTGGGGTGGGATGGAAGTAACAATGCTGTGGGTGTTGATACCCAGCTTTTTTGCAGACATATTTAAAAAAATTTAGGGGGCTCAGTTGGTTAAGCATCTGCCTTTGGCTCAGGTCATGATCTCAAGGTCCTGGGATGGAGCCCTGCATTGGGATTCCTGCTCAGCGGGGAGTCTACTTATCCCTCTCCCTCTGCCTCTGCCTTTCTCCTCACTCTTGCTCTCTCTCTCTCTCTCAAACACACACCCTTGCCCTCTCTTTCTCAAATAAATAAATAAATAAATAAATAAATAAATAAATAAAATCTTTAAAACATTTTTAAAAAGATTTTCGGTTTATAAAAGAGCTTCAGTGATAACATAGAAGGGTTCCTGTGTACCATTGATTCACCTCCCCCTGACATCAACATCTTACATACGCATGCCACATTTGTCAAGGCTAAGAACTTTGCATTGCTACATTACCATCAACTAAACTACAGGCTTTTTTTTTTTTTTTTAATTTCACCAGTTTTTCCACCAGTGTCTTTCCTCTATTCTTTGAGCCATTTGAGGTGACTTCATTTCATGAAGTTGTCATATCTCCTTTGTCTCCGGTGATCTGTGACATTTCCCCATCTTCCGTGTGTTTCACGGTTGTGATACTTCGGTGGGTGATGGTCACATGTTTTGTAGCATGCTCCTTAGTTGTGGTTTGTCTGGTGGGACTTTGTTATGACTAAACTGGGGTTATGGATTTGGGGGAAGTACACCACAAGGATTAAGCGACCTTCTTGTCACATCTTCTCAATGGGTCCTGACATTGATATGACTTTGTGTGGGTGTTGTTCTTTGATCACCTCATTTAGGGGAGGTCTGTCAGCCTTCTCCACTGCCACATTACTGCCTTTCCCTCTCCATAGTCTCTCTGGTAGAAGTGAGTCCCTAGGTCCAGTGCACCAGGCTCCAGGATAACTACCATGTTTGCCCATGACCCAGCCTCCTGCCATTCTTCATTGGTGGGTGAATCAGGATCTCAAACAAGTTTGTTGCATTCTTGGGGGCTTTGGCCTTGGGAGATGCAGAACTTCAGGGCAATTCTTTTCTCCAATTCATTTCTAGAATTGGAGACATATGAGAGCATTTTTTCCAATTCATTGTGTATGGAAAGCTATTCTGTGGTTTGGGAAAATGCCATAAAGTAGAACTTCTCTGGGTCCCAGTTTGCTACTTTTGTAAAGGGGTTAATACTTTTGGCTTTGCAAAGATCTGAAGATCCAATGGGACAATCTGGGCTGAGTGGCTGCCCTGGAGCCTGGCAGGTGGTAGAGTCTCAGCAGATGTCAGTTCCCCATTGCCCGAGCCACCAACACTGTCTGCCACCTCTAACATTTTAAGGTCTTACAATTTACAGTCACCATAAAGCACACACTATTGTGAGCTAATTCTTTTCATAAGAAAGAATTTTAAGATGGAAAAATAAAATATGAAATGAGTATTTCTGCTACCTTTTGTCTATCTCTGGTAAATCAAAGCCAGAAAGTTCTGTGTGAGAGCCATTGCTAATAAAACTAATATTTTCTCTCAAATCCAGTGAAATTTGGATTTCCCTTTGTTAAGAGCCATGTGCTTAGCCACAATCCATTTTTCCCTTCCTCTTTCCTAATGCATCTTCCTTTTTGATCACCCGAATCACTCATTCCTTCATTACACAGGGAAAAATGACCCCATCTGCAGCTTACTGCAGCCTAAACCACTTCCATCACCCATGCCAATGCTTGGTTTAGGAGGGGCATGAGACCAAATTTGACAAATGAGTCATGAGGGGAAGTTTGGGGGATTCTGGGAAAGACTTCCCTTCTTTGAGAGAAAGCTGCAGGGATGTAGGGATGCTCTTACCTCCCTGAATGCTCTTGTGTCTGGATATGATGTGCACAGCTCTGGAGCCACCAGCTGAGATTTATGCCAACACATCAGGGATATTGGTGTAGAAGGAGGGATGGAACCTGGACCCATGATGGTGTTGTTGATCTGTGGATCCGTTCTGTGCCAGGCTTTCTACCTCCCCTGGACTCATTGTGAAGTGGGAAAGTACTTTTTTGTGTGTCAGGCAGTTAAAATTGGGTTTCCTCTCACTTACAGCAGAAAGCAAACTGATATACTTTTAGAAAAATCCTCCTGCAAACAAGCAGCCTTAAAAAAAAAAAACACCTCTTCAGAGACTCTTACAGAGTCTCTTCAGAGACTCTGTACAAACATGGCTAATGTTTGTATCAAAGAGAGAAAGTGTGAGTGTGTGACTCAAACATGGCTAATGTTTGTATCAAAGAGAGAAAGTGTGAGCGTGTGAGTGTGAGTGTGTGTGTGTGTGTGTGTGTGTGTCTTTGAGGGCAGAATATAGAGTGGTGGGCAGCTCACCACGAAGAGAAGCAGATGTGAAGAGCTCAACCCAAAGCATCCAGAATTCTCATTGCTCTCACAAAAGGGAGGAAGGAGAGGAGAGGGTAGTCTTCACAGAGTATGCATTGTATGCCAAGCAACAGGAACAGTAAACACATGATTTTGCTTAATCGCTGTGATGGTTCTCTGAGGTATTATGACTGGGACTCAGATTTGAAATCTGACTCCAAAGTCCTGCCCCATTCCTTTACCACCCCAATCCAGTCCTTCACGTTCCCTAGAAACGTCCTGTTTCCATCCCCTTCTCCAGGACCACCATCCAGATCCAAGCTCAGCGTCTCTCCTGGACTGCTGCCCATCCATCCAGCTGTTGTCATGTCAGCTGCCACAGCAGTCTCTTGTCTGCCCAGCAGTCACCCCCTCTCTCAGTTCCAGGGCATCTCATAGTGCAAATCAAACTCCTCCCTGTGGTTCCTCAGCACTTCCATGATCTGGTCCTGCCTAGCTCTGCAGCCTTATCTTCTACCACTTTGCATTCCACCCACCAAGCTCCAGCCTCCCTACTTTTCTTACAATAACCCAGGTAATAATTAACTCAGGGCCTTTCCCCAGCTGGTTCTCTGTGCCTGGAGGACATCACCATCCATCATCTCTTTGCATGGCTCACTCTTTTTTAACCTGTGGGCCCAGACACAGGAGGCTTTCACTGAGCACATCAGGGTAGCACTCCTCCCCATGTGCCACCCTGTCAACTGCATTGATTATCTTCATATCAATTTGAATTATTTTTATTTCTTAATTACTTTTCCCTTGACTGACTCTCCTGTTGAGAATATTGGCTCCAGGAGGGGCAGAAACTTCTTACCACTGAGTCTCTAGCACTCAGAACAATGTCTACCACATGAGAGGTTCTCAGTATGTGTTTCCTGAATGAATGAGCAAATGTGGAATAGCTCTGCATTTATTTCTTGCTCATTATTCCACAAAGGTTTTGAGGTAGCTCATATGGAAGAAATCCAATAACATAAAACAATGTACATTAAAAGATAAAACATAAGATATAGGAAAAGTGTTAAATTAGATTATAAGAGCAACACCAGATACTCAGTCCCACACAGCCATTAAAAATGGGCCTGATCTTGGCTCTCTGGGATCCCTGTTAGCTAAATAAAGCCATTAGTAAATGTCATGGTGTTCTAGATCTATCCTTCATGCCCAAGCTGCCTCACTTGACTGGCCTAGGAGTCACTGACCTGAGCTGGGCCAATCAAACTCTCTAGCTGAGGAGCTTGTACCAAGGGATAGAGACAGGTGGAGATGGCCCCTAATCTGAGATGATGAAGACTTGGGAGTTGGGAAAAATGATGAAACAGCTGGAAAAGGAAGTGTGCCAAGAAGGGCAGGAACATAGCATGTATGTATCAGGATGGAGCTGAGGGAGGAGCTCATGCACTTTCAGAGAGTAAGGTGGCAACAGTGGCTGCCGGCTGACTCCCCAGTTCCCATGAGGGCATCTGAAGTGCTCCAGATGGAACCAGTAGGATTCTTTTTGGCCCTCCTGACCAATCTTTTCCTTGAGCTTCTAAGTGTCTGTTTTTGATAATCATGGTTCTAAGACCAGGACTGATGAGAGACAATAGCCCTGAACCAGTCAGAATAGACTGAGTTGTGTGGTAATAACAACAAAGACTTACACACACTACACATCGATCCCAGGTTGACTGCTGCTCTGTTAAACATGTGCCCACTCTGGGACCCAGATTGATGAAGTAGCCTATAGCTCAATCATTACCAGTCCCTGAGGTAACTAACGGATTATAAATGGTTGGAAGGAGGAATTCACCTATTATGGCAATGAAATTTTCTGACTATTGAGGATGGGTACCTGACACTTGCCAAAGCCTACTCTCTGCTTGAGCCATATTGAATTATTTTTCTTCTTAGGAAGATGACCAGATTTTTTTCTTACCTTTGGGATTTTGCAAAAAGCCCTTAGCAACACTCTATAGGACATGGAACTATTTCTTCCAGAGGTATAGACATAAAACATAATACAGGAAAGCACATCCATCATTACCCCTGGTTGTGACCTCAAAGAATGGTAAGTAGGTGAAGGTAAGGAAATTCTATGGAAGAAGATGTAGAGAAGGAGAGTGAATAAATCCTGAGCGTATCTGATTTTGGTTTCTTTTTAAAAATATATTTATTTTTTTATTCATGAGAGACACACAGAGAGAGGCAGAGACATAGAAGGAGAAGCAGGCTCCTCACAGGGAGCCCAGTGTGGGACTCGATCCCCAGACCCGGGATCACGCCCTGAGCCAAAGGCAGATGCTCAACCACTGAGTGACCCAGGAATCCCTGATTTTGGTTTCTGATTGAGTAGGACTGCCCAGAGGGAATTTTCACACACTGTCCTCTGTCAGGAATGGCTGTGATCAACCTTCCAGACTCCCCCCCAATGAAAGAGGAATTTCTCTTCTGATCAGTTAGAATTTGAGTCATTGATGGGGCCACTATTACTAATGACGAGCTACTATTCTTGGCATCCTTGAACTGGCTGGTGCCAAGGTCAAAATTTGAGAAGAGTAGAGGGCCTTGATAAGACCACAATCCTGGTCTTCTTGCGTCAACTTGAGCTTCTCATGGGGACTTGCAATGGGGCTTCAGTGTTGTCATGGTCACTTATTCACTGATTCCTATTTTGCTATTGTTTCATAAACTCCTTTGAGAATCTGTTATAGTGGGGATTGGGGACATGAGAAAGGGCTGTCAGCACAAGAAGATTCAGGTTTTTCTCACCCTGCCCAGAACATCATCTGAGAGCCCCCCATTCTAACCCTTAATCGTTAAGAGTTGGCTAAACATGACATGTGAAATGAATTTCTATTAGGAAATGCCATTGAGCTAAGCATAGAATGTGGTTGTACATATATGACTTCCTAGAATCAGGACAATATAAAATGGCAGCATCGACACCTGGGAAGGGTCTGTCACAGGAGCTACAGGCAAGGGAGGCGGGAGCTAAGCATAGAATGCGGTTGTACATATATGACTTCCTAGAATCAGGACAATATAAAATGGCAGCATCGACACCTGGGAAGGGTCTATGTGTAATCTGTCACTCTCCCTGCAGAGAGGAAAGGATTAGGAAGTGTGTTTGGGAGATAAAGAATCAAAGGGCAGAGACACTGAGAGGGAAATCCATTAATTGTGTTTGTCCATGATTACCCAGGAAGAAAAAGCTACTCATGTTTTGTGACAGTCAGTAATTAAATATGAGAGACGCCTCACCACGATTTCATGTTCCCGGTTGGAAGAGGAAATGGTGAGAGGCACAGTGCATGAGCTGAATCATCAGTGACAGGCATTTGTTGAACGTGTGGCCAGAGCTGGGCACCAAGGTGGGGGTGTGTGCACTCCTTCCACATCCATTGAGAGCCTGACTAAAGGCAGCTCTGTGCTGGGTGCCAGCTGCACACATCCCACCCTGATGGAGTTCACAGCCTGGAATGGGGAGGAAGGTTTGGGACAATAGACTGTAATATGTGCCAGTAAATGGGAAGGGACTCACAGCATCCAGCTTTGGCTTTATTATTACTCTAAATGTGAATTGTTTTTACTCACTGGCATGAGAAGCCTGCAATATATTTTAGTGGAGGCAGGGGAGCCCTCTTGACACCACCAGTCTACGCTTGTCCTACTATGCCTGGATTTCAAATCACAATCCTGATGTAAATTTTTGCTTGGGCACAGATTTCTGTAATCAGATTGCTTGCTCACCAGTACTGGGTTGGGCTATGTACCCTGGGAATGGGGATTTGAATAAAAGAGAAGGGAAAACTCTTTGGAACTTGGAACTCAGGAAAGATGGCTCTGAGTGGGGTGGACTGGGATTGGGCACTCCATTGGGTGGGTTGGGGTAGGAGGAACATCCTCTGGGAATGCACTGGGACCTGAAGAGAAAAAAAAAGCCCCAGGAAATGTCAGTGGGCCAGACAGGAGACAGGAAGATGACAAAAGCAAGCTTCACCCAGCCCACCCCAATTTGTGTTGGGCTTGCTTGTTCTTCATTCATTCCAAAATTGTTGATTACTTCTTATGAACCAGGC